>NW_004443937.1:43964429-44016482 GCF_000243295.1 Trichechus manatus latirostris | reverse complement strand
CATTAGTCCTTTGGACTAATCTTTCCCTTGTATCTTTAGTTTTCTTCATTCTCCCTTGCTCCTGAAGGAGTGAGACCAGTGGAGTATCTTAGATGGCCACTCACAGGCTTTTAAGACCCCAGAGGCTACTTGCCAAAGTAGAATGTAGAACATTTTCTTTATAAACTGTGTTATGCCAATTGAGCTAGATGTTCCCAAGACCATGGTCCCCACAGCCCTCCGCTCAGCAATTCGGTCCCTCGGGGAGTTTGGATGCATCTCTGGAGCTTCCATGACCTTGCCTTGCACAAGTTCTTTCTAGCTTCTTGATGCATATGCTAAGACTAATTAAAGCCAAACAGTCCATCCTGGTTTCGTTTCCTCCTCCTTACATGACAGCAAAAGCATCTTCCCACGTTGCCGATCGTATGTGAGGAGCCTCAAAGTCCCGTCAGTAACTGCATTGCCTTGAGAGATGAGGCAAGACCACTCATCAGAGAAGACTACAGAGAGCAAATGCAGTGATACAGCAAATGGAAATGCGCCTCTGTCCACCTACAGCTGACAGCAAGAATGTCTTCTGTCCCAGGTTACTAACTTGGTATTCCTAACCGAGATAAAGTGGTTGAATGGATAAGTAAGGTACTGCTTCTCATGCCTGAGTGAGCCTCCAAAAACCAAACCAAACCCATTGCCGTTCAGTCAATTCTGAGTCATAGTGATCCTATAGGACAGAGTAGAACTGCCCCATAGGGTTTCCAAAGAGCAGCTGGTGGTTTCGAACTGCCGACCTTTTGCTTAGCAGCTGTAGCTGTAACCAGTGTGCCACCAGGGCTCCGCCTGAGCCTCGGGTGTAAATAAAAACCAGTTGCCATTGAGTGAATTCTGACTCACGGTGACCCATGTGTGTTAGAGTAGAACTGTGCTCCATGGGGTGGAAAGGGTGGAACCAGAACAGGTTTTTCAATGGCTGATTTTTTGGAAGTAGATCACCAGGCATTTCTTCTGAGGCACCTCTGGGTGGATTTGAACTGCCAACCTTTGGGTTAGCAGCCAAGTGGATTAATACTGTTTAGACCAAAAAACAAAACAAAACCCAAAACCGTTGTAGTTGAGTTGGTTTCATCTGACGGCAACCGCATGTGTTACAGGATAGAACTGTTCCATAGGATTTTCTTGGCTGTAACCTTAATAGAAGCAGTTCACCAGGTCCTTTCTTCCGTGGTGCCACTGAGTGGACTCGAACTACCAACCTTTACTTAGTAGTCGGGCACATACTGTTCGCACCACTACCACGTAGGTGTAAATAAGCTCCTGGATAACTGGCTCCTGCTCAGAGAAAATAGACCATGCAGAGTAGGTCCATTGATGGAGGAGGATCTTTGATGGCAGGTGTTGGGAGAAGCACTCTTGGAGCCCTGTTTGTGAGGTGGGATTGGGTCTTGGCTTCTCTTCTTGACCAAACAACCAAACGCAGAGGCCCAGAAACACTGAAACCATGTTCCCAGGGGCACCACTGCATCCTTCTCCAGCCACATCCACCCAGAGCCGAGATGTGGGGCAGGACAATTGCTAGCCCTTGCAGTTCCTCTGAGGGAATTTGAAACAGGTGCTGCTTCCTCAAGACACTTTCTTCGCATCTGTTGGAATCTTGTGTTAATGCACCGATCTTGTTAGAACCAGACACTCCGCTGACCCTTGCCACAGATTTTCATAATTAAGATACAAATAGTTAATATCCATGATGTGCACGCTATCCTCTCGACCCTCACCCTCCCTGCAGGGCCATGCTGGGCTGGGAATGGCAGCCTGCTTCTAAGGCCAGGTGAGCCTGCGGCCAGGGGAGTGACTCTAACCTGGGGTTTTGATTGCTGACACCCCCCTGCCCT
This sequence comes from Trichechus manatus latirostris, assembly GCF_000243295.1. Taxonomy (NCBI): domain Eukaryota; kingdom Metazoa; phylum Chordata; class Mammalia; order Sirenia; family Trichechidae; genus Trichechus; species Trichechus manatus. The sequence goes on along the minus strand of NW_004443937.1, from coordinate 44,014,614 downwards.
CCACCTCTGCCAAAGCTACTGCCTCACATTTAATCATTTAACAAACATTTGTCGAGCATTTAAAATGAGCCAGACCCTGTGCTAGCCCTGTGCAAATAAAGACGTGAATAAGCCATAGCGTTTATTCTCTATGAGTATACCATCTCACAGCGGTGCTGAGTAAATAGATACCGTATAGGGGAGTCTACCCTTTACGTCACCAAGCGGAGCGTTTTATCAAGGCTGGGATTAGGGTGAGGTGAGTGAGGTAGGGTTGGATCCAGTCTTTATTTACAATGTTGATATTCTGTTCATCATGGATTTTTTGCATTAATTTTGATTTTTTAAAATATTGCACCAAAACATTGTTTATCTTGATTACTGAGTTTGTTGGCACCCCCGTAAATTTTGCCCAAGGTGAGTGCTGCGCTCGCCTCACCCTGGTCTGAAAGCAAACCACACCTTACTCTGTGGGCAGTGAAGAAGGAAAGCTGACACCAGGACACAGGGCAGGTCTCTGGGCAATGCCACCTGATGCTTTTGAGTGGGGGTGCAGGTAGACTGGCTTTGCCACTGATTGCTGTGTTACCCCAGGCAAGCAGCTTTTCTCCTCTGCCCTGCAGTGTCTCATTTGTAAAAGGCCAGACTGGGAGAGTTACTTTTCCGACAATGACAACAATGTCTTCTTTCAATATTTATAGAGTACCTACTATGTGCAGGCACTGATTCAGACACTAGGCTACTGAGGTGAAGAGGGCAGTGTTCCTGCAGTCAGGCAACCTGGGATTGGGTGGGGGTAGAAAATAAGCAAATGAAGTAAATAAGATCATTTCAAGGTATGCTGCGTTCCCTACGAGTGTGTGTGTGTGTGAGTGAGTGTGTGTGAGAGAGGCATCAATAGGGGGTTAGGGAAGTTCTCTCAGGGAAGCTGCTATTTGAGTCAAAACCTCGATGATGAGTGGACACTGCCTGTGCCTCTCAGATTTATAACTTTTTTCTGACAGCTAATTCGTAATGAGCACCTACTATGTGCCAGCCCCTGTTATAATGACTACACTGTAGTTGCGATAAGGACTCTTTTGTTAGATCCTTTTTTATTGATAAGGAGACAGAGGAACAAAAGGTCAATTAATTTACCCAGATGACCAGCTCGTAAGTGGTGGAAGCAGAATAGGAGCGTCACTTTGAATACAAAGCTGCATTCAGTGATTCAGCAATTAACTTCGTGAGCACTCACTGTGTTACAGTCACTGTGCAATTAACCACACCAAACCCTCAAGTCGATTCCCACTCATAGTAACACGATAGGACAGAGTACAGCTTCCCCATAGGGTTTCCAAAGAGCAGCTGGCGGATTCGAACTGCCGACGTCAAGCTCTTTACCACTGCGCCACCAAGGCCCCACTGAGCCATTAGATGGAGGATAGTTCATCTCCTCTCTCCTGCCCCTCCGTCAATAACTACCGAGACTTACTGCAGACTGACTAGCTGCCAGCCATGGTACAGACTTCTAGAACAGTCCACGCTGGAGGGCTAGTGGGGCTGTTCATCTCGCCTGTGACGGTGGTTGTGTCTATATGAACTTGTCAAAATTGGAGAACTGTGCATAAAAAGGATGAATTTAACTGTACGTGAGTTATATAGCATTTTTTAAAAAGCTCAACCCCCATCATTCTGCCTCCACCCCTTACCCCACCCCCAGCTACAACAGTAGGGGCCTGGAAGCCGTCCCTGCTCTTAACTTCGGGGCAAGGGTGAGGGAGAACCTTTGGGGGCCAGGATTAGGTGAGCGAACGGATAGACCCTGCGGGCCTAGAGGCTGGAAAAGGCGAAAGTGGCCGCCACAGCTGGGTGGGGAGGAGGGCCGGGAAGAGCCCGTGGACCTTGGGGCGAGCCCTGGGAGGGCGGGGGGACGGCGGGAGAGAGGGAGGGACCTGCGGGCGGGGAGGGAGAGGCCGAGCGAGGCGGAGGGAAGGGCGGCGGGGAAGGCGTGTGCTCCCGAGCGAGCCGGGCTGCGAGGCGGACACGGCCAGGCCTGGGGGCGCCGAGGGTGCCCGCCCTGGAGACACGCCCTCCAGAGCACGGGGCGGACAGACCGACGGACGGCGCTGCGAGCAGGACGCGCCCGGCCATGTTCAGCCGGAGCTCCCGGAAAAGACTCTCCAGCCGGTCGGTGAGTGACCCCCCACCCGAGCCGGGCCGACCGCCGGGGACCCTCAGGCCTCCGCGAGCGCGCGCCCCAGCCCCCTCCGCCCCGCGGCTGCGCACCTGTGGCCCCAGGTAAGCGGGCGGAGGTGCGTGCGCGGTGGGAGAGAGCACTCACAGCCGCGGAAGGGGTGCAGTTCCGGCCCCGCGTCCCGCCGAGGGCCGGACCCCGAAGCGTGGCCTTGAATGTCACAGTCTGGGGGTGCCCCGGAAAGCCCCCTCCCTCGCCTCTTCCTTTAAGGCAGATCGGAATCCCAGCGCCGGAGCTCCAGCGTCCAGCCTCTTGGAGCTCGAGTCCCGTACTTGACTTTGAGGCTGTCTTTTGGGGCGTCCTGTGCTGCCCCGTTCCCGGGAGCGCTAGTTCCGTCCAGGGAGGGCGCGCCGTTGTCGCTTCTTGGAGACTCTGGGGAACCGAAAGGCCCTGCTTTTGTTTCTTAGAAACCCGTGACCAAGGTGTCTGGGGGAGACAAAGCCCCAGCCGTGACCATGTCTTGCTGGCCTGTTGGCCACGCTGGAGGCAGCCCTCTTGGGTCCGCACACCCCTCCCCAGGCTGGACAGCACACCTGGGCACCAGCAGCGCCCCGCCCCACGTCCCCCTTCTCAGAGACCAACAGTTGAGTCAAATCAGACGAGGTGAGGTGGGAGGGGCAGGCCGACCTGCCTGAGACACAGCTGGGGCTTGGGAGGGAGCCCAGGTGATGGTGGGTGAGACGTGCGCGTGTTGTCTTTTTGTTTTGAAGTTGACCGGACTGGGGCGGATAGAGCGAGGCCAGCCCTGTAACGCCTGTGGTGACCAGTGCCCCGGCTTCGCCTTGCACAAATGGAGGTAGGATGCCTTAAATCCGATTCCTAACGGATATGTATGTATATGAACACGCGCGCGCGCACACATGCATATTTCCCACCTTTTAAATCTCATTTGTAAGTCACATGGAAAGAATGCAAAGGCTGTTACTTTAAGAGCGGGGGCTACATCTGCTACAAATATTGAAGGTGGACGTGGTGGCCAGACACCAGGGGGTACAGACAGTGGACTCGGGCTGCATTTCCCTGATGTGAGAGTTGGGCTCCTTGCACACACACCCTGTGACTTCAGGTCACTCTGCCCCAAAATACGACCTAGGAACGGCAGCGTTTCCAAGTGTGTACGGTTCGTTGGACGAGTTGGTGCTCTCCAGCTGTGTCTTTAATTCAGCCCCTGTAACTCTGGGTTCCGACCACAAATCCACCACTGCCCGCCTGCGCTGTGTCAACCCTCTTGGTGGCCAGATGTTTCTTATTAATGTGCCTTGAATGTTGACTTCCAGGCAGCCCCAGCCTGGATTGGAATGATTATGTTTGGGGGACAAGGATCTGGGTGCCCTCCCAGTGCATCTGGCAGCTCGAGCTCTGATTGGAAAAAGTGGGGGTGCAGGCTAGCAGTTCCCCAGTTTGGTGATGTAAAGAGAGAAGGTGACTCTCCGCTGGACATCCTTAGAAAAAGGAAAAGCCAGTGACAGGAAAAAATTCTCGACTATCGCAACACACATTTTCTCTGGTTAGTGAACCTTCCCTCTCCTCGCCCCCACCCGGTCTGCCCCTTTGAAGAGGGTTGTCTGGGGATACTACAGAGAAAAGCCTGCTTTGATTTTTTTCTCCCTCTGCATGGGCTTCTCTGATGTCTCCCAGTTGGTAACGTGTGCTGGGCACCCACTTGTAAAGAAACTCCCATCTGGCTCCTTCAGAAATGGAAGGCTTTGTTCCTGCCTCAGATGGGTCTGGCAGCCTCTTTGCCTTTGTTTCAGGGCACTGAGAGCAGCCCTTATGGCTCCTGAGCCTTTAATAATTTCTGTGTCAGAGTCGAGGCGCGGCGACCTTATAAATATGTAACTGGCAGACATAGGCATCCATCAGTCATGCCAATGTTGTATCCCAAATGGGTCTGTCCGTAATGTGAAAGCGGGCTGTATGAAGACGGGCATCAGTGTGGGAGCTGTATTTTGTAAATCGAATCCAGTGTGACCCCTTCTTATTTGATTGATCTTGTGTGCTAATGGGAGTGGGAAAGGCAGAGTGCTGGGCAGGAGGGTGAGAGGGTTCTGGTTTCCCTTTCTTCCCCCCCTTCTCTGCGGCTTCTGGGTAAACTCTCCAGGGCCTTGTGACAACTTGGTATGTGTGGCTGTGCAGTCTGCCTCCTCTTCTCTCCAGCTGTGTGACCTCTGACCTCCTATTGGTCACTTTCTCTCCCCAGTTCTGTTTCCCTAGCTGGGAAGTGGGAATAATGATGGTGCTTTCCACAGAGGGTGGTTGTGGGGATTGAATGAGATATTGAAAGCACGCTCCCCCATACCAGGCGCATAGTAAAGACTAGCTTGTTGGTGTTCTGTGCTGTTGAGTCAGTGTTTGACTCAAGGCAACCCCATGTGACAGAGTAGAACTCCATAGAGTTTTCCTAGGCGGTAATCTTTATGGGAGCAGATCGCCAGGTCTTTCTCCTGCATGGTGGCTGAGTGGGTTAGAACCGCCGACCTTTTGAGACACAGCCAAGCACTTTACTGTTGCACCACCAGGGCTCCCCTCAAATATTAGCTACCTTAGTTAATTATTTTTAGCTTCCTCTCAACCACTGCTGGGGAGAGAAGATGCCTAGCATGCTGGAGAATGCTGGGTGTCCAGGGTTACTTCAGACCTTCACAGGACAGCTTCTTGGAGACCTTAAGCCATTTTAACCCAGCAGATTTTGCAGCGGGAAAACAAGTGTTTTATTTTTAGCCCATTATGAAGCTCTTCTCTTGGAAAGAGACCCTTTCATCCACAGGAGATGGACTTTCATGCCGAAGCACTTTCCCTGCAAACAGCAGAAAGGCTTGACTCTGGCTCCGTGAATAGGGTTTTTATGACGTTTCCACCAGTTCCTGGAAAGGAAGCAGCTCCTTGCTCTTGCCCCTGCCTTTCCCCCCATGGGCATGCTTTCTGGTGACCTTTTGGAGAAGAGGGACAACCCTTTCTGGGTTACAGCAGAGTATTCTTGTTGGTGGTTCCCTCTTTGAAGTCCACAGTTTGCTCACTGAACGTGCCTCTCTGAGTGGGGGGAGCAGGAGCCCTTGGGAGAGACAGTTGTGCCCATGTAGGAAGAAAAGGCTGGCCTGCGAACATACTTTCTGTTAAACCCATTGTCCTACATGGGATATGGTCGCTATGAGTCATAATCGACTCGACAGCAACGGCTTTTTTTTTTAACACTTAATGTTCATCTGTAATGTTAACCATTTACCCAAGATTCTGCATATGCGTGAAATTATTTAGTAACGGCTATCACATTGACTTTTCCTACATCCTGTATTACGTCAGTGGAGTCACTGGGTGGTGCAAATGGCTAACACACTCGGTTGCTAACCAAAAGCTTGGTAGTTTGAGTCTACCCAGAGGTTCCTTGGAAGAAAGGCCTGGCAATCTGCTTCTAAAAAATCAGCCATTGAAAACTCTATGGAGCACAGGTCTACTCTGACACACGTGGGGTTGTCATGAGTCAGAACTGACTCAACTGAAACTGGACAGAAGCTGAGAGACTCTGACCCAACAAGAGTAGAATTTCCCTTACCCTAAGTTATCAGACTCGTTGCTGTCAAGTTGTTTTTGACCCATGGTGAGCCCATGTGTTGCAGAGTAGAACTGCGCTCCATGGTTTTCAAGGCTGTGACCTTTCAGAAACAGATCACCAGGCCTTTCTTCAGAGGTACCTCTGGGTGGGTTTGAACTGGCAACGTTCTGGTTAGTAGCTGCATGCTTAACTGTGCCACCACAACAAAAACCAAACCCGTTGCCTTCAAGTTGATTCCGACTCACAGCGACCCTATAGGACAGAGTAGAACTGCCCCCTAGGGTTTCCAAGGAGCAGCTGGTGGATTCGAACTGCCGACCTTTTGGTTAGCAGCCAAGCTCTTAACCACCGCACCACCAGGCCACCCCAGGCTCCTGCAAAGTGTGAAGGAACCCGAAATACCTCCCCTTATTTGCCTAGACCCCTGAAGCATTCTTCTAGCTTATCCCCACCAATCCATTGTCCACGCAGCAGGCAGCTCTTAAAAAGGGAATAGAATTGTGTTCCTGCCTCCCAGCATGAAGGCACTGAACTTCTGGGAGGAATTGTGTTGTAAACAAACGTTGCTTCCCTCTGGTGTGTGTGGTGGGGAGATCCGGGCCTTTGAAGTCCAGGCAGAGTGGGCTGGTGTCCTGCTCTGGCTTTGACAGGCTGTGTGACCTTGGACACATGGCCCAGGCTCTCTGAATTTCATTTTCCTCAGCTTTCAAACTGGACTGTCTCCACTGAACAAGTACCTGAGTGCCTGCTGTGTGCCAGGCACTTCGCTGGTGCTGGGGATACAGCAAAGAGCAAAACAGCTCTCATTCAGCACACTATTACCTGTAATTTCTGCTGTGAATTTCTGCCACCTGGAGGCCCCTTGGAAGAAAGGTCTGGCAGTGTACTTCCGGAAAATCAGCCATTGAAAACACTGTGGAGCACAGTTCTACTCTGACACGCATAGGGTGACCCTCAGTGGGGATCAGCAACTGTTTCGTTTTTTTTTTTTTAATAGGGGATGGGGGGTTCAGGGAAGAATCTGTGAGGAGGGGCCATTTGAGCAGAGACCTAAATGAAGCGAGTGAGGAAGATCACGTTAATTCACATCCGGCTCTCAGAGTGTGGGTGTGGGACCCAGCACCCCGGGTATCACCGGGAGCTGTTAGAAATGCAGAATCTCAGGCCCCACCCGAGACCTGCTGCCTCAGAGTCTGCATTTTACTACGATCCCCAGCTGATTGATGCACACAGTAGAGTTCCAGAAGTGCTGGGTTAAAGGAAAACCCCAAGCCCTCATGCTTCGGGAGTGCTGAGTTTCTTCTTGGGGGGATGGTGGCACAGCACGGTGACTGTCATTAATGTCGCCAAATTGGACACTTAAAAATGGCTAAAATGGTTAAATTTTTGTTATGCATATTTTACTACAATAAAAACAAAACACTCCCCCCAAACACTCCCCAAGCCCTGAGCACTGCATACGGCACGCAGCTCCGCCACTGTGGGCTCAGACTCGTCTGTGTAAGGAGTGGTTCCTGAGGTTCTTTTGGGAGGATTTTCTTCCCATTTTGTTTCACACACATCTTTATGTGGCAAATGTGGAGATTTCTACAATTTCTAGAAAAAACCCATAAGGATTTGCATGCCATGGAGAACAGAGGGCTCACCGTTGTGGCCCAGGAGCCCTCCCCCCCCACCAGCTCTCGGGCAGCTGAGGCCGAACTAACCACGCCTGGTCCCCACAGGGTGACCTTGCCCAGAAGGAACATCTCCTTAAGGCGAGGGTGAATCCCGCACAGCTGTGGAGGGCTTTTCAGTAAGAGGAAGATGAAGGTATCTTCGTGGAATGTGGTCAGAACAGTATCATTTATAACTAAGCCCTTAGTGTACTCCACTACAAGGCAGCTTTCGGGGGGCGCTGACTAGGCCGGCCTGCCTGCTTACAACCAGTCTGAGCAGGGAGGCAAGGAGAGCCGTGTTCACAGTGAAGATTTGCCCTCAGAATGCCCAGGAGCTGGTGAATAATAGTAATTCTACTGCTACTAATAATAATACCAAAACAACATCAACAGTAACGATGGTGAGTGAGTGCTTACAGTGTCAGGCACCCTACCCCTGTGCTTTCAGTACGTTTTTGTGGGTTTTTCCTTGTTCATTCCAGTTGCCGTAGAGTTGATACCTACACATGGTGACCCCGTGTGTGTCAGAGTAGAGCTGTGCTCCATAGGGTTTTCAGTGGCTGATTTTCAGAAGCAGATTGCCAGGCCTTTCTTTCAAGGTACCTGTGGGTAGACTCAAACCACCAACCTTTTGGTTAGCAGCCAAGTACTCGCGTTAGCCGTTGGCACCACCCAGGGACTTCCCATTTTTGTTTAATTCTCAGCAGACCCTGTGAGGTAGACATGATCGTTTTCCTGATGAGGAAACCAAGGCTCAGGGTTGTTGAGTGACTTGGCCAAGATCACACGGCTAGGGAATATCAGAGCTGGAATTGGACGTGAAAGCCCTGGCTGATTTAATTTTGATTCACAGTCTCTTGTTACTTTATCCTAAGGCAGCGGTCACACCAGAGACGCTGGGGTACAATCTAGCCTATAGATGGGCTTTGCTTGATCTGCGAACCCAAAACCAAACCAGTTGCCATCAAGTCGATTCTGACTCCTGGTGACCTCACGTATGTCAGAGTAGAACTAGGTTTTCAATGGCTGATTTTGCAGAAGTTGGTCACCAGGCCTTTCTTCCTAGGTACCTCAGGGTGGGTTTGAGCCGCCAGCCTTTCTGTTAGTAGTTGAGTACTTAACTCTGCGCCACCAAGGGACTGTGTTGTTTGATCTGCACAGGGTCTTAAATAAGGAGACTTTTTCTAATGTTGAAGTACAGGTTTTAGCTTCTCTTGAAAAATCAGAAGATGTGATGACAGGGACCTACTTTCCTGTGACAGTAAGTGGCAGGGCATGAGTGGCCCCTTTAGATGGGGTGTGTCCTTGACTTATCACAGTCCCCAACATTCCTGTTTCATTCAAGCACCTCTTCAAACATTTCGGTTAACTTTCAGGCGCCAGAAGTGACTTGAGTTTGCAGATACCAAATGAGCATTCCCATCCCTCCAAAAAAAAGGTTTAAAAAACAGTAAGCATATGCCGTAAGCCACCTCTGTAAAGTGTTAACAGTGCTAGGCAAGTGTTTTACATCCTTTCTGTCTTTCACTCACAACAATCCTTGCAAATTGGTGCAATTATTTACACCCATTTTAATAGATAAGGAAACTGAGTCTTGAGAGGCTAAGTAACTTGCCTAAGGTCACATAGCCAGCTAGTCAATGGTATTCCAAACCTGTCTGACTTTAGAATCTGTGTGCTAGACCAGGACATCTGAAACTTTATTTGCCTGTGAATTATCAGCTGTAGATTCTGATTCAGCAGGTCTGGAGTACGGCCTGAGTCTCTGCATTTCCGACAAGCTCCCAGGTGATGCTAATGCTGCTGGTCCATGGACCACACTTTGGGTAGCACAGATCTAGACCAGGGTCAGCAAACTGCAGCCTGCTGGCCAAATCCAGCTCGTCACTTGTTTTTGTAAAGCCATGAGCTAAGCATAGGTTTTGCATTTTTAAATGGTTGAAAAAAAGATCAAAACAAGAATTGCATTTCATGACATGTAAAAATTATATAAAGCTCACATTTCAGTGCCCATAAATAAAAGTTTTATTGGAATCCCACCATGCCCATTCATTTATTTTTTTGTCTACAACTGCGTTTGTGTTATGACACTGAGTTGAGTCGTTGCTATGGTGACTGTATGGCCCACAAAGCCTCAACTATTTACTGTCTGGTCCTTTACAGTCCAGGTGCCTCTGCTCATAGGTTTGGAAAACAAGAGTGTGAGAATCTTTCAGAATCAGGGCCAGAGAAAAGATCCCCTGCAACCTGGATGGAGACAGTCCTAAAATCAAGGGAAACCAAAGAACCAAGCTGTTTCTAAAGGGCATGTGGAGATGAGGCTTGTGAGACCAGATCAATGAACTGCTGGCAGATTCTAAGCCCCTGTAATCCCTTGAACGTTTCAGCTTTGCTGATAAATGTAGACTCGATTGGAGCATTAAAGGGCGGGCTCTCAGAACAAGCCCCCTGCAGTTCCATCTTCACAGGCTGCCGACTTGGAAACCCAGAGCAGGCGCAGCTTTGTGAGGCCTTCTAATTATGCAGAGCGGTGTGTCTCCGGACAACGGCTGCCTTTCCAGGCAGCATGCTTTGGCCATGCTGCGGCCGCTCCATGGATGCCCTGGCTGTGCTGCGGTCACTCCAGCGGCAGTGCTCACTGGGTCAGCCAAGATGCGCCCTGAAAAGCATCCTTCCCTAGTTGCCCTGGTGATTGTGTTGATTGATGACTGGAGCGGTAATTTGGTCAATGCCAGGCTGATTTTCTTTAGTAGATAGTAATTTGGCTGAGCAATGGGTTCCCACCGATTATTTTGCTTGGGGAGGAAAAACATTTCTGTCTTGGGCAACTGATGTGTCAAGAAAAGGGGAAACAAGATGGTGTGTGAGAAGGAGTGATTTTTGCTTGGAATCCTCAAGGCTTAAAAAAACCAAAACCAAACCCGTTGTCATCGAGTAGATTCGGACTCACAGCGACCCTATAGGACAGCGTGGAACTTCCCCATATGGTTTCCAAGGCTGTAGATCTTCACAGAAGCAGACTGCCCATCTTTCTCCCGCAGAGTGGCTGGTGGGTTCAAACCACGGACCCTTTGGTTAGCAGCTGAGTGCTTAACCACTGTGCCACCAGGGTTCTTTATCCAATAGAAGCTGAAATACCTAAATATGGTTGTTCTCTTGGGAAAATAATATAACTTGGTCTTAATATACATATAGTGTTGTCTCCGTACACACACACACAAGTATATATTGTGTGTGTGTATAAAACAGAAAAAGTTTCTGTATAAAACATACATATCACAGAGGGGAAAGCCTTTCTTAATCACACCTTCTACAGCAGGGTTAGGAGCCTTGATGGCGCAATGGTTAAGTGCTCAGTTGCTAATTGAAAGGTTGGTGGTTCGAACCCACCCAGCAGATCCGTGGGAGAAAGGCCTAGTGATCTCCTCCCGTAAAGATTACATCGCAGAAAACCCTAAGGGGCAGTTCTGCTCTGTCACTTGTGGGTCGCTATGAGCTGAAAATCAACTCTAAGGCACCACACCCCAGCAACGGCAGGGTTGGCAAACTTTAGCCCACGGGCAGATCTGGCCCGCCGCCTGTTTTCGTACGGCCTGCTACCTGAGAAGAATTTTTTAGATGGCTGGAAAAAAGAAACCATAAGAAGAATAACATTTTGTGGCATCTGAAAATTATACAAAATTCCAATCTCAGAGACCGTAAATGAAGTTTTACTGGAGCACATCCACACCCTTTCACCGCTGCGGGGTTGTGAGGCAGACCTTATGATCCATAACACCGAAACAGTGTACTGTCTGGCCCGTTAGGGAAACAGTTTGCTGACCCCTAAGATGGAGATATGCCTTGTTTGTGACTAGGTGTTTATTTCCTCAGATTCATTCAAATTAGTATTTATTAACATGCTTTTACGGAACGTATTTATTCTATACATGCTTTTTTTTTGTTGCTTTGCTTTTTTAATAGTTAGAAATAACTTTCCTGGACATCTTTTTATGTTAGTATGTAAAGGACAAAAAGATCTAATACGTTTATTAACTGTTAGAATCCATTTGTCTGAGTTATTATCCTGGAGTCAGATTTTCTGTCCATTGTTCCTATTATCTATTACACGATTGTAACTTTTTTAACGCTACAACGTGTGTGTGTGTCTTTACCCACCTTTGTTCTGTGATATGATCGGAATTCCCAGCTCAGAGGATATGAACATCTAAAATTTTAAGAGCCTTTGCCAAATTGCCCTCCAAAAAAGAAAAAGATGGTGCCAGTTTCCACCCCCACATCTTTTACGCCCTTGACTCTATCTGTGTGTTCTGGGGGCTGAAACTTTGAAAATCTCAGCTTGTGTAGCAACCTGGTAATTAATCCTGTGTAATCACCCCAGTGAGTGACAATTTGTCCCTGATGAATAGTGAGAAAACACAGACCATCCGTGTCAGTCATTTTTTTTTTTCCCAAAATAATGTTTATTTGTCTTTAATCACGGAAGTGATACCCACGTTTTGTTGAAAAGCTGTCATTAATCCTAATGCGTCTGTCATTTAAGGTTGTTAGGATGAGGCAGAACCTAATCAATGTGTTATTTCGTGGTCTCCTGGTTCAAAAAGCTCTGAGGTTATCCTTTAACTCAGCGATTAATGAGTACCCTGGAGGGTTTTCCCTGTGGAGAGAGCTAGCTTCCCTAAAGGGAATGATTCGCACATCACTGAACTTCTTGAGATCGAAAGGATTTGACCTGCTCCATCCCTTTCAGGGCCACCCGAGATCATGGGGAGAAAAGTGTGTTTTCAGCCAATGTCATCAAAACTTCCGTGAAGCTTGTAAGGGAACATTATAGCTGGTGGTTAAACGGACAGGCTTTGGAGAGAGATTGCTGGGATCATAGTCATGGTTCTGCCCCTTATCAGCTGAGTGGCTTTGGACGAGGGATTTAACCTTTCTGAGCCTTGGTTTTCTCACCTGAGAAATGGCGATAATATTACTTGTAAAGTGTTGTGAGGATTAAATGGGATAATGCGTATAACGTGCCTCCCACTGTGCACGGTGGGCAGCATGCTCGCGACGTACGCTTGTGCTTGCACGAGAGTCTAATGGAAGCAGAGTTGGACGAGGAGTAACAAGACCTGTGCCCGAGGCCGTGGAAGTCGCAGGTTATATGACATACCAACTGACTTCCCCACCATGGCTGCAGCCCATCACTTGTTAAATGGCGGTGATGATTCTTGTGGACTGCATGGATGGTTGTGAGATGGTTGTGACCTGGCAATTCCAATTATATCACAGAAACAAAGGTGGGTGAAGACACACAAGTACGTTGTAGCATTAAAAAAGGTACAGTTGTGTAATAGATAATAGGAACAACGCACAGAGAAAGTCTGGGGGTTTAGGTTCTAAAGGCATGATACTTCCCGATGGATTGTTGTTGTTGTTAGGTGCTGTCCAGTCGGTTCTGACTCACAGCGACCCTGTGTACAATACAACGAAACACCGCCCAGTCCTGCGCCATCCTCACAATCGTTGTGCTTGAGTCCATTGTTGCAGCCACTGTATCAGTCCATTTCGTTGAGGGTCTTCCCCTTCTTCACTGACCCTCTATTCTGCCAAGCATGATGTCCTTCTCCAGAGACAGGTCCCTCCTGATAACATGTCCAAAGTATGTGAGACAAAGTCTCACCATCCTCACCTCTAATGAGCATTCCGGCTGTACCTCTTCCAGCACAGATGTGTTCGTTCTCTGCCAGTCCATTCAATAGTCTTCACCAACATAGTAATTCAAAGCATTGAATCATCCTTGGTCTTCCTTATTCATTGTCCAGCTTTCACATGCATGTGAGGTGATTGAAAACACGCTGGCTTGGATCAGGTGCACCTTAGTCCTTAAAGTGACACCTTTGCTTTTTAACACCTTAAAGAGATCTTTTGCAGCAGATTTGCCCAGTGCAGTGTGTCTTTTGATTTCTTGACTGCTGCTTCCTGGGCATTGATTGTGGATCCAAGTAAAATGAAATCCTTGACAACTTCAGTCTTTTCTCTGTTTATCATGATGTTGCTTATTGGTCCAGTTGTGAGGGTTTTTATTTTCTTTATGTTGAGATGTTGTCTTTCATACACTCACTTGGGGTGTATGCACTTCAGTGGAAACAGAGTTCAGCAGAATTGAGCCTCACACACCCTCACCCTCGCGTTTGCTTATGTGAAACGTGCAGGCGATATGTGGAAGAATAATTTACAATCTGTAACAGGAAGACAACTTTCAAACTCTGCCCCTGGGGCCAGTGTACAAAAGGGATCCTTTTGCCTTGTGTCCCACCAACTGGACCAAGAACATTTGTGTTCAGGATGGAAGCTACAAACCATCAAGGAGATATTTAGTCTGTTTCACCCTGGCTCCATGTTCAGATAGTTTTCTGGCTCCCAGTGAGCCACGCTAAACTTTTCCCCGGATGTGGTCACCCAGTCCTTAAGCAGGAGTTCCGTTTTCTGAGGTATGAGAATCAAAGATATTTATACAATATTTGATCCCAAGATCACAGACTCCTGAGATGAGATCTATTTTGTTAGCATTGCACAGTGTCTTAGGCTGAGGTCTCTAGAAAAGCAAAACCAGTAAAGCATACAAATATATATATATATAGAGATTTCTATCAAGGAAATGGCTCATGTAGTTGTAGAGACTGGAACATCCCAAGTCTGCAGGTCAGGATACAGGCTTCTCTTGATTCATGTAGCCACAGGGGCTGGCAAACCCACGACTGGCAGGTCAGGGATCAGGGCTCTTGCTCACAGTCTGCGAAGATTGACGAATCCTGAGATCGGCAGGCAAGACTGCAGGTAAGCTGCTAGCTCAAGTCCCAAGAACCGGAGGTCAGACGAACAGGAGCCAGCTGCAGGATCCAGAGTGAGCAAAAGCCCACAAGCTTTGCCAGAATTTCCACCTACATTTGATGCAGGCCACAAGCCCAGGGAAACTCCTTTTCAACTGATTGCCTGCTCACAGCAGATGTCATCGTGGAGGTGATCACATTATATCAGATCTCATCATGGAAGTGATCACAACATCATATGACTGCCAAACCACTGAGAATCGTGGCCCAGCCACACAACCTTAACCATCACACACAGTATTTAAATTTAAAAAAATAATAATATTGTGTTTTCAATGAAGGTTTACACAGCAGTTTAGGTTCCCACTCAACAATTTCTACACCAGTTGTTCAGTGACATTGGTTACATTCTTCACAATGCGTAAACATTCTCACTGTTTCCATTCTGGTTGTTCCGTTTCCATTGATCTAGTTTCCCGTACCCCCTTACCTTCTTATCTTTGTTGCAAAGTAATTGTTGACCGTTTGGTCTCATATAGATGATTTTTTTTTTTAAAGGAGCACAGTACTCATGGGTGATATTCTTTATTTTATGAGCCAAGTATTTACATTTTTAAATAGTTGCCAGTGTTTGCAAATCCAGACACTTTGCCTAAAAATTTAGATTTGGGGACTTCTCTGGAAAAACGAAAAGATCTGGCAACTCTGGGCCCACATTTATTCCTTTTAGGTGGAACTTTTTCACAGTCCCCACCATTCCCTATTGTCTTACACCTGGCCTGCCTCACTTGTTTACATTACTGGCTGGCCCCTGTAGACATCTGATTTTATGACTACTGATTTGAAAGAAGTAAGTGAATGTGTGAGAGTGGATGGATGATGTGAATGATGGACTGGAATTAAGTCAGTTCTTGGCAGGAATAACTGCAATGAACGAGTGTCACCCAAGCAGCTAAACCCCCCGTATCTGGAACATCCTGTCAGGAAGCAGCTCATATCATTGAGGGCCTACTGCGTGCTTGCCGTCTTTCATGTGCTGCCTCATATCATCCTCAAAACAATTTTCTGAGGCGTATATTTTATCTTCCACTTTTTAAATATGAGGAAGCTGAGGCCCAGAGAGGCTAGATAACATGCCACAGGTCACATAGGTCATAAGCAGTGAATCCTGGTTCAGGAGCTGAAACCAGGTCTGGGTGCCTGAGATGATGAGTCGAGTTCTTTAACCAGGAGAGTGTTTCGTTCTGGTGCTTTGACTCTAATGGTCTAAACATAAAACTGTCCCTTTGGAGGAAAAAAGCCTTCTGTTCTTGATGGCCTGGGGATGACGAGTGTCTACAGGCTAGGTTGTTTATTTGGGGATGGAGTCTTGAAGGGGAAAATCCTATCAAATCAGAGGGTGTGGCGTTGAGCTTATTAGGGTATCTGAAGGGCACCACCCTGTGAGAAAGTGAAGCCAAACACAGTGCAGTTTCCAGCCCCCTCGGAGGCCGCTGCTGTTTCCTAATCAGATCTGCATTGCATTAATGGAGGCTCCATTCAGTCTGTTAACAGCTTTGCTGTTAAACCGGGCAGTTGGTCAGGGGCGTCTGTGAAAGGGGTGTCTTTAGAAATACCATTTGCTTAACGTTTCCTAGAGGAAGCTTCTACTGAAGGGCTCAGCCAGGGAGGGAGTTCATAGCGACCATCAGCAGACAACTAAGTCGACCAGCCTGAATATAAACGAGGTGGTCATTATCCAGTCTCTGCACCTATGCTCTTAATACGTGCTGTGCCCTCCTACACTTTACCAGGGGAACCCTGGTGGCACAGTGGTTAAAGCACCCGGCTGCTAACCGTAAGGTTCGCAGTTGGAACCCACCGCTGCTACGTGGGAGGAAGATGAGGCAGTCTACTTCCTCAAAGATTTCAGCCTTGGAAAACCCGTGGGGCATTTCTACTCTGTCCTGCAGCGTCGCTATGAGTCAGAATCAGCTCGACAGCAGTGGGTTACACTTTGCAGATATTTGGTGCCACGTTGCCAAACAGAGGAAGCACATTGGAACATTTAATGAGAGCGTTATTCGATTTTATGTTTGGTAAAGTGCTTGGTGATGCAGAAACTGCTCTCACAATTCTGAAAAACTGGCCTCATTATGTATACATGGAACACCCCAGTGGATCCTCTGAGTTGAGTACTGAGGAATTAGGCCTCCAGGGGACTTATTAAAGAAGGCAGGTGTTTTCTCTCTTCAACAACGCAATGAAATTACTCTGGTAATATAATTTCTCAAAGCCTTTTGTTCTGCCATCAGGCACCAGGAGTGATGCCGGCATTTGCGTCCATGATGATTGCCTGTGGAGGCCATCCAGTGACTTACTGACTTGTTGGGAAATCCTAATGACAGGCTTGTTTCATCTTTAGGAGGCCAGAAATCTAGAGAAGGTTGACAGCTGGGGAATCTCTCCTTCTTCGAGGTCTGGAATATCTGAAGTCATGGGGAAGGGCACAGGAATGTATTTTCTGGGTTCTGAGAAGTGGAACCATTTAATAGATATGTCCAGTCACTAGGGATTTGGGGTGATTTATTTTCCAAACCATGGTGATGATGGCATTTTAGGACAAATTTATTTCTTCTTTTAAATTAATTTTGATCAAATTGGTGGATGATCAATGTATAGTGTAGACCATTTGGAAAATTCAGCGAAGTGCAATGATTTATTAAAAAAAAAATTATTGTAACTTCATCACCCAAAGATGAGTCTCTTAACATTAGGATGTGATTTGCTTCTAGTCTGGCTTTTTTTTTTTTTAACATAGAGTTTTACACAGTTATGGTAATAAAATACAATGCAGTTTTGTATTCTTAAGAAGTGTGCCCAACTAACCGACCCGTGGCCGTAGAGTCAGTTCTAACCCATGTGACCCCATGTGTGTCAGAGGAGAACTGTGCTCCATGGGGTTGTCAGTCGCTGGTGTTTCATAAGTAGATCTCCAGGCCTTTCTTCTGAGGCCCCTTTGGTGCATTCGAACCTCCATCCTTCAGTTAGCAGTCGAGCGTGTTAACTGTCCTCACCACCCAGGGACTTCAACCCTGCAGGGCTTTCTAACCGAGTTATTTGTGAAATCACCATTGCATAGGGAGAAGGGGACTTGGGGACCTCGGTGCGGAACACACTGCCTTTTCTGGGCACAGCTGCGTGCGTTTACAGCGGGAAGGAACTGGACAAGTGACCGTAAAGCTGCTAGTTGGTGGTGGTGCCGTAGCGTCGATGCCGACTCTCGGCGACCCTGTGTGTGCAGGGTCGAGCTGCTCCAGGGGGTTTTCAAGGCTGTTTTGTGATGGAATTTGCTGTCCATATGGAGGAGTTCAGCTCTCTGAATCAGTTGACCTCCAGGTCACCCTGCGAAGTCCATCCATCTTCGTTTATCTTTTGTTGGGCCTTGCCAGGGGGATGTGTAGGAAATGAACTGGTGGTGTGTGGACAGTTATGTGTGGGAAGAGCTTTCGGCCCTGGGGTCGTTTAATTAATGTCTAGGTTATGTAATTGATTCACTGTCAAAGGGGGAAAATGTGCTTCCTTAGAAAAGGAAATTCTTAGTAATCCTAGATGTGGATTCCATCTCCACACAATCCTGCCAGAGCTCGCCCACCTCACCCCCAACTTCTCTGTAAACGCAAACGCAAAGTTTTACTTCCCCACCCCCTGATTTCTTTTAAACCTCCTGTTAAAGGATCTATGCTTCCCAGAATAAATAAAATGAAAAGCAATTTATGGTTTTTTCACCATTATGATCATCATAAAACCCAAACCAGACCTGTTGCTAGAGTTGAATCAGATTCATTTCAGGCCTGTGTGTGACAGAGTAGAGCTCTGCTCTGTAGGTTGTCTTGGTTGTAGTCTTTACAGAAGCAGATCACCAGTCCTTTCTTCCACGGTGCCGCTGGGCAAGTTTGAACCCCCAACCTTTAGGTTAGTAGTCAAGCTCAAACTGTGCGCGCCACCCAGGGAACTTCAATTATAATTATCCCAACGACCATTAATGGATCACTTATAACGTGCTGGGGATATCCTAAGCACATTTCTTGCATTCTCTTATTTAATTCTTGAACCATCTATGCAGTGGACACCATTATTCTCATTGTTCAGATGGGGAAACTGAGATGCTGCAATTTGAAGTTACTTCCCCAAGGTCACACGGTTAGACTGAAACTCAGGGTCAGTCTTGCGACTCTAACTGCAGAGTTTGGACTCTTCAGCCCATTTATATGCCTGGCACTGGAGGGTTTGTATAGACTCTAAATCAGCGGTTTTCGTACTTTGGCATGGGTTAGAACTACGTGGCGGGCTGGGTTCCCCACACGCCCCCGCCCCCTGAGTTTCCCATTCAGTAGGTCTAGGTAAGGACTGAGAATTTGCATTTCTCACAAGTTCTGGGTGATGCTGCCGGTCTGGGAAGACAGTTTTGAGCAGCACTGACCTAAGCCATAGGCCCACCCCTCCAGCATTTATAATCACATCAGAGAGGCCCGGTAAGACCCGCGTGGCTTAAATGTCTGGTTCAGTCTACAGGCTTTCTTATGACAAAGTGGCTGTGCTTACTGTTAATGACCAGTTACTGGTGTTGAGGCCTGAGAGAGAGGAGGTTTTTTTGTTTGTTTGCTTTTTGTCCTTTAAGCTTTCTTGGCTGCCTCTTCCCTATCACTTAGAGGCTATGGAGTTTAATAAAGTGGTCTTAAGCTCTTTCGTCATTTGGAAAGAAAATGAGCCAAGGTCTCGCAGACAGATAGATAGCTACTGTCGAGTCCACTCCAACTCCTGGTGACCTTGCGTACGACAGAGGGAAACGATGCTCTGTCCTGCGTCATCCTCACAGTCACCACACGTTCTAGTCTATCGTTGTGGCTGCTGTGATGGTCCGTCTGGCTGAGGGTCTTCTTCGTCCTTGTTGGCCCTCTGCTTTGCCACACATGATGTCCTCCTCCAGCTAGTGATCCCTCCTGACGACGTGTCCAAAGCAAGCGAGTCAGACAATGTTCTGTTGTAATCCAAAGGTTTTCGTTGGCTAATTTTCAGAAATAGATTGCCAGGCCTTTCTTCCTAGTCTGTCTTAGTCTGGAAGCTCTACTGAAACCTGTGCAACAGATAAGCATGCCATGCTACAACAAACCAACAGACAGGTGGTGGCGAGGTCTGGTATTTTTATGAAAATGACTAGAGATTAATGAGAAGTTCTAGCCCTACCAGATAATACTTTCAAAATTATACTTACCAAATATATTCTAAAGCTACAGAAATTAAAACAGTATGGTGGTGGAGCAGGTATAGAGTAATCCCTATGACAGAACAGAGCATCTCCAAAACTAGATCAAGTCATTATTGGAACGTGGGCTCTGATAAAGGTGGGTTTAAAAGCAGTGGGGGAAAGAGCCAATAAATGGTGTTGGGACAAACAGCTTTTCATTTGGGAGAAAGAGAGATGAATGGCACACTTTTACATTAAGAAAAAAATGAATTTCATTATGAATGAATACTCTTATAAATTTGGAGAGTAAAAGGCATATCTAAATTCAAATATTTACTCTTAGTTTTTTTCCTCCTTTCTGGCCACTGGCTACCTCGCTGCTCCTCAAACACAGCAGGCACATTCCTCCCTCAGGACATCTGCCCGCCTGGCCCCTCTCCCAGGACTGGTCTCCCAGATACCCTGGTGGTTCGCTCCCTCACTTCCTCACAGCCTCTGTTCCAATGCCCTGTGCTTGTAGCGGCCGTCCCTGACCATCCTAAGTAACACTCCAGTCCCCTTTCCCCCTTCCTATCTTTTTATGTTCCCTCATAGCGTTTATCACTCCCTGATGTTACGTTGCATTTTTAATGAGTTAGTCTGTTTTTCTTTCTGCCCTAGAATTAATTTTTTATACAGGATTTAAAACTCTGGGAGGCTGTTTTGTTCCATGCCTCTTTTGTTCAGTTCCCCAAGACCTAGAAAAATACCTGGTGCATGGCAGATGTTCAGTATGAATTTGCTGAGTGAACCGATAAATGAACGGATGCTGTGAAACCCAGAAGTCACAAAGGAAGAGTGAATATTTTGACATGAATAACTTAAAAATTGTCAAAAGAAAAATTGAGGAAATTATTTGCAGCACATATGATATGTAGAGCCCCAATATTGTTACTATGAAAACTGCTCTAACTAATAAAAAAAAAACAGAGCATGAAACAACTCATTAGAAAATTGGGCAAAAGATCTCATCAGGCAGATGTATGAGAAGGTTATCATTTGTTTTCTTTATGAAGCTATTCCCACTTTTAATGTTTCTGTTTATTTGGTGAGTCCAGTATAAATAGTTGTTAGAAAATGTGTTTGTGTAGAATGGTGAAGTCTGAATTCCATGAACGATAGCATCTCCTTCCCTACTAAAGTAGCGTGCATGTTCTCGTGTTTTGGGCTAAGCTTGACTCACTTTGTCAAGATAAGCAAAAGGCCTCTCAAGGTTCCTTAGGATTTGGAA
Source organism: Trichechus manatus latirostris (assembly GCF_000243295.1). Lineage (NCBI taxonomy): Eukaryota > Metazoa > Chordata > Mammalia > Sirenia > Trichechidae > Trichechus > Trichechus manatus. The sequence goes on along the minus strand of NW_004443937.1, from coordinate 43,993,873 downwards.
TTGCCTTGGATGTGAACAAGGTGGAGAGGTGTGAGAGTGTGATCCAGGAGCTAACGGGGAAGCAACTACACAAGTACAAAGTCTCCAATAACAAAAGTCTCTTCTACACCTAGGGCCACGCGCCTCCCCGTAGGTGGGCATTTGGATACTTGTGGGTCATTTAGTGGGCTGGGGCCAGGGCGGTAAACACTGCAGTCTGTGGAACGGTGCTGTCACAGCGGTGATGTCACCATGCCAACGGCCGCCCCACCTAATGAGAAGCACTGGGAAATGTCGTCCCCTTTTCAGCAGCGGTGACACTGGGAAGCACACAGTACAGCTCTGATGTTTGGGAACCTACTTACCTTCTCTGGGTCTTGCTCTCTGTCACCTGAAAATTGAGGGAGATGGATTGTAGGATCGGGAAGGGACCCATCATCATTAACACGTGGAGACGGCATTTCTAGGGATTTACTGCGAAATGGCCAACTGAAGAGATTTTGGCAAGAAGAAATCAAGAGAACTAGTTATCCACTGGAGCCTGGTGGTGCAGTGGTTAAAGTGCTCAGCTGCTAACCAGAAGGTTGGTGGTTCAAACCCAGCAGCGGCTCTGTGGGAGAAAGACGTGGCAGTCTGTTCCTGAAAAGATGACAGCCTTGGAAACCTTATGGGGCAGTTCTGTGTCCTGTAGGGTGGCTATGAGTGGAGATCGACTCGACGGTAACGGGTTTTTAGTTCTCCCCTCGGTCCCATTGCTAGATAAATCAGAGAGCCCCACGCCTGTGGAGGACCTCCGAGTAGCAAGTCTGTCTCCAGCAGGCGCTCGCTGTCCTCGCTCTAGTCCTGCTGGAGAGCTGGATGTTCACCGCGCAGTGTACTGTGTTTGTGCCCAGGCCTGTTGGTGCCACTCATACCCGTGCTGTAATTGCGTGCTGTCTTCGTGTACCCGTGAAACGTAAGTGCGGAAAGGAAGAAGCGTTGTTGCTGCGAACGCTAAGCTGACTTTGGGGATGACTCAATAATGAATGTTTTTTTTTAAAGCAGTTAAATTAGGTTTTGGGAAAAACAGCTATGAAAGATTGAGGGACGCCCCTGAGACTGTGGCCCTAAGACCCCCTTCTGGACTGGAGATGAAGCCGTTCCCAGAGACCACCTTCCAGCCAAACCATAGGCAGGTCCACGGGATAACAGCCCGGAGGAACGTGCTCCTTAGAACGATCAATTATGCGAGATCAGAAGGGCAACGTTTGCCTAAGGGCGAGGATGAGAAGGCAGGAAGGGGTAGAAAATCAGGATGAAAGGAAATGTAGGACGGAATTGGGGGAGTGCTGGCACACTGTGGGGAATGGAACCAAGGCCACGGAATACCTCACGTACAAACTGTGGAACCGGAAACTAATTTGCTCTGTAAACTTGCACCTAATGTGCAATAAAAAATTTAAAAAAAGAGAGAAACAGAATTAAAAAAAGAAAGGTTGAAGAGTCAGATTGAGGGAGGGGGGAGGACTTAGATTTTCGGACAGTGTCTTTCAGCCCTGACACCACTCTGAAGAAATCGAGACTGGAAACTGAAGAGGTGGATTTGAGGTGTTTTCTGTGTGAAACGTAAGGTGAACAAATCTGTACACCCACACACAAAATCCCCTTCCCTGCTAAAATGAACGTGTGGTGTGTGTTTCAGGGAATAAAATTAAGATGTATGTACAGTAAAACCTGTGAAAGCCGGAACCTGTGTAAGGCAGAAACCTGTCAGAGAAGGAAAGTTCGAATATTTTCCCCTAACAGAGAACAATAGAGAAGTGGTAGGACTGCACCCTCTCGAAGGCGGAAAATGTGTGAGACCCGGAAAAACAGGGCAGCCCTGTCAAGTTCCGGCTCTGACAGGTCTCACTGTGTCATTAGTTTGTGATTTCTTAATGTGGCAGACACTGCTGGTTGCCCCCCCAGTCCATTGTCTACTTCTTCCTAGAACCTTGAAATTATTATCTGGCACATAGCCTGAGAAGTAATACAACATTTCTGAGGCCCTCCTGCTGTTAACCAAAAAGAAAAAAAAAAGCCTGTTGCTGTCAAGTCAGCTCCTACTCATTGCAACCCTATAGGATGAAGTAGAACTGCCCCATAGGGTTTCTAAGGAGCAGCTGGTAGATTCAAACTGCCGACCTTTTGGTTAGCAGGAATATAAGTGGAAGTAGTGGATACAACTTCTGGGAAGTACTGGCTTTTCAAGGGAAAGTGTGTGTGTACAAACTATCGAACGGGAAATTAATTTGCTCTGTAAACTTTCACCTAATGTGCAATAAAATTTTTTTTTTATTTTGTTTTTTCTTTCCTGCCTACTGGGATATGATTGTGATGGCTGGAGCTCAAGCAGCTAAATTGAGCCATGAGGTGAAAGACCTGTGTTAAGGATAGCAGAACAAGAAGACAGTTGGAGCCTGGGTCCTTGATGACCATCTAGACACCAGACTAGCCTTGGCCCACACAATTCCAGACTACATTTATATGAAAGGGAAAAGAATAACTGTGATATTTAAGCAACTAGTATTTGAGGTTTTCCGTCATTCACGGCTGAGTTAATCCCAACTGGATTTTAAAAATAACTGACCAACTACAGATGTTGATTATGTAGGACAAGAGGCTCTGTAGTGTACTGCCCAAGGGCCAAGGATTTATTTTCACTACTATGACAGATTTGCTTGAAGTGGCTACATGCTGTGTTCTCAATGATTGAAAATTCAAAATTGTTCTTTTAATTTTAGGAGTGCTTACTAAGGGTAAGTGTGCTATTCCAGAATACACTGTTGGGAGGCAGGACTTCATCTGAAACCTTGACTTTACATAAGTTATTAGAGTAAACTGAAGTACATTTGATATAATAGGTATTAAAAGAGGAGGGATTTTTTTCATACTCTGAATCTGTGCCATATCTATCGAGGAATAATCTGGAACATTTCAGGGATGTCATCACACACGGATTTCCCCATGTGAAAAAGCACATATGCTGTTTTGGAATGCATTGAGAACTGCTTGTTCTGGGATTAAAGGGTATAGCGTGGAGGAGTACGATTAATCCATCTGATAGCCCCTGTCATTTTACCGGCAGACTGCGCAGTGGGGTTGGGTTCACATTACATACGTGGAGAAGTATGCCACAGCGCTACCGTGTGTGCACGTGGGTGACGGCTGAAACGCGATCGCCTCTGTGTGAACAGAAACCTGCCTGTGCCTTTTCACCCTCTTAATTAAATAATCACTGCGAAGACGTTTTTTCTTGCTGGAAAGCCTGCCATGTTGGTCCTGTCCCAGGATAGTTTTGTGTGAAAGCCTTTTAAGCTGGAATTATCTTCCTGATGATTATTCCTGATCAGCTTTCCCAGATTATCGGGGAGGAGTGTGAAACTGATCATGAAGAATGTCTGAGGAAAATTTGGAAGACGTTTTGGGGTCAAGCTTTCACAAGTCAGAGGAACGCAGACTAGGAAATTGATTCAGAAGAAGCTTAGAGGGAATTCATTCATTCATGAAAATTTATGACTTCACATGCCGTGAAATACAATAATACTGATATCATAAATTTACATATTTAAAGGCTGTTGGGTATCCTTCCTTGATGCGCACGCGCATTGTATGTGTATGATGCAAAATACCTGTCAGTATGAATGTGTGTGTTTGTATATGTCTTTACGTATGTTTTGTTTCTTTTTTTTTTTTTGGTAACTCCAATGGTAACATACCAAAGATACTTCCTCGTATCACTTAGTGGATCTTGTAGAGATTTCATTATCAGTACACATATTTATCCATTAGGAGCCCTGATGGTACAGTGGCTAAAGCACTCAGCTGCTAACCAAAAGGTCAGCGGTTCAAATCCACCAGCTGCTCCATGGGAGAAAGATGTGGCAGTCAGCTTCCGTAAAGATTCCATAAATCAAACCAAACCCATTGCTGCCAAGTTGATTCTGACTCATAGCCTTGCAAACCCTGTAGGGTAGTTTTGCTCTGCCCTATAGGGTTGCTAAGAGTTGGAATCAACTTGATGTCAGTGAGTTTGGTTTGTTTACATATTCCTTATTAAACAGAAAAGACCATGTTTTATCCTATTGTATCAAAAAAACAAAACAAAAGAAGTTGCTAGCAACTCCATGTGTGCAGTGTAGAACTGTGCTCCATAGGGTTTTTCAAGGCTGTGACTTTTCAGAGAAGCCCTGGTGGCACAGTGGTTAAGAACTATGGCTGCTAACCAAAAGGTCAGCTGTTCAAATCCATTAGCGGTCCTTGGAAACCCTATGGGGCAGTTCTCCTCTGGCCTGTAGGGCTGCTATGAGTGGGAATCGGCTTGACAGCAATGAATTTGGATTTTTTTGGTTTTTGACTTTTCGGAAGCAGATCTTCAGTCCTTTCTTCTGAGTTACCTCTGTCTGGATTTGAACCGCCAACCTTTTGGTTAGTAGTCAAGTGCTTAACTGTTTGTGCCACCCAAGGACCCTTTCCATGGTATAGCTGTACTATATTTTTACCAGTTCCTCACTGACGATCATTTAAGATGCTTAAAGTTACTGGTTATTTCAAATGATACTACAGTGGACTTTCTTGTCTGTACATCCTCATTGTTCCTCTGTGTGAAAATATTTATAGGATAAATTCCAGAAGTATAATTGCTGGATCACAGGGTTTGTGCATTTTAACTAGATGGATGTTGCTAAATGGAAAAAAAAAAGTGATTTCCAAACATGTGTATGATCTATCAGTGTGTACGAGGGTAGAAAACTGGCTAATTCAACATACTTTTTGGAATGCCATTTTTATTCACTACTTTGATTTGCCAACCTCCAGTTTTTGCAAAACCGCTAAACTGGATTTAACCCCCTGGAACTAAGATAGAAGCTACTTAAATAATTGTATGCTGATAGAGTTCTGTGGGAATAAGCCATGCCATCCATGCAGACAGGGTTGACTTGCTGTCAGCATTCAGCTACTCACATGTGCACGGCTTCTGAATTTCAGTGAGTCAGAAGTTTGCTTTCTGTCTTGAAGCTGGGCGGAAAGAGGCAGAGTTCTGGGTGTTTAGGATTTTGGTACTGGTCTCTTCTGCCCCTAATTTTTTCCGTCTCACTTCTAGGGCTTTATTTGCACATTGGTAAACATGAAGGGATTAACTGGATTCGAGACTTAAACCTCACTCCCTTACTGTCCCACTGTGCCCTCCACAAACAGCTCTTTACGTTAAACCTTGAGCCCAGTTTGAAAATCACGGGTTAATGTGCCTGGAAGCATTTGTGTCTCTCTGTCTCTGCCACCCCTCTGCTCTACTCTGTTGTCAGGTGCTGTTGAGTAGATTTTCGACTCATCACAAGCCCGTGTGACAGAGCAGAACTGCCCCGTAGGGTTTTCTAGGCTGTGATTGTTACAGGAACAGATCGCCAAGCGCCAAGTCTTTCTCCCACGGAGGAACAAGATGGTTTCAAACTGTCAACCTTTTTGGTTAGCAGCTGAGCGCTTAAACCATTGTGCCACCAGTGCTCCTTCACTCTAGTCCAAACCGCTATTATTTCCTGCCTGAACTACTGCTCTTGCCTCTTAGCAGATCTCCCCACTTAAACGCCTTTTCACCCCTTAATCCATTCTGCACATAGCAGTCAGATGGGAAGAAGTACTTAGTTCAGTTGTGAAATATTGAGCAGATAAAAAACGATGATGAAATATGCATAAGGCATAAACAACAGTGCTAACAATGGACACCCCTGAGCCACCACCTGGCTCTAAGAAAAACAATCTTGTCGTCTTTTCTGATTCTGCCCTCTCCCTTCTCCCCCCAGAAGTAGCCACTCTGCTGAATCATGAGTTTATCACGTCCTTGCCTTGCTCCACAGTTTGGCCCCAAGTGTGTCTACCTGGTACTCTTCTTTCTGTGTGTTTGGTGTGTTCTTTCGAGACACACGTGTGAGGGTTTCTCAGGAGTGTGTATCCAGGTGTGGGCTTGCCAGGTTGTGAGGTGTGTGTGCCTGTGACTTTACTAGATAAGGGTACGTTCTTTTCCAAAGGGGTCATGTCAGTTTACACTCTCATCTACGGGGAAGGCTTCTCCCCATAGTACTTTGTACCTGTGGTTACCTGTGCTAGCTGTGCCTGGAACGTTCTTCCCTATCTAGCCCGAGTAGTGGCTTCTCCTTTGTTGAAATGTCACCTGCGCAGAACATTTCTCTGACCACCTCTCTTAATGTGTTCCCCTTGCCCCCCAGACTGTGCGTTCTACAAGGGCAGGCAGGCAGCGCGTTGGTTTGGTTCATTAATGTATCCCCAGGGCCTAGTTCAGTGCCTGGTACACGGTAGGTGCTCGATTGAGAGTTGATGGAATGAGTAAGTGGCTGAGCGAATCAGGTCCTTTTGAGTCCCTGCTCTGATGAAAGGAAATGAAGATGGGAGAAAGTTAAAGGGAACTCACTGTTGGCCTCTGGCTTCAAGACAGTTTCATGATGGATGTGGTATTTGAAGACCTTCTTTGAAGGAGTGTAGATGCTGGGCTACTCTTGTGGAGCAGAACATTTCCAACACTGGGCGCCAAAAATGATGTCTGGATGGGGTAAATGAATAAATAGAGTGTAAATAAACAGGACTTGTAGACCTGTCTCTGGAGCAAAGAGGTGAGTGGGGTGGGGGATGTTAGGTGGGTACAGAATTAGCCTGTCTTCCAGCCTGCATTACATGGAATAAAAGTAAAAAATAAATGAGCTCAGATGGGAGGTCTGCAGATTCCCAGTGTGGACATCTGAATTTGCTTGTGGGTGTTTTTGTTCTTCCGCCTGCATTCCTGGGAATTGGCTTTTTGTTTTTTGTCCTTAATGGTAACACATTGCCTTAGAGCTGAGTATTCTAGATGCTGGGCAGTGCAGTTGCGGTACCTGACAGACTGGGTGGGGTTGACATTTGCTGTTGTTTCAGATTAAAGCAAGGAGGTGCCCAGACTGATACCCACAAGGAATGAAATCCATTATGTAGACCCCTTGCAACCAGCAAAGCCTTTTCTCATGCATAATCACATCGTATCAGAGATGAGAAGAAAAGCCCTTTCTCATACATAATCATGCCATATTGGAAATAAGAAAAGGACCTGAGCGTGGTGTTCCCGTGAAATCCCAGCAGCAGGGATGCCGCACAGGAGTCTGATTGGTGATGACTCAGGTTGGAATCTCAGTTTGGCCATTTTCCTGTAAACTGTGGCAAGTCACTTAGCTTCTCTATGCCTCAGTATTGTCATCTGTACATTGGGGATATTGACACCGAAGAGACTTGTGCTGTCCTTGGTGGCTCGGTGCTAGAATTCTTGCCATCCGTGCAGGAGACCTGGGTTCAATTTCTGGCCAGTTCGCCCTGTGGTTGCTGTGATGCTGAGCAGGTCTCAGCAAGCTTCCAGCCTAAGGTGGACTTGGAAGAAAGGCCTGGCAATATATTTCTGAAAATCAGCCAGTGAAAACCCTATGGATCACAACAGTCTGATCTACAACGATCATGGGGATGATGCAGGACCAGACAGTGTTTCGTTTTATTGTGTGCGAGGTCCTCATGAGTCGGGGGGCCACCATGACTGCAGCTAACAAGAACAACAGATCTGCAGTGAGGAAAAAGTAATATAATGAAGGTGAAACTTTTGGCATAGTACCAGGCACGTGGAAATTCTCAACTTTTTTTTTTTTTTTTTTTTTTAAGAATTGTTATCCCGTTTTATGTATGACGGAGCAAAGGATACACGAAGGAAGTTAACTTATTAGAGTATGTGGTTGAAACTAGTCCCAGAAGCTGGATCTAGGAACTTTTTCCCAGTGTTCTTTGGCCCCAAGACTTACTACTGTGAGAATGACTCAGAAAACCTTGTTGTTGTGAGGTGCTGTTGAGTTGATTCCAACTCATAGTGACCCCACGTGGCAGGGTTTTCTAGGCTGTGATCTTAATGGAAGCAGATTGCCAGGTCTTTCTCCTGTGGAGCTGCTGGGTGGGTTCCAACCGCCAACTTTCTGATTAGCAGCTGAGCATGTAACTGTTACTCTGCCAGGGCTCTTAAGCCTCTCTTAATTAAACTTTCTGTGAAGGGACTACTCTTATTTTTACAAAAGGTTTTACAAGTCTTTCTTTTTGCGTTAATATGTCCTTCCTCATTTATGATTTAAAATTAGGGGATTAAAACCGAATAACTGGTAGCAGCCTGTAGGTACAAGCGACTTTGAAGTTTAAAAGTAAAACAAGAAGTAAAAAGAGGGTGAGTTGAGTGGTCCGAGTGTCAGCCACCAAGTGATACGGGGCAGGAAGGAGGTTCTGGAGGCCTCTCTGTGGCCCTTGCTTGCTGATGTGTGTGGGCTCAGGATAAGCCTGTTGCCAAGCGAAGGTACCTCTCTGTGAAAAGTCAGCTTGGTGTGTAAAGGCTGGGCTGGTTCACTTGTTATAATTAGTGACCCAGCAAAGCAGAACAATCTCCACCCGTGGACAGGCCTCTGTGCTCAGCCCTGACCTTTTCTTGACATCCTTCTAGAACAGGGCTCCTTAACCTGGCAGTCCATGGATAGGTCAGAACATCCGAGAACTTGGATGGAAAAAATTTACATCTTTCTATTTGTTGTTATTGTGTTGGTAGGTGCCGTTGAGTCGGTTCTGACTCATATGAACCACAGAACGAAACACTGCCCAGTCCTGCGCCATCCTTAAACAGTCGTCGTTGTGCTCGAGTCCATTGTTGCAGCCACTGGGTCAGTCCATCTCCTTGAGGGTCTTCCTCTTTTTCCCTGACCCTCTACCTTACCAAGCATGATGTCCTTTTCCAGGGACTGGTCCCTCCTGATAACACGTCCAAAGTACGTGAGATGAAGTCTCGCCATCCTTGCTTCCAAGGAGCATTCTGGCTGTACTTCTTCTAAGACAGAGTCATTTGTTCTTCTGGCAGTCCATGGTATATTCGATATTCTTCGCCAACACAATAATCTTTCTGTTTACTAACCCGAGATTGAACCTTGAGGGGCCCTGGTGGTGCAGTGGTTAAGTGCTCAGCTGCTAACCGAAAGTTTGCGGTTCTAACCCACCAGCTGCTCTCTGGGAGAAAGATGTGGAGGTCTGCTTTCTTTAAGATTCACAGCCTTGGAAACCCTATGGGGCAGTTTTACGCTGCCTTAAAGGGTCGCTGTGAGTTGGGCTCAAGCATAACAGTGATTGTGAGGATGGCGCGGGACCGGGCAGTGTTTTCATTCTGTTGTACACAGGGTCGCTATGAGTCGGAACTGACACGATACCCCGTAACAGCAACAACAACGAGTTGGAATCAACTCGACGGCAGTGGGTTTGGTTTGGTTTGAGTTGAACTTTAGCGTTTTCCTCTGTTATGGATGAAAGTAACAAACCACGTGCTGGCTTTAGCAAAATACCTGCGACTTTGTCACCAGTGAAAATTTCTGATGTTTTCATATCCCCAGAAGAGATGTGGCAGACATCTGACAGTATTTATGCCCATCCCTGTTCGGAAATTCTGGTAGTTACTAGATTTGCTGCTAGATCTTCATATATCACATGTTGATAAATGTGTTATTGCCACATATGCTAAGTTATATATATATTAAAAAACAAACAAACCCATTGCCGCCAAGTCAATTCTGACTCATAGCAAAACTACAGGACAGAGAACTGCCCCGTAGGGTTTCCAAGGAGTGGCTGGTGGGTTTGAACACCAGCCTTTTGGTTAGCAGCCATAGCTCTTAACCACTGCACCACCCGGGCTCCAAGTTATATGTGGTAACATACATTAGAAGCCCATAAGTTACTACAGCAAACTAAAAAGATATATATTTTAATTGTTGGACTTGAAGTGAAAGTTTACAATTCAAGTTAGTCTTGCATTCAAAAATTTATATACACATTGTTATGTGACCCTAATTGCTCTCCCTGTACTGTGGCAGCACACTCCTCCTTTCCACCCCAGATTTCCTGTGTCCATTCAACCAGCTCCTGTCCCTCTCTGCCTTCTTGTCTCACCTCCAGACAGGAACTGCCCATTTAGACTCATGTATCTACTTGAGCTAAGAAGCACGCTCTTCACGAGTATCATTTTATGTCCCATAGTCCAGTCTAATCTTTGTCTGAAGAGTTAGCCTCAGGAATGGTTTTAGTTTTGGGCTAACAGAGAGTCCGGGAGCCATGTCTTCCAGGGTCCCTCCAGTCTCAATCAAACCATTAAGTCTGGTCTTTTTACAGGAATTTGAGTTCTGCACCCTACTTCTCTCCTGCTCCATCAGGGACTCTCTGTTGTGTTCCCTGTCAGGGCAGTCATTGGTGGTAGTCAGGCACCATCTAGTTCTTCTGGTCTCAGACTGGTGAAATCTCTGGTTTATGTGGCCGGTTCTGTCTCTTGGGCTACTACTTTCCTTGTGTCTTTGGTGTTCTTCATTCTTCTTTGCTCCAGGGGGGTTGGGACCAATTGCTGCATCTTAGATGGCTGCTCCCTAGCTTTTAAGAACCCAGACACCACTCACCAAAGCAGGATGCAGAACATTTTCTTAAAAAACTTTGTTATGCCAGTTGACCTAGATGTCCCCTGAAACCATGGTCCCCAGACCTCCACCCCTGCTACTCTGTCCCTCGAGGTGTTGGGTTGTATTCAGGAAACCTCTTAGCTTTGGTTTAGTCCAGTTGTGCTGACTTCCCCCGTAGTGGGTGTTGTCCTTTCCTTCACCTAAGACAATTCTTGTCTACTATCTAGTTAGTGAATACCCCTCTCCCTCCCTTCCTACCTTCGTAACCATCAAAGAATGTTTTCTTCTGTGTTTAAACCTTTTCTTGAGTTCTTATAATAGTGGTCTTATACAATATTTGTCCTTTTGTAACTAAATTCATTCAGCATAATGCCTTCTAGATTCCTCTATGTTATGAGATGTTTCACAGCTTCATTATTGTTCTTTATCATTGCATAGTATTCCATTGTGTGAATATACCATAATTTGTTTATCCATTCGTCTGTTGATGGGCACCTAGGTTGTTTCCATCTTTTTGCTACCATGAACAGTGCTGCAGTGAACATAGGTGTGCATATATCTATTTATGTGATGGCTCTTAATTCTCTAGGATATATTCCAAGGAGTGGAATTGTTGGATCGTATGGTGCTTCTATTTCTAGCTTTTTAAGGGAGTGCCAAATCGATTTCCAAAGTGGTTGTACCATTTTACATTTCCACCAACAGTGTGTAAGTGTTCCAGTCTCTCCACAGCCTTCCCAGCATTTATTATTTTGTGTTTTTTGGATTAACGCTAGCCTTGTTGGGGTGAGATGGTATCTTATTGTAGTTTTGATTTACATTTCTCTAATGGCTCGTGATCATGAACATTTCCTCATGTGTCTGTTAGCCGCCTGAATGTCTTCTTTGGCAAAGTGCCTGTTCATATCCTTTACCCATTTTTTAATTGGGTTATTTGTCTTTTTTTTTCCTATTCTGGACATTCCCTATAAATGGAAGCATATAATGCATGGCCTTTTGTGTCTGGCTTCCTTCATTTAGCTTGAGTTTTTCGAGGTTTATACATGTGGTGGTGTGGATCAGTATTTCATTCCTTTTTATTGCTAGGTACTGTTCCATTGCATGGATATGCTACATACTGTGCATCCATTCATCAGTTGATAGGCATTTGAATTGCTTCTACTTTTTGCAATTATGAATGATGCTGCTGTGAACACTGGTGTGAAAGTTTTTGTGTGAACGTATGTTTTCATTTATCTTGAGTATATACTTAGGAGTGGAACTGCAGGGTTCTATGGTAACTCATGTTTTTTTGAGAAATTGCCAGACTGTTTTCCAGAGTGTCTACCACATTTCACATCCCCACCAACAATGTGTGAGATTTACAGTTTCCCCACATCCTCACCAACTCTTATTATTTTCAATTTTTTTTTTAACTATAGCCATACTAATGAATGTGAAGTGGTATCTCATTGTGGTTTTGATTTGGGTTTCCCTAGTGATTTATGATGTTGAGCACTTTTCATGTTCGTAATGGCCATTTGCATATCTTCTTTGGAAAAATATCTATTCAGATCCTTAGCCTGTATTTAATTATTTGTCTATTTAACATTTAGTTGTAAGAATTCTTTATGTATTGTGGACACGGGTGCCTTAACAGATATATGATTTGCAAATATTTTCTCCTATCTGTAGATTGTCTTTTCATATTCTTTTTTTTTATTGTACTTTAGGTGAAGGTTTACAGAACAAGTATTTTCTCATTAAACAGTCAGTGCACATATTTATGACATTGATTAACAACCCCACGACATGTCAACACACTCTCTTCTCGGCCTTGGAGGACGTCTTTCTTTTTTGGTGAAAATATACATAGCCAAAGATACACCATTTCAAAAATTTCTACATGTACAATTTGGTGACGTTGATTACGTTCTTCCAGTTGTGCTGCTGTTCTCACTTTAGATGAAGGTTTACAGAACAAAATAGTTTCTTCAGTAAACAGTTAGTACACATACTGTCCTATGACATGGCTATTTGTCTTTTTGTTGTTGAGGTTTTGCAGTATCTTGTAGATTTTACAGATTAGACACTGATTGGATTTGTCGTAGCCATACATTTTTTCCCAGTCTGTAGGTTGTCTTTTGACTCTTCTGGTGAAGTCTTTTGATGAGCATAAGTGTTTGATTTTTAGGAGCTCCCAGTTATCTAGTCGCTCTTCTGGTGCTTGTGCGTTGTTAGTTATGGTTTGTATTGTGTTTATGCCATGTATTAGGGCTTCTAGCGTTGTCCCTATTTTTTCTTCCATGATCTTTATTGTTTTCGATTTTATGTTTAGGTCTTTGATCCATTTTGAGTTAGTTTTTGTGCATGGTGTGAGGTATGGGTCTTGTTTCAGTTTTTTGCAGATGGATATCCAGTTATGTCAGCACCATTTGTTAAAGAGACTGTCTTTTCCCCAATTAATGGACTTTGGGCCTTTGTCAAATATCATCTGCTCATAGGTGTATGAATTTATGTCTGGATTCGCAGTTCTGTTCCATTGGTCTATGTATCTGTTGTACCAGTACCAGGCTGTTCTGACTACTGTGGCGGTATAATAGATTCTAAAATCAGGTAGCGTGAGGCCTCCTGCTTTGTTCTTCTTCTTCAGTAATGTTTTACTTATCTGGGGCCTCTTCCCTTTCTATATGAAGTTGGTGATTTGTTTCTCCATCTCATTAAAAAATGTCATTGGAATTTGGATCGGGATTGCATTGTATCTGTAGATCACTTTGGGTAGAATTGACATTTTCACAATGTTGAGTCTTCTATCCATGAGCAAGGTGTGTTTTTCTGCTTATGCAGGTCTCTTGGTTTCTTGCAGTAGTGTCTTGTAGTTTTCATTGTATAAGTCTTTTATGTCTCTGGTTAGATTTATTCCTATTTTATCTTCTTGGGGGCCATTGTAAATGATATTGATCTGGTGATTTCCTCTTGGGAGTTCTCTTTGTTGGTGTAGAGGAATCCAGCTGATTTTTGTATGTTTATCTTGTATCTGGATACTTTGCTGAAATCTTCTATTAGTTCCAGTAGTTTTCTTGTGGATTCTTTGGGGTTTTCTGTGTATAAGATCATATTACCTGCAAATAGAGGTACTTTTCCTTTTTCCTTACCAATTTGGATACCCTTTATTTCTTTTTCCACCCTAACTGCTCCAGCTAGGACCTCCAGCACAATGTCAAATAAGAGTGGTGATAAAGGGCATCCTTGTCTGGTTCCTGTTCTTAAGGGGAATACTTTCAAACTCTCTCCATTTAGGATGATGTTGGCTGTTGGCTTTGTATAAATGCCCTTAATTATGTTGAGGAATTTCCCTTCTATTCCTATTTTGCTGAGAGTTTTTATCATGAATGGGTGTTGGACTTTGTCAAATGCCTTTTCTGTATCAATTGATAAGATTGTGTGGTTCTTGTCTTTTGTTTTATTTATGTGATGGATTACATTGATTGTTTTTCTAATGTTGAACCATCATTGCATACCTGGTATAAATTTCACTTGATCATGGTGAATTATTTTTTTGATATGTTGAATTCTATTGGCTAGAATTTTGTTGAGGATGTTTATGTCAATGTTCATGGGGGATTTTGGTCTGTAATTTTCTTTTTTTGTGGTATCTAGCTGGTTTTGGTATTGGAGTTATGCTGGCTTCATAGAATGAGTTTGGGAGTATTTCATCCTTTTCTATGCTCTGAAATACCTTTAGTAGTAGTGGTGTTAACTCTTTTCTGAAAGTTTGAGAGAATTCTCCAGTGAAACCTTCCAGGCCAGGGTGTTTTGTTATTGTTGTTGGGAGTTTTTTAATTACCTTTTCAATCTCTTCTTTTGTTATAGGGTTATTTAGTTGTTCTACCTCTGTTTCTGTTAGTTTAGGCAGATAGTTTCTAGAAATTTGTCCATTTCCTTTAGGTTTTCAAATTTGTTACAGTACAGTTGTTCATAGTATTCTGTTATGATTCTTTTAATTTCAGTTGGGTCTGTTGTGATATCACCCATCTCATTTCTTACACGGGTTATTTGCTTCCTCTCCTCTTTTTCTTTTTTCAGTTTGGCCAATGATTTAATGATTTTGTTGATTAAAAGATATATTTTAATGACTGTATTTCAATGTAATTGGTTTCCTTTATAATCTGATACGTTCTATTTTACTTGTTTTACTTTGAGAACGGGTTTGTAGACTTCACTGAATGCTCAGAGGAGAGAGGGCCACAGGAAGGCTGAGAAGGCGTGTACTTGCTCTGGAGGAGCGGCGTCCAGGAGGGGAGGTGGAAGAGGATGTCACTGCAGGTGTTTTTGCTGTTGTCTCTCTTTAGAAGCTGTGAACACAGTAGAGTTGAAGGTTTGGGGGTAGTTCTGGCGTTGCTTAACCATGCTGTTGAGTAGTCTCTGTTTTTAAATCCAACTTTGCTTTTCACGAAGAGAAGCATATTGCTGTCCAGGGCCTTGTCCTCCTCACGTAAGTGGTTTTGTGAAGCGTCTTTTCCTCTTGAGTCCCTTAGAACAGTAAAAATAAGAATATCGTGAGGTGAGCCAGGGCTTCTCATGGACCTTCACGTATTTCTGCCTGACCAGATTGTCTGTTGAGCTCGTTCACTGACAGTCACGTTTGCTGTTCTTGGCTGCGTCTAGTCGGCCCCATGCGCAATGGAACAAAATGCTGCCTGGTCCTGCACCGTCCCCATGACTGGTTGTGGACTATTGTGAGCCACAGGTTTCCATTGACTGATTTTCAGAAATAGATTGCCAGGCCTTTCTTCCTAGTCTGTCTTAGTCTGGAAGTTCCGCTGAAACCTGTTCAGCATCATAGCAACATGCAGGCCTCCACTGACAAGATGGGTGGTGGCCGCACGTGAGATACAATGGCTGGGTATCGAACCCGGGTCTCCCGCATGGAAGGTGAAAATTCTCGCCATTGAACCAGCCATGCCTCATGGCATCACATTATCACACGCACACACAAGTTTGCCCTTTGAGCCCCCTTCTTCCCCCACCACATGGGGAGAGTGCTTTCTTCCCAATCCTCTTCCTGATCAGTGTTGTAGGTGGGGAGAAGGCAAAGCTGGGGTACTGCCTGGGCCTCCCAAGGACACCTTAGGGAACAGCCATGTGTCGTGAAGCATTGTTTGGAAAGGGACCCGGCCTGGCGGCTCCGTCTTGTCTCCCAGGCAGTATTCTTAGAACAGAACTTCCCAAGCCCAGTCATTCATGTTCCCCCTCCACGACCTTTGCCATATCGAAGAGGAAATTTATGTTTGCCTGAGAGGTAATTCTGTGTAGTGGTTCTAGTTAAGGCCCTGTCTCAGGGGTCCAGCTGCCTGGGTTCCTGTCCCAGATCCTCTGCTCAGTAGCTGTGTGTGTTCGGACAAGGTACTTAAACTCTAGGTCTCAGTATCGGTCGATACATGTAAAATGCTTAGAGCAGTGTGTATGCGTTCAGTGAGAGTTAGCTAATAAAATGACTGATTATTGACTTACTATTTTTATTAAAATTGGCTTTAAAAAATCAAAATAAACTTAATTTAGAGTGGGTAACGGGGAAAAATAAGACGTGTAAAAATAGGAAGGACCATGGTTTCACAGAGAGAGAAGCCTGGGAGTGAAACTCTAAAGACAGGGAGTGGTGATCCCTGTGCCAGGCAGGAAGAGCCAGCTGGGGGCTGGTGAGCCAGGTGCCTCATTGAAAGAGAGGTGGAAGGAGGTGAGGTCTGGCAGGACCTGGCTTCTGGCTGTCCGTGGGGATTCAGGGTCTGAACCCATGGAAGGCCAAGCTGGGTCAGAGATGAGAGTGGGAAAGGGTAGAAGCCGAGCCACCTGGGGTCTGAGACTAGTGTGGGGTGCCCAGGTTAGAGGTTGTGGGAACAGTGAGGCTGTGACAGGGAAGAGGGAGAGGCAAGATGGGGCAGAGAATGGGGCCTGAAGGTGGGGCTGATGGAATGGGGAGGCTGGAAGGGGCCAAGATTAAGGGGGCTGGTGGTTGGCGGCATGGAATTCAGATTGGGGCATGAGTACCCAAAGATATGCAAGGAAGGCTTCTCCAAGGGGTATGCAGGCATGGAAACTCTTTAAACCTTTTTATTGAAGTGTAACATGCATAGATAAAAGCACACAGCATCATAAGTTTACAACCTGACAGTTTTCTCCTGTGAACACTCAGCACTAGATGAAGAAGCATTGCCAGTCTTCCCATACTCAGTGTTCCCACCAATGATGCGTGTACCACCCGTTGGGAGACACTCAGAGGGATACACTGGGTCCCCAGGGGATTCTTCTTTATGCCAGAGTCCCGGATTTGGTTGCACCTCCCAACAGTGAGATGGGTTTTACAGGTTTTTCCTCAGCTATGCCGGCAATGAGTAAGGACAGTTGACCATTTATACATACCCAGCTAACGGTTAACACTCTCAGCTGCTAACTGGAAGGGTTGGAGGTTTGAGTCTACCAGGGGTACCTCAGAAGAAAGGCCTGGTGGTCTACTTCTGAAAAATCATCTGTTGAAAACCCTGTGGAGCACAGTTCTACTCTGACACACATGGGGTGGCCACGAGTCAGATCAGCTAGATGCTGGCTAACTGGTCGTTTCCCCATAAGGCAAAAAGCGAAACGTAAATATCCAAATACAGAAGGAAAAGCGGGGAAGTAATGTCTGCTGTACACCCGCCCCCCGATGATCACCGGTTCTGTTACATGTAAGGTCACTATGAGTTGGAGCGACAGTTGCCGCCAAGCTAGTTGCTTAGTATACATTATCCCTTCAGTCCTCAAAACAAACCTACAAGGAGTTCTCCATTCTGTAGAGGGGAAACCGAATCTCAGAGTTAAGCTCTCCTCTCAGATCATGCTGCTGATAGATGTCAGACCCAGCATTCAAGTCCAGGTTTATCTGGTCCAGAAAGTTAGGGCATGTTGCTTAACTTTGCTGATCTTATTTGCTTCACCTGTAAATGGAGGCAGTGATACCCACTTCAATGAATTGTACAGGCTACAACCAAGAGAAACTCTGAGATGTATGCAGTATTGTGAGGATTAAATGAGATAGTATCTGAAATAAGCTCAGAAAAGTGCACATATTAAATTAAATCCCTGCATAAATGCTAGTTACCATACCTGACAAGTAGAGGTGTTCAATCAGTGTTAACTTTTGTTGTTGTTGCTAAATCTGTAGGCTCAGAACTGTTTTTCAATCTTATTATTGCGTGCATGTCTTGAATGTTAGTTTGTAATGGCTGCTCCTTAGGACAAAACATGTAATTGTACCGGGAATGTTTTCGGATGGTGATGGCTAATGAAAATGCAAAGCCTTTTTTATCCATTGACTCTCTCACTGCACAATTCATTCACATTTTAATTGTTTTCTGCCACAGTGGATACGAATTCTTTGAAAAGAGATCTGCATATTTTCTTTCTTAAAGATCATGAATTTTTTCCTTGGACTGGTATTCGCACCTGTCCTGGCTACTTAAAATTACAAGAAAAGAAAAATGGTATTTGAGAAAGCTAGTTTAACACCATCCACTTAAAAAGAAAAGGAAAAAAAATGCACGGTAAGACATCCAATTTAGAATATTATGAAAGATTATCTCTGAAAAATGAAATGTGTTCATACGAAAAATTTAAAGGTATATTACCTTCCCTTGAACTGAAATAGCAGCAGTGATTTTTAATTAGATTTTTTTTTTAAACTCCCAAAGCTCCCTGGCTAGAATGGAAAGGTCAAGACAGTTTCTGAACAAAGAGAAATCTAAGTTTTATTTTTCTCATTTTATAATGATACTTACATACACACACATTTTTTTTTTTTCTTTTTCTTTTCACTTCTCAATAGCAACATTCTAAAAATAATCCTGTGTGGGTTTTTAGGCTTCCTCAGGCTGGCCTGGGATGAATTTGGTTTTTTTTGTGTGTGTGGTTCGTCTTTCTTTTAGATGTTATCGCTGCGTTTGGTTAGAAGAACTCCCCAGCGAGATCTTGGAAATCCTGCGAGGTGAACCAGGGCGGATGTTTAACACTGTGTCAGCTTGTCTCCTTGTTTGTTTAGCATTTCGTAGCCTTTGAAGGTGCCCATAAATAGTCATGAAGTTATCACAGAGGCAAGGGGTTAAGATAAATTGATGTTATTCCCAAATGGAAGCCTAGTGCCAGAAGCTGGCTGGTATTTTGGGAGGGCGGCTGTGGAGCAGTGTTGCCGGCCTCGTGGGAAGTCCCTCTGCGCCGCCTGATGTATGCACTGCTGGTGGTCCTCTCCGTGACTAGCCCTGGTGGCCCTTTGATAAGCATTTTGAATTTTCATTTCATCCTGGAGGGGTGGTAGAGGAATTAGGGAACGGGAAACTGTACCTCCAGATGATGAATTTACCACTTTACATGGATGCTTCTGGTCAATAAGAAAAAAAAAAGCAAGTGCTTTCAAAATACTTTCCCCCAACAAATGCACACGCCTCAGTGCCACGACCAGTTACCTAAGGAATTCAGAACAGAGAAATATATCAGACTCAATGGACTGGATAATTGTACTAATTACCTCCTTTGCTTTGACCGTAGAGACTGAATGTTGTAAAACATGGGGGCTGTGTGGCTCGTCACGTCAGCTCCCTAAAATGATGATACTGGAGCCCTTGGTGGAAGATGTAGCACTACCAAGACCTTTGTCAGGATCTGCCCTCTCACTTTGTCCCCTCGCCCCCTCTCACAGCCTGGACGAGGGGAGTGTGCCGCCGTGCATCAGTGACCACTTCAGAACTGGGGTCCTTGAGGCTCAGCGACCGATGTGACACACAGATCGAAAGAAAGAGTGTTTTATATATGTATATATTTTTTACAACAATAAAACAAGAAAAAGGACGGATTTCTACCGTGGGAGGCTGGGTGATGCTGAATACCTGGAGCAGGAAAACCAGAAGGAGGAGGAAGACAGATTGGGGGAGGGGAGGAGAAGTTCAGTCTGGATGTGACAGAGTTGAGTGGCCTATGGGACATCCTTTGGAGGCATATTTTATATTTAGGGTTAAGGATTTGGTTAGGGCTTGAGATAAAGGTATTAGAGTCATTAGTACATAGGTAAGGAACCCTTGTGACACAAATAGTTAAGCCCTCAGCTGTTAACCAAAAGGTTGGTGGTATGAACCCACCCAGTGACTCAGCAGGAGAAAGACCTAGTGATCTGCTCCCATAAGGATTATAGCCTAGGAAACTCTAAGGGCCGGTTCTGCTCTGACATGTAGAGTCACTATGAGTTGGAATTGACTTGGGGGCACCCAAAAACATACGACTTCATTTGTGGCCACACATACCGAGCCTCACCTCCCACCCATTGCAAAGTCCCTTAACTTTTGGTGCTGATGCTCTTGTATTAGTCCATTTCCTGAGTCATAGAGATAAATTCCCCCCTACTTAACGGTAAAGTGCTGTGGATTTACATTTTGTGAGAGAGTTTGCCCTTTAACAAGTTAATTCTGTATGAGAAATGGTGGCTGCAAAGGAATGCATCACGAGTAGTGGAATTTCACCTGCATGGAAGTGGGAAGCCTTTAGGGGTGGCGATATAAAGAAAGCTGACTCTATTGGCAGATTGTGGCAAGTCATTTCCTGTTGGACCAATTCATCATTGTAGGAAAGACAGAGTGAGAGAAGGAAAAAATGTAGCCAAGTGTGGACCACTTTGCCTGCCGTTTTACTCGAGGTGCTTAGCCCCAGAGAGAGCAGGAGATGGAGGACCTGCATCTCCAGTTTCTGTTCCTGAACGCCTCCAGCAGTGTGGGCTTCTTGCCATCCTGAGTGGAATTCTAGCGTTTAAAGATACGTATTTATAAGGAGCCCTGGTCGCACAGTGGTTAAGTGCTTAGCTGCTAACTGGAAGGTTGGTGGTTCAAACCCACCCACCGGCTCCACGGCAGAAAGACCTGGCAGTCTGCTTCTGTTAAATCACAGCCTAGGAAACCCTATGGGCAGTTCTCCTCTGTCACACAGGGTCGCTATGAGTTCGAATCGTCTTGACAGCACCCAACCACACAACAACAACGTGGCCCTTTAGTGCAGGTCGTGACGTCCTCTAGCGCTCAAGTGAAGCCAGTGTTTGTTTTAGCACTGGAGGAAAACGGACTGGGATAGACCAAGAGAGGTGTGTTCATTCTCCAAGATGGCGCCTTTCTCTCTAATGGATTGTGAGGATTAATTTTCTCTCTACATCAGGGTTTCTCACCCTCAGTACTGTTGAATTTTGCCTGAATAATTCTTTGTTGTAGGTCTCTCCTGTGCACTGTGGGACATTCAGCAGCATCCTCAGCCTCTACCCACTAGACGCCAGTTCTGATGACCAAAAATATTCCAGTCATTGCCAAGTATTCACCAAGGGGCAAATCGCTCCTCGTTGAGAACCACTGCTCTGCTTGATCTGAGCTTGTGAGCTGACTTCAGAACCTAGGCCCTACCTAGGATCCAACTCTACCCCATATTAACGAGAACTCTGATGCTGCTGTGGGCAGGATGTCCAAGGCTTAGAAAACGCCACACCTTGACATTGGGAAGAGAGAGACAGCAAGAATCTGCCAGTAAGGGTCTATTAAACCGTTATCCTTTAAATATTATTGCAAGGCACTGAGCTAGGGCCTGGGCAGAGAAGGGTGAAGCATAGATGAAGTTCTTGGCTTCATGAAGGTTCTATTCTAGAAGAAAAAATAGGCATCAAACATCAAAGTAGAGATTTTTCTAAATTGTGGTGAGTGTTCTACAGGAAAGGATGGGTTGGCGTGACAAACTGGAGGGACCAGAGAAGGTGATGCTTAATCTGAGAATTTAAAGATGACTAGGCAAAAAGGGGGTTGAGGGAGGAGGAGTGTCCTGGGCAGTGGAAACAGCATGTGCAAAGGCCCTGCGGCAGGAAGAGGCATGACGGAGTCGATGGACTAAAAACCAGGGTGTCTGATTAGCAGAAAATAAGGTACAGAGTGAGAGAGATGAGACTGAAGAGGGACACCCAAGCCTGACTGTCTGGCGATTGAGGATTTTATCCTAAGAACAGTGGGAAGCCATTGAACAGTTTTACAGAAGGGAGTGACATGATTTCCATTTGTGCTTTAAAAAGATCACTCTGTCCCTTTCTAGGTCCAGAAAGCATTGATTTCTGTCTGGGTCTCTGGGGTTTATTTCAGTTCCTGTGGGTGACTGATACGGGGTCCTTGGAGGTTATCACTGCTGTTAGTGCCTGCACCCATCCTCCACCTACCCCAATTTGGAATCTTTTAAAATTTTAAATAAAAGAAGCAATTCCTGTCCATGTTCTCCCTTTGTTTTCCTTCTTTAAACTTTGATTGAAGCAGGGCTCAGATATCTTTGAAAACCCTAGAGAAAAAAATGATTTCCATAGCAGCTGTAACCATGGGAAACCTTCAAAATAGCTCCCATTCCTATATTCCACTCTGCTGCCTTTCCTCTGTGTTGGTTGGCTGGAAACTAGGGCTTGCGTCTTCTTGTTCTTCTCTTTGTCCAAATTCACGTGGATGAGAGTCTTCCTTTCACTTCCACATACATCTTCTCATAGCTTGAGAATCAAAGGATGGCCTATTTCAGGAGGAGAGGAGAAGGCAAAGCTTCTAGAATACCTTAACTTGTTCACTCCTGAGCTAGAGGAACTCAAGGAGGACACTGATGTAGAAGTCAAGACCTTGTTTGCTCCCAGGTAGCGTGATAGGACCCAGTGCATCGTCTCTGAGAGGTATCGGAAGCGTGCACGATTTGTTTTGAGATACTTAAAAGGGTTGCTCATCAGTTTCCCTTCCATTTTGCTCTTGCAGGCTCTTGGTTACGAGTCATCACGTAGTCATTTAGGAGACAGGCTCGAAGTTCTCCCAGAAACACACCATTCCCCTTTGGAGAGCTTTTGCTGTCAAAATCAGGACATGTTTTGCACTGAATCTCTGGTCTTCTGCCTCTTTTTGAGATGCACGCAGGGCAAAAATGGCTGGCCAGAGGATGAAAACGTTTTAATGAAATGTAGGCATGGCAATGAGTTAGAAGTTATTGCTACAGAAATTAATAAGGACACTGGAACATATGAGCGCGGTGTTTGCTTTTGGAATTTGGCCGGGCCACTGGGAGAGGCTCCGGAGGAAAACCAAGAAAGGAAATGTGAAGTTCAGGCGAGTCTGTTATGTGCATTCTCATTTCCAAAGTGGTTTAAAACCATGTCAAGAAACACATTACTTAAGTTAAACCAGCTGCTGGCAGCTTTTATGTTCATAACTTCCCTGGGTCACCCTAGAGAGCAGGGTAACTTTTCCAAAATCTCTGCGTGTCTGACAGAAAACCGGGTGAATTTCCTTATGCAACATCCTTATCCTAGCAGGGAGGCACTCTTTTGCCTCCGGAACTCACTGTATAAAAAGAAATAACAACTATTGTTGGGCTGGACTTATCTTCAGTTGTCATACTACTTTTGAGTTTATGTTTTCAAACAAGACACTTGGGACCTGGCCACCAGTCAGAATCATGATGCTGGAGTTTAAGAGATTTACCCTGGTTCAAGATCTAGGCCTGGCCTCCCAGAGTTTCCCATTGACATTCATGCCGCTGATGAGGGTACACTTGTAAAAATTAAATAAATGACCTATGCTGTGTGCTTAGCATATGCTCTGTAAATGTCAGTTCCTATCTCTTATTAAACTTCGTAAGGGTAAAATCTTAAGAGAAGACAGTTGAGTCTGAGTTATCAAGGTATCTTCTACAGCCTGGGTTTTCCATGAAGAAGTTGTGTATAATGAGCTTGCAAGGCAGGGAATGGTACTGACAGGCCTCTACCCTTGCTTGTAGTCAACCCTGGTTAGTCTGAACATAGTCTTCCCTCTCAACTCGGTCTCCAGGGCTGGATATTGGACAGCTTGCCTTGCTAGCATGCTGTGTCCTCTTTGTGAACCCCAAGGTTTGCTGTTTGTCTCCAGAGTTGCTGGTGCCCCACTTTTAGAAAGCTCACTCTACCAAAATCTGCCTTAGTGGATGTGTTCCTCCTGTTGAGAAATCTTTAGTTTCCCAGACTCTTTACATAACAAATGCCTCTCTCACATCTAGACTGTGATTTGACTCTTTTTTTTTTTTTTCGGCATACATCCATCTTCCACGAGTACTAGATGCAAGACTTCCTTTCTTCACGGTCCCCATTGCCCAGTTCTTGATAAAGTCAAGATTTTACTTAAATAATCTCAGCGTAAAGCTACCTTTTCTTTTCTTTGATTTATAAAGTCTTAGACCTAGGATGAGTTGGAATCGACTCAACAGCAATGCATTTGGGGTTTGGTTAGACCTAGGAAGGAGCCCTGGTGACATAGTGGTTAAACACTGCAGCTGCTAACCAAAAGGCTGGCAGTTTGACTCTACCAGCCACTCCTTGGAAACTCTTTGGGGCAGTTCTTCTCTGTCCTATAGGGTCGCCATGAGTCAGAATCGACTTGACGGCAACAGGTTTGGAGAGTACCTGGTACATACAGTTGAGAAAATGCATTTACAGGGAGAAGTGACTCCTGAAAGAACATATTTAGTAGTAAAGCGAAGGTCAGAATTTTGGACAAATGTGGTGGTTTTCAAACTGAGGTCTATAAATTCTTCGAGAATTAAAAAAGAAATTTTTTTAAATACATATACATCTGAAAACGATTTAACTACTTATAAAACCAAAACTCTTCCAGTGGACAATTCACAACTGAAAAACATTTTTATTGAATAAGATTTTGGTTGCCTAAGCTTATTTTGAACTAAGCCCTAATCCATGGAGATTGGTGGGTGAGGAAGGGAGGTAGAGTTGAGGGGTGAGGGTGATATGTGAGAACTTTTTTCTTTAAACGTTTTCCTTTAACAAACATTGATTTTGTGCTTAAGAGCTTAAGACATCTGATTCCAGAAGACCAGAGATTACAATTTCAAATCTCTCTGTGCATGTTATTTGGGGAGGTGTTTGGGTTCAGACAGGCCTGGGTTCAGTTCTTGGTACCTGTTTGTGGACAAGATACTGAAACTCCCTAAGCCCCATTTCCCTTCCAGTACAATCAAGTTCCGAGTAGTTATTACACAAGGTTATTGTGAAGAGCCCTGGTGGTGCAAATCGTTAAGCGCTCGGCTGCTAACCGAAAGGTTTTCAGTTCGAACCCACCCAGTGTCTCCATGGGAGAAAGACCTGGCAATCTGCTCCCGTAAAGATTACAACCTAAGAAACCCTATGGAGCAGTTCCACTCTGTCCTGTAGGGTCTCTGAGTTAGAATTGACTCAACACCATGCAACAACACCAGCATCTTTGGAGGGGCCCCTGGGGCACAACAGCTGAAAGTTTGGCAGTTTGAAACCACCCAGCAACTCCATAGGAGAAAGACCTGGTGATCTGCTTCCAAAAAGATTACAGCCAAGAAAACCTTATGGGGCAGCTGTACTCTGTCACATGGGGTCGCTATGAATTGGAATTGACTCGATGGCACCTAACACAGGATTCAATGATGTAGAGTATATGGAAAGCCTTTAGCGTGGTGCCTGGCAATAGCTGAAAGCTACTGTTAGCTGTTATTATCAGTAGCTGATTTCTACTCCTGAACTGAAGTCCATGCTAGCAAAGACCCCCTCAACTTCCCTGCAATATGAGGAAGTTCTCTAAATGTTGGGGTTCCTTTTTTTTTTCTTATCTCTTTGAATCAGACTGTTCTTAACACTAGGAAAATATGATGTTAGTTGGGCGTTAACTCCCCCCTGCCCTATAGTCTCTTGTGTCCATATTCAGATGAATCCTGTGATTTTAGGCTATTTATTACCAGGGTCCTGATAGACCTAACATATCTACATATTTTGTTTCCAGCTCCTGCATTTATCCATGGGAATCTGAGTCCCACAGCACGGATACAAAAGTTCTCTTTAAAACTATATGATGATGAAAGGAACAAGGAATCTTGCGGGAACAATGCAGAGATGTAGAATGGCTCACCCTTTCTCACACATGGAACTAATCATGACATTCATCCTGGGGTCCAGCTCCTGCACGCAGACCCGAGAGCCCCCACTCTAGGAGGTTTTGGAATCCCATCACTGTTCAAGCCCAGTTGGAGAGGCTGGGCTATCAGCTTGGAGCTATGCAAAAATAATAAAGCTGATCTTTTTTTTTCAAAGGTGACCCATATATTTAATAAACTTTAGTATGTGAATCAAAGTCAAGTTTGATTACAAGGCGCATAAAAGCTTCACTTAGGCTGTCCTCATTTTTTCCACTGTTTCTCAGAGTCTGGATTTACCGAGCTGGCTTCCCTGTGTGGCAGCTGCTCTCCCTCCCCCCGCCCCCCTACGATCCCACAAAATGGGGAGACTTGTGACTCCTCTGTTCACTCTTTTAGGCTCTAGGAGATGGTTTCTAGCCTCAAGACATGGACATCAACTCCTCAGAAGCAAAGTGAATCATAATATTGGGGGTAATAGAATTTTATGGTTTTCCACCGCCTTTGAAAACTCCTTTAAATTATATTTTCTTTTTCTTTTTTTTAATTGTGCTTTAGGTGAAAGTTTACAGTGCAAATTAGTTCCTCATTCAAAAATTTATTCACAGATTGTTTTGTGACATTGGTTGCAATCCCTGCATTGTGTCAGCGCTCTCCCCTTTTCCACCCTGGGTTTCCCGTGTCCCTTCGTTCAGTTGTCCTGTCCCTTCCTGCCTTCTTTGTTTTTGGGCAGGTGTTGCCCACTTGGTCTCACAGACTTGATTGAACTAAGAAGCGCTTTCCTCACGTGTGTTATTGTTTATTTTATATATAGGCCTGTCTCATCTTTGGCTGAAAAGTAGACTTTGGGAGTGGCTTCAGATCTGAGTTAGCAGGGTGTCCAGGGACCATGGTCTCGGGGGTTCCTCCAGTCTGTCAGGCCAGTAAGTCTGACCTATTTTGTGAATTTGAATTTTGTTCTACATTTTTCTCCTGCTCTTTTCAGGACCCTCTATTGTCATCCCTGTCAGAGTGGTTGTTGGTGGTAGCCGGGCACCGTCTAGTTCTTCTGGGCTCAGGTTGGTGGAGTCTGTGGTTCATGTGGTCCGTTAGTCCTTTGGGCTAATATTTTCCTTGTGTCTTTGGTTTTCTTCATTCTCCTTTGCTCTGGATGGGATGGAACCATTAGATGTATCTTAGATGGCTGCTCACAAGCTCTTAAGACCCCAGAGCCAGTCACCAAAATGGGATGTAGAACATTTTCTTTATGAACTATGTTATGCCAGTTCACCTGGATGTCCCCCGAGACCAAAGTCCCCAGCCCTCAGCCCTAAAACTTGGTTCCTTGAGGTGTTTGGATGTGTCTAGGAAGCTTCTATGGCTTTGCCTTGGTCAAAGTTGTGCTGACTTCCCCTATATTGTGTGTTGTCTTTCCCTTCATCAAAGTTAACACTTGTCTACTATCTAGTTAGTGATTTCTCCTTCCCACCCCTCCACTCCCTTGTAACCATCAAAGATTGCTTTTTTCTGTGTGTAAACCTTTTCTTGGGTTTTTATAATAGTGGGCTTATGCAATATTTGTACTTTTGTGATTGACTAATTTCACTCAGCATAATGCCCTCCAGGTTCATCCATGTTGTGGGATGTTTCACGGATTCGTCACTGTTTTTTATTCTTGTGTGGTATTCCATTGTGTGTATGTACCATAGTTTATCCATTTATCTGTTGATGGACACTTAGGTCATTTCTGTCTTTTTGCTATTGTCAATAATGCTTCAATGAACATGAGTGTGCATATGTCTATTCCTGTGATGGCTCTTATTTTTCTGGGGTATATTCCTAGGAGTAAGATTGCTGAATACTATGTGTCTTAGTTATCTACTGCTGCTGTAACAGAAATGCCACAAGTGGGTGGCTTTAACAAACAGAAATTTATTCTCTCACAGTGTAGGAGACTGGAAGTCGGAATTCAGGACGCCAGCTCCGGGGAAGGCATTCTCTCTCTGTCAGCTCTGGGGGAAGGTCCTTGTCATCAATCCTTCCCTGGTCTAGGAGCTTCTCAGCACGGGGACCCTAGTTCCAAAGGACATGCTCTGCTCCTGGCTCTGCTTTCTTGGTGGTAGGAGGTCCCCCTGTCTCTCTGCTGGCTTCTATCTCAAAAGAGATTGACTTAAAATACAACCTAGTCTTAAAGATTGAGTCCTGCCTCATTAACATTATTCTTCTAATCCTGCCTCATTAACATCATAGTGGTAGGATTTGTAACACATAGGAAAATCACATCAGATGACAGAATGGTGGACAATCACACAATACTGGGAATCATGGCCTAGCCAGCTGACACACATTTTTTGGGGACAATTCAATCCATAACACTATGGCATTTCTATTTCCAGCTTTTTAAGGAGGCACCATAACATTTTCCTTAGCAGCTATACCATTTTACATTCCCACCAGCAATGTGTAAGAGTTCTAATTTCCCTGCAACCTCTCCAACATTTGTTGTTTTCTGTTTTTTTGATGAGTGCCAGTAATGTCGGTGTGAGATGATATCTCATTGTAGTTTTTGTGTTGGTGAAGAATATTGACTATACCATGGACTAACAAAACAACAAACAAATCTGTCTTGGAAGAAGTACAGCCAGGATGCTCCTTAGAAGTGAGGATGGTGAGACTTCATCTCACATACTTTGGATGTGTTGTCAGGAGGGATTGGTCCCTAGAGAAGGACATCATGCAGTAGAGAGTCAGCGAATAAGAGGAAGACCCTCAATGAGATGGATTGACACAGTGGCTGCAACAGTGGACTCAAGCATAACAGCAATCGTGAGGATGGCGCAGGACCTGGCGGTGTTTCATTCTGTTGTCCATAGAGTCGCTGTGAGTCAAAACCGACTGGACGGCACCTAACAACGACAATGGCTAGTGATCACGAGCATTTCCTCATGTGTCTGGTAGCTTCCTGAATGTCTTCTTTGGTGAAGTGTCTGTTCATATCCTTTGTCCATTGTTTTTGTTTTAATCGTGTTTTAGTTGAAAGCTTACAGCGCAAGTTGGTCTCTCATTCAAAAATTTATACACAAATTGTTTTGTGACATTGGTTGCAATCCCTGAAACGAGCACTCTTCCCATTTCCCTTTCCGCCGTGGGTTCTCTGTGTCCATTTGCCCGAAGTCCACCTTTCAGCAAAGAGTAGACAGGCCTATAAAACAATAACACACGTGAGGAATGTGCTTAGTTCAGTCAAGAATATGAGACAAATGGGAGACACCTGCCCAAAAGCAAAGACGACAAGGCAGGAAGGGATAGGAAAACTGGACGTATGGACACGGGGAAGCCGGGGTGGAAAGGGACGGCATGGTGCATCTGTCTAGAGTGCCATGTTGGCTCTGCCTCCTATATTTTCATTTTTGACTGGCCAGTTCCCAATAAATGGATCTCATTTAAATTCATATAGTTTTTTCATAAGTATGCTTAAATGGTATTTAATTATTAAGAGTCCGTTTTTTAAGCGCCATTAGTTAAGTTCCACTTACTGGTATCATTCAAACAGGAGTGCTCCCTGAAGATGCTAATGTGCTTCTGTCCATGAATAAGAATAGCCTTATATTTGCATTGCTTTTATAGCTTATAAAATCATTTTTCATATATTACATATATAAATAAATAAGTATATAATATCATATATATCATGGGGTACCACTCCCCTGGAACATTTTTGCTTTTTTTTATGATTGCCATTCTACATATGATGAAACCAAGGCTCTGAAAGATGAAATGGCTTGTTCAAAGTCACAGAGGTGGTGTATGGCAGACCCAGGACAAGAAGCCAGTTCTGAGTCTGAAACCAGAGCTTTTACCCTGCCCCATCTGCAGCTGATGCTCGTTCTGCATTCTGGCGTTCACACTGACCTGGCCATCAACATGGAGAACCAGGACTATTCTGCATACTGATATTCACACTGACCTGGCATCAACATGGAGAACCAGGATCGTACTGCATACTGG
>NW_004443937.1:43948566-43963580 GCF_000243295.1 Trichechus manatus latirostris | reverse complement strand
TATGGACCTGGGCATCAGCATGGAGAACCAGGATCGTACTGCGTACTGGCGTTCACACTGACCTGGGCATCAACATGGAGAATGAGGCTCGTACTGCATACTGATGTTCGTATGGACCTGGGCATCAGCGTGGAGAACCAGGATCGTACTATGTACTGGTGTTCACACTGACCTGGGCATCAACATGGAGAACCAGGATCGTACTGCATACTGGTGTTCACACTGACCTGGCCATCAACGTGGAGAACCAGGACTGTTCTGGATACTGATGTTCACACTGACCTGGCATCAACATGGAGAACCAGGATCATACTGCATACTGGTGTTCACAGTGACCTGGGCGTCAACATGGAGAACCAGGATCGTACTACATATTGGTGTTCATACTGACCTGGACATCAGCATGGAGAACCAGGAAATTTTGAGCACCATTCATAACCAAGTGATGTATGCATTGCTTCACTTAATCCTCCTTACAACCCTCTGAAGTAAGCAGGATTCCATTTTACAGATGAGAAAACAGGCTCAGAGAGGTTGAGTGTCTTGGACAAGGTCAAAAGTTATTACCTGGTAGAGCTGAGATTTAGTTCTGTAGCCTGTGCTCCATGTTGCTTTCCTACAGGGAAAAAAAAAAGAACCACTATGGAGTATATGCTCTGCTTGCTGAGGTAGGCAAGTCTATAAGATATTTTGGAGTAATTGCAAGTAAAAATTGTTCAGTAAAAGTCAGGGGTTCTAAAAATATAATCTGCAAATATTTGAAAAGCGCACATATCCATTGAAGCTAAGTGACCTTGGTAAGGGTTCAGGGGCTTGGCAAAATAGGAGAATATGGGGACCAAGAGATCGAGGGCTAAAATAGGAGAATATGGGGACCAAGAGATCGAGGGCTTATGTGGAAGCTGGGTGGGAACAGAGTGAGGAAGAAGCTACACAGTGCCTCTCACGTCACCCGCCTCCGCTCAGCCTGATGGCACCAGGTGCTTCTCTTCCACTCTAGCAGAATTCTGGAATTTGGGTCCTATATGAGTTAGCTATTGCCACCGTAGTGATGTGTAACAAATAACCTTCAAATCTCAGAGGCACGTGACACCAAACATTTATTTCTCACTCATGAGTTTACAGGCTGGCTGGGTGGGTCTGCCCCTCATGTCTTTCATCCTTCCCTTTGGACCAGTGGGATTGCCTGGGCAGCCTCTTCTCCCGGCGGGGGCAGAGGGGCACGAGAACAAGCTGAAACACGCAAGGCCCCTTAAGGCCTAGTCTGGAACTGGTTTATTGTCATTTCTACCCGTTTGTCATTGAACAAAGCAAGTTACATGGCCTTGTCACAGATAAGAGTAGGACAGTATTCCCCATGGATAATAAGGCCCTGATGAGCAAAGGCATGAAGGGAGGGGTGAAAACTGGGGCTGATGGTCCAGTCCACTACAGGTCCCAGTAAAAGATGTTTTGGAATCTGTCCTAGATGAGCGACTTTACATTTTTGAGTTTATGGGCCTCTTTGTAAACACGATAGAAGTTCTGAACATGCTGTCTAAAAAAAATGCAATAATCGCCTAGTTTGGCATTCGATTTTTAGGGAATCTCTCAAGGCCACCCATGAGCTCCAAATTAAGATAGCTGGTAGGGGAGTGTTGCCCCGTGTTCTCCAGGGGAGAAGGTTAAGATGGCATGGTGCCATTCATGCCTCCTCCCCAAGATCTTCCACTCTGCTACTCCCAGATACTCAAAAAATCATAAATGAAAAAGCCCAGTATTGGGCAGGATCTTTTTTCATCTTTCCAAATGAAAATAGCTTTATTACTCTTTTTTGATTATAGAAAATGGTTTCCCAAAAGCTAATAGGTAAACAAGTGCTGTTCTATGAAATTATATTTATTGGTTCACAGAAAATGTGAAGAATAAGGGTTGTGCAGTGCACTAAATCTAATTCAGTCAATTTTAGCAACAGCTCCTTTTTCCTGAGGTCTGCTTTTGATTTTTCAATTTGTGTTAAATGGTTC
This sequence comes from Trichechus manatus latirostris, assembly GCF_000243295.1. NCBI lineage: Eukaryota > Metazoa > Chordata > Mammalia > Sirenia > Trichechidae > Trichechus > Trichechus manatus. The sequence goes on along the minus strand of NW_004443937.1, from coordinate 43,961,574 downwards.
CTTCTTGTATAAAATCATGATGATTTTAGATAGTAGCTTTGATAAATGTCCTTAAACCGTACGTACCTCACAGTATTTTGGGGGAAGCTTTTCTGATCTGTGAAATCTCAAAATCAGAGAATCACTGATGTAGACCAACTGCCCATCTGAATCTATAATGCAGTGGTTTCTCCCCATCCCTAAGGAATCATCCAGACTCTAATTACCTGGAAAGATGAGAAATTGTTCTTCTCTGTGACAACCTGTGCCATCATCAGTCCACTGTGACCACTGGATCATTGTTCCTATGTCAGTCTGAAACCCCTCTCCCAGTTGTGGCCCCCTAGGAGACGTCAGACAAACACAGTGACCTTTAGGAATTTACCTAGCATTTTAAGTATGCAGGAGGAGCAGCCTCATCTTTTACCTGCTTATTGCGGATTCCTCAAACTCATCACTTTGGTATTCTGTAATAATTTATTGTCCACCTGAAGTCTAGAGGAGCTTCGGAAGGTAACTATTCTTGATTCGACCTGGGGAATCAACTTGTCAGTAACTGGCTTTTATTCTGCTTGGGGGCCCTCAACTCGCCTCAAGGTTGAGTCATCAGGAGTGTAAGTGTATTGCTTTGTCAGCCACATCCTCTCCCCAGCTCCCGATTACTGCCTTTCCCCTGGAATTCCTCATTTGGTGAGAGTCCTGTAGAACTTCTCTTTCATTTTGGGGACACAGAGCTTGACGTCAGTATCTTCCACTCCTCAGTTTGTTGGAGTCCCTGGATGTCCACTGCCTGGCCCCGTGTACCCAAGACCAACACTTTGTGCGCTATTGAGAGCCCGCAGCAGAGGGAGCTCTCTCATGCAGCTCGGGCTTCCTTTGCCGTGATGTCTGTTTAATTGAACAAGGCCTAGAAAAGCTTCTTTAATTAGGCTGGCTTCATAAAGGGGGAGACAAATCCCGTGCTATCCTACAGGCAACCTTTTATCCCCAGTAAGAGCCATTCTGTACGTAAAGGGCAGATTCCCTCCCCCCACCTTCGTGAGTTGGAATCGACTCCACAGCAATGGGTTTTGGTTTTGTTGGGTCTAATTTGTGAAGTTCAAAGACAGAAAGGGGCTGATTTTAGAATAGCCTCTCTGATTTTTTCTTCCTTTCTTTTTTTTTTCTTTTTTTACCAAATCTGCAAAGTGTAGGGACATTTGAATGCAATCCAGCCACACGGTACAGCCAGACTTGCTGATTTATCAGACTATCTTAGCATCTCCCTCCTCCAAGGATAAGCTGGGAGAGGATTGTTGATACCATGCATCTGTTTTCCTCTTGTGTCGGGCGGTCTGCTGAGTCTGTTGTATACAGTATTTCCTTTAATAGTCACAAAGCCCCCCGTAAGGTGGATACTGTTGTTACTGCCATTTTACAGACGGGGAGATGAGGCCCTGAGCAGCTGTCTCGCCCCTCGGGGCTTCACCCTGCTCATCTGTAAACAAAGTGTGAGAGGAAGTAGCTTCCAAGATCTCCCTTTTCTCTGGGTTCTGGCAAAATCAAATCAGAAGCACCAAAGCCAGAGCTGTCATGAAAATAAGTCCTCATCGTCTGGGGTTGTCGTGTTCACAAAATGGGCAACACAGCTTTCAGGGAACCAGGTTGTGTTTCTGTCGTTTATTTAAAATTCTTTGAGCTGAGCCCGTGGCATGTTGGCACCCAGCATCAGCTCCGGTTAACATCCGTAAGTGTTACAGTGCCAAGCCTAGTTCTGTTGAAGCCATGACCCGCTTCAGTTCCCTGGGAATGTTGAAATGGGGACTGCGTGTAGCTTGGCCCTCTGGCCACTTGGTGTACGCTTCTGCTCAGGTGTGAAACGCAGACGCAAATTGTGAACGCGCTGAATTATACCGGAGAGATTAACCTACGTTTTCTTTCTCCCAGTAAAAACTCACCAGAAAGCCGGACTTGCCTCTCCCCCTGTCAAAATCGGCAGAAGGAAACAAACACAGCTTTTGGTTGACGATCCCCTTAGATGGAGGCGGTATGGTCTGAGGCAGCAGCCGTCAGGAGACTTACTCTGAATCTGGTTCCGACCTCGTGCTGCGTCTTCATGCACCCCCAGCCAGGACCAGATGCTGGGCGCTCCTAGCCGAGAGGGTAGTGCAAACACTGTGCTGAGAGGTTCTTAAGTGGCTGGGGGTGCGCCTCTGCTCATCTGAACTTGTCCACCCGGGTTATAAAAGGCAGGAGGTGATTATCTCATTAATGCCTCTTGAGGTTACAGATCATGTGCTCAGAAGGGATCGTTTCAAAGAGAAGAAAAGGACGGCTCCAGGGCTGGGCTTTTTATCAGTTGTGTATCGAGTTGCACCCTAGGCAACTGCTGTTTTGTAGGGAAGGTCTGGGCTTGGAAGAATAGATTTGGGAATCGTCAGCATCTAGGTGATGCTTAAAGCCCTGGATGAGATCATGTACCAAGAGCATGGAGCTAGGACAGGAGGCCCCGGCCGAGCCCTGAGGTTTTGTTGGAGGAGGAGGACCAGCTAAGGAGTTAGAGAAGGGAAATGTCTCCTTAGATGACTGTTCTACCAGACATGTTTAAAATGTTCTCTCTTGTCTCTGAGAAACCCTGGCTCCAGCATGGCTTTTCCCATGTGAACCCTCCCCTTGCAGATAACCTCCCCTGGCAGAGACGCTCATTTGCGAGAGGAAGCAGCAGGGGCTGCTAAACTGAGAGCATGAGGCCTTATCTGTGGATGGTGTTCCCCTGTTCCTCACAGCGCCCCACCCGCTTTTAGTGGAGTTTTCCTCATCTCTGTAAAATCGCCAGAATTCTCAAGACACCAGCACCTGTGAACGTCCACACCTGTCAGAATCAATGACAGTTGAACAGAGTGTGGGATTTGGTTAACTCCTCCAGGTACATGATTGACCACTACCCTACACCATCCCTTTCCTCAGTCACATGAGCCTCAAAGGCTTGGCAGGTACAACCTGACTGTTGCATTATAACCAGGAACCACTTGCCATTGAGTCAACTCTGACTAGTGGGCCCCCGTGTGTGTCAGAGTAGAACTGTGCTCCACAGGGTTTCCGATGACTGAGGTTTTGGAAGTAGATTGCCAGGCTTTTCTTCCGAGGCACATCTGGATGGACTAGAACCTCCAGCCTTTTGGTTAGCAGCCAAATGAGTTAACTGTTTGAACCACCCAGGGGCTACAACCAGTTGCTGTCATGTTGATTCAAAATCATGGCGACCTCAGGTGTGTCAGGGTAGAACTGTACCCTAGAGGGTTGTCACTGTTGATTTTTCACAAGTAGATCTCCAGGCCTTTCTTCCGAGGCATGTCTGAGTGGACTTGACCCTCCAGTCTTCTGTTAGCAGTCGACGCATTAACTGTTTGCGCCACCAGGGGCTCCTGTTGGACCGTGGAGGTGTGGCCTTTTTTCTGGGACCCCACCTGGGTGGAAGTCTGGGTACTGTCCATGTGCAAGTGAAAATAGTTTGTTAGCGTTTATTGCACAGACCTCCATGCTGGAAGGGCCACGCTTCTTAGATGGTGATGAGATGCATGTTGGCTGTGAAGGACTGTGCTTTACCCCACTTGTAAACTATTTGGACTCTGCCCAGCACACCAGTGTGCTGACGAACTCGGTTCTTGTGGTTTCTTTCATGTGCTTTGTAAATTGTTTCTTGGAATTGGTGAACTGCAACCAGGAGGAGAATGAGGAGACTAACATTTGGATTTTCTTTGCTTCATCAAATACACATTTAATCACTAAGAAGGTACCCCAAAGCATTTTGAAGCAGTCTTTACTGTTTGTTTTAGAAGACTTCTCATCAGAGCTTATTTAAACATTACAGGAATCTGTAGAGGGTACAGGCAAGTATTTCTCAGGATTGAAATTTAGTCATTAGGCACCAAAATAGCTGCGCTGTAGTTAAGCTGTTGAATAATGTTGGTACCAAACCGCTGTAACCGTGATGGACAGCCTGGAAGCAAGGCAGCATAGATGCAGCGGGTCCTGGGGGCCACTGAGTAGACAGGGTGAGTAAGGACCTGCCCCCGCTCTAGAGTGGTCAGCACTGGGTGTAGCTTTGGAAACGGGGGGCAGTGCAGGGCGGTGACGGCATTGGCAGTAGAGGCCAAGTCAGGGTCTCTGAGTCCAGGACATGCAGGAAGAGCCAGCACAATAGCAGACCCAGGCTCCCTCCTGCTACAACGGAGTGCTGCTGGCCAGGCCGGATGACTGTTCACTTAATGGGAATGTCCTTGAAAGAGCTTAACGTGGTTTCCTTTGTGAAACCACAGTTCAGACGGGCCTCATTTACAAGGAATGACTGCATCAAACAAAGGAGTATGTCAACAAATCAAAATCAACCAATGGTTTAGAACAGTTTAGAACAATTCCACAGACAATGTGAGGTACGGTTTATATCACTTAGCAATTTTTGGCCAGCAGCTTACTTACATGCATATATCTGGGTTACCCGTTGCCGTCAAGTTGAATCTCGACTCACGGTGACCCCTCGCTTCTTGAGTTTTATCCTGAACTTCTGCCTGGAAACTGTCTTTGTTAATGTACAAATGGAAGAAACCCTAAATTAGGCCAGTCAGGCACTGAGTAAAAGGCAGGCAGTTTTAGACAGAATAATCTTTCTGTCAGTAACTGAAGAAGATTCAGAACCTCTGAATATTACTTATAAACAAAGAGGGCAGTGTGACAAGGCTTTTGAGGCTTACGTGAGTAAAGAGAGGGTTGGTGTAGAGTAGTGGTAAGAAGCTTGACCTATCGAACCAAGCAGAACTGGATTCAAGACCTGGCTTTTCAACTTTTATTATTTGTAGGTGCTGGAGCGAGCTGTTTAACCACTGAGCTCAGTTTTCTTATCTGTAAAATCTGCGTCATAATAATGATATCCCTTGCAGAAGTTTATTGTAAAGATTAAAAGGAGTGATGCGTAACAAATGCTTAGCGCAGTGCCTGATTCATAGTAATTGCTGAATAAATGTTTGCAGTGAATGTTATTACTGTTGTAAGTGGTGATAGGCAGTGAGCAATAAACTCCGTTCTACCTTTGTCAGAACTTCCAGCCTTTGCTGGGAGGTGCTTTGGTATCTCCATTTGTTGGCGACTGTCATGGATTGAATTTTGTCCCCCCAAAATATGTGTATCAATTTGGCTAGGCCATGATTCCCAGTATTGTGTGACTGTCCACCATTTTGTCATCTGATATGATTTTCCTGGTGTTGTAAATTCTACCTCTATGGTGTTAATGAGATGGGATTAGTGGCAGTTATGTTAATGACGCAGGACTCAATCTATAAGGTTAGATTTGTCTTAAATCAATCTCTTTTGAGATATAAAAGAGAGAAGCGAGCAGAGAGACATGGGGACCTCATACCATCAAGAAAGCAGTGCTGGGAGCAAAGCGCATTCTTTGGACCCTGGGTTCCTGTGCAAAGAAGCTCCTAGACCAGGGGGAGATTGATGACAAGGACCTTCCTCAAGAGCTGACAAAGACAGAAAGCCTTCCCCTGGAGCTGGCGCCCTGAATTCAGACTTCTAGCCTACTAAACTATGAGAGAATAAACTTCTGTTTGTTAAAGCCATCCACTGTGGTATTTCTGTTACAGCAGCGCTAGATGACTGAGACAGTGACCATTGCTTCTGGTTTTCAGTGTAGACCCAGTTTATAAATTTTCTCCCAGGTGGTTAATGTATTATCTGTACTACAGCATCAGAATGTCTCAGGGCAGCATTTTGGCATCTAGGTCACTCTTTCCAGGATGTATTTCTCACTTGGAAGGTGTGATGGTTAGATTGTGTGTCATCTTGGCTGGGCCATGATTCTCAGTGTTTTGGCAGTCATGTAATGTTATGATCACTTCGCTGTTGAGATCTGATATGTGATCGCCCCCATGATCTGCTGTGAGTAGCCAACCAAGGGAGTTTCCTTGGGCTTGTGGCCTGCATCCAATATAAGCAGACATTCTGGGGGCTTTCTGCTTGTATTGGATCCTGCAGCTGGCTGCTGTTCATCTGACCTCTGGTTCTTGGGACTTGAGCTAGCAGTTTACCTTCGGTCTTGCCTGCCCATCTTGGAATTCATCATCAGTCTTTGCAGCCTGTGAGCAAGAACCCTGCTCTCTGACCTGCCGATCTTGGGTTCGCCAGCCCCTGTGGCTATATCAGGACAAACCTCTATCCTGATTCACAGACTTGGGATGTTCCAGTCTCTTCAACAGCATGAGGCATTTCCTTGATATAAACCTCCCTCTATATATATATTTATATGCTTTACTGATTAGCTTCTCTAGAGAACTCAGCCTAAGACAGAAAGGCATATGAATCCTGGACACCTAGCACCAAAATAGCTGTCCTGTGGTTAAACTGTTGGATGATTTGGGGTTCAGAAAATACAGCTACTGTCTGCATGAGTGACTAGGACTGGTGGTTGGCTGAGTACATCAACAGCCCCAATTCTTCCCCCGTCCCTGTGTGCATGCTATTTGCAGTAGTCTCCCACTCTGGCGCTGAGCTGAGCCATGTGACTTGCTTTGACCAATGGGATGTGAGCAAACCTGCCACTAGCAGAGGCTTGGCAAAGCTCAGAGGTGTTTCTGCTCTTGCTCTCCCCCTTCACCGTGATCATGAGAAGCATGTGCTTGGTTAGCCTGCTGGTTCAGGAGGAGACTGAGAGGCACGTAGAGCAGGGTGAAGTAGACCAGATGAGCCCAGCTTACATCAGCCAAACCCCAGATGTACGAGGGAGCCCAGCCTAAATCCGCCCAACCAGCAGATGCATGGGAAATAAACGTCACCAATGTTTTGTAGTCGGCGTAGTTGTTTATATTCAGTATTATTGCTAGATAGATAGCTGACACCTCCAGACACGGAGGTAATGATTTTCAGGTGGTCGATTATTTTCACGGGGAAAATGTTGGGATTTTTGTGTTTTAAATTTTTTCTTTCCTAAATGTGTATGAGGCTTTAAAGGATTGCAGCTGCAAGCTGACATGTCCCCAGGAGTGCCAACCAGATTTTCAGCTTGTGGCAGGACATCATTATTTAAAGTCTGTAGGGAAATAAAACCTGTGTACTCATTTGAAGCTGCTTGTAAGTGCCTCAAACAATCATCTGTAAAAACAAGGAAGGGGGTGGGAAGGGGACTTTGTTTCCCTGCAGAATTCTAGTGACAGGTACTCAGAGTGGTTCCTCCAACCAACACTGAGTCAGACCTCAGAGGTGATTGTGGCTGGTGGGGAACAGACGGGCTTCTTGTGTGCTTTGCTGCTGAGAAGTCAGCATGGCACCGAAGGGTAAGCGACCTTGGCCCTAGGGACGTTTGCCAGCAAGCACTATCGGCAGGGAAGGCACTCATGCCACCTGGCCCACCTCCCCCGGTATGTCCGCTCCCTCAGCTGTTCAGAACCTGAGCACTCTGCTGTCATTGCACTTTCTGTGTGACATCCTAAGGACCTGCTGGGGAAGGGTCCCTGTGTCCCACAAGACTGGGATTCTTCTGAGGACAGCAAGTGGGGTGATGATTAGTATATTTTTTTATGAACTGCCTCACATGCAGTTGAAACTTGAGAGTAAATGGATGAATGAATGAAACATTAGATATTTACAAGGTGCTGTATGTAGTTTAGGAGCTTTGGTGGTGCACTGGTTAAGAGCTCGGCTGCTAACCAGAAGGTTGGCAGTTCAAATCCACCAGCCACTCCTTGGAAACCCTATAGAGCAGGTCTACTCTGTTCTGTAGGGTCGCTGTCATGGTTTGAATTATGTCCCCCCAAAAATGTGTGTATTGGTTTGGCTGGGCCATGATTCCCACTATTGTGTAGTCGGCCTCCATTTTATGATTGTAATTTTATGTTAAAGAGGATTAGGGTGGGATTGTAACACCATCCTTACCCAGGTCACATCCCTGATCCAATGTAAAGGGAGTTTCCCTAGAGTGTGGCCTGCACCACCTTTTACCTTACAAGAGATGAAAGGGAAGCAAGGAGAAAATTGGGGACCTCATATCACCAAGAAAGGAGCACTGGGAGCAGAGTGAGTCCTTTGGACCCGAGGTTCCTGTGCGGAGAAGCTCCTGGTCCAGGGAAAGACTGATGATGATGAGGACCTTTCTGCAGAGCTGACAGAGAGAGAAAGCGCCCTCCCCTGGAGCTGACGCCCTGAATTTGGACTTGAAGCCTACTAGACTGTGAGAAAATAAATTTCTGTTTGAGAAAGCCATCCACTTGTGGTATTTCTGTTGGAGCAGCACCAGGTGACTAAGACAGCCGCTGTGAGTCAGAATTGACTTGACGGTAACGGGTTTGGCTCTGGTTTGGTATATAGTTTAAAGGAGCCCGGTGGTGCAGTGGTTAAGCTCTTGGCTGCTAACTGGAAGGTCAGAAGTTTGAACCCACCAGCAGCTCATGGGAGACAGATGTGGTAGTCTGCTTCCATAAAGATTACGGCCTTGCAAACCCTATGGGGCAGTTCTTCCCTGTCCTATAGGGTCGCTATGAGTTGGAATCAACTCAGCGGCAGTGGATTTGATTTTCTGGGGGTATGTAGTGTGTCCTCCATTAACATAGGTACTTTGAAGAGTGCGAAAAGTAAAATAAGGCATGTGGGATACTGGGCAAGTTACGGACTTTTTGAAGCCTAAGTTTTCACATGTGTAAAAGGCAATCATAATAGTCCCTGCCTCATAGGGTTGGGATGAGGATTAGCTCAGGCATAAAGGAGTCAGCAGAGTGTCTGGCACACGACACACAGCTAACATAAGTCCGTAGTGATGACGGAATCTACAACGACCTCCATTCTGATTGGTTGGTTCTGGTGACTAGATATTTTTATTATCATCCCTGGCTACCCCCTTTACAAGCATGGATTTGTAAGACTCATGATTTGAAGGTAACTTACCAACTCTTGTCCACGGAGACTCTAATTTACGGGCTGGTGATACCTGGACCTTGATCAGATGGCTCCAACTTCAGACACAGGTAACAGAGAGAGAGGGAATTTGAGGTGTTCCCATGAAATTATTCATTTTCTAGAAAAATAAAGTTCATTCGTGGATCTGTGTTTCTCAACAAGGGAGCCACAGCATCTTGGGTTGAGTCAATTCTTCATGGTTGCGGTGGATTAATTACTTTTGTGTGTGGTCTTCCTAGCCGTGGTCTCGCAACTCCCACCCAGGTGATTGGGTGAGTCTGTGTGATAGGTAGTAGTGGTCCACCAAAGGGATTGGTCAGTTTTGCCTTAAAAGAGAGCCAATTCCAGAGCAGAGAGGAAGAGCCCACCACCACCTAGGAAAGAGAGACCAACAGGAGAGACCCAGCGGCAGGGGCGCGGTGGGCTTTGGGACCATGGAGGGAGAGAAAGCTGAGTGCCTTTGGGGAGAGACTGAGGGTCAAGGAGAGGGTGTGCCTGTGAGCGTGACTGGGAAGAGGCTGTCCTGATGGAAGAACTCTGTTATCAGTGTCCTTGAGCCTGAATCGTAACTGTTACTTCCCTCATAAAGCCATAATCGTGAGTATGATCTGTGAGTTCTGTGTGGCCATTGCAGTGAATTATAGAACCCAGTAGAGGGTGCTGTGGGAGGGATGGTTGGTGTCAGAATTAGTAAAGATGGCGGAGAGAGGAGGCTTGTCTGGCCTCCGCCTCATGGGAGTCAGCCTTGCGTAGTTGATCGTGGTTCTCCTTCCCCCTTGTGGGGTGAGAGGAGGTCAGACACGGCCCCCATGTCGTTTTACAGTGCTGTAGGACTGAATCACAAATATGACATCCTTGTCTCTCACTCACTAAATGCACGTAGTGTCTTCCCTCAGTCGTGACAAAATGTTTGAGTCCCCAAACATTTGCAGATGTTCCTGGAGGGAGGAAAAAGGAGAGAGAAGGCAGTAATGGGGCCCTGGTGGTGCAGTGGTTAAATGTTTGGCTGCTAACCAAAAGGTCAGCAGTTCAAAGCTGCAGCCGCTCCTTGGAAACAAATCCCATGGGGCTGTTCTACTCTGTTCTGTGGGGTCGCTTATGAGTCGGATTCGACTCCACGGCAACGGGTTTGTTTTTTTTTTTTAAGGCAGTGAGGCCCACAGTAGCGGACCTCTGTGTGATTAAACGTGTTGCCGTCGAGTTGATTCTGACTCATGGTGATTAGCCAGGCAGAAATACTGAGCATCGTTTTATAATACATTGCAGAGCGAAATTTAAAGTGCAAATAACTGCTTAAAAAAAATAATTATTGAACATTTAACTTGCCACTCAGTCTAACTCTTGCTGATGGTACAAACCCTCAACTATTCCATTTAGCTTGCACACGGCAGAGACACTGTGCCAGGAACGGGGCTAGGCTCGGGGTGCAGCGGGGAACGAGATACTGTTCCTGTCCTTCGTGTGCCCACCAGATTGTGTAAAGCCCTCTGACCTCTGAGCCGTGAGCAGCAGAAGCGTGGGCAGGAACTTCCATTTATCTTTCCATCCCTTTTTAGAAGGAATAGAACTTTGTCGTTTATCTAGAATCTCGTAGAGCAGCATTTACCTCTACAAGATCCTGTTTCACCCTTGGAGGAAGACGGGGAAATGAAAGGGAGACTTGTAATCATTTCACGGTCACATAGACAGAAGTGACACCCCAAATATTTAATAACCGCCGTGGCACCGCTACCTGAAATTCACAGCCATTACTGACCACAGCACTGGAAACGGGTCTTGGGGGCCCCTCCTGTGCCAAGAATGAACCCTTTGGTGCTGGTGGGGGTGCCTTGGGGAAAATGCCGGAGAAGTGGCTATTTGCCGACAAGTGTTTCAGTATTTTACCAATTGGTCTAGCTTACCACTGAAAATCAGCCTTGGATGTAAATCCTTATGAGCCTCCTTTTCCAGACATGAGCAGATGGCCCTGGGTCATTCAATTCCGAGCTCTGTGCCTAGTCTCCGTCTGCATAGCTTGCCATTCTTGCTGTCAGGCAGGTGTCTGATTAAGCTCTGTTAGTCTGTGCGGGAGACACGGGTTCGACGCCCAGCCAGTACGTCCCGTGTGCAGCCACCACCCGTCTGACAGTGGAGGTTTGCGTGTTGCTGTGATGCTGAACAGGTTTCAGCAGTTTCCAGACTAAGACAAGGTAGAAAGGCCTGGCGACCTACTTGTGAAAATCAACCCGTGGAAACCCTGTGGATCACAACAGTCTGATCCACAGTCTATTCTGAGGATGGCACAGGACCGGGCAGTGTTTGTTCCCACTGTACACGGGTTGCCGTGAGTCGAAGGCTGACTCAGGGGCATCTGACAGCAACAGCACACAGATGGGCTACACTGCTTTTGGACAGAGAGTGCCTGCTTGCCCCAGGACAAACGTTGGAGACACATTTAAGGAGAACATAGTAAGTTTTTAAAGGAGCCCTGGTGGACAGGCGGTTAAGTGCCTGGCTGCTAACCAAAAGATCAGCAGTTTGAACCCACCCAGCGGCTTGTTACCGCAGTGGCGGGTCTCAGCTACCTGCTGCAGAAGCCAATACTGAGACCGGGGTGAGGTGAGCCGCAAGAGTGTTTTATTGTGTATCGATATACAGGAGACAGAGGGGAATGAGCTCCTCCAACAGACCTGTCTCGCCGACTGGAGACTGGCTGAAAGTTTTTATACGGACAAGATTATGGTTTTTTTTCTGGTGGTTACATTCTGCACCTGGCAATCCTTGAAGGTCATCTTGCACCGTTACTGTCACATCGCAGATGAGTTACTCTACCCTCCAAGGTCTTTCTACCTCTTGAAGAGAAACTTTGTTAAACTTCAAAGTCATGGGAAAGCAAGAGGGAGGATAGGAGGAAAATAAATCAAAATCACAGGAGCATGCAAAAGTGAACTATGCAGGCTGGGCATTAACAATACCACAATCCCCAGGAAGCTAGGCCTGTACTGCTGGCAGTAAACAATAAATGTGAAATTTCCACACAGCCCCTTTCAGGCTCAGTGGGAGAAGGACCTGGTGATGTGGTCCCGTAAAGATTACAGTCAAGAAAACCCCATAGGGCAGCTCTACTCTGGCCCATGGGGTCACTAGGAGTTGAAAATGACTTGATGACACATTAACAACAACAAAATAAGTTTTAAAGCCTAAACATAAAGTGGTTTCTCTCCCATCAGCTACCAGTTCTGCTCTTTCTCTTCTTAGACAAGCTCATGTAGCATCTTTGAAACGTGGCCCCGCCTTCCGTTGCATTAGATCACTTACACACAGCTGGCTGTCTGGGAAGCCATTCCCAGGCCTGATATTTAGTGTTTTTGCTTCTGTGGTTTCAAGACAAGCTCTGAACATTTGTCCAATGTAGCATTTTGTGGTCACGTACACGCATGCACAGAGCTTATTGAAGTCAATTTGGCACTCTTGCTTTACAAATTGCTACTTTTTGAGATTTTCCTTTGGTTTTCTTTGGCAAAATAACTTCTCCATCTTGAGAATGTGGCAGCATCAAATGTCTGCTGGCTTCTGTGTGTCTAATATTGTAATTGCTTTGATATCTGTTCTTTTTACCTCTAACTTGGTGGGAAAGTTTTTTGCCCAGTGTCCTGTGTCTGCACAAAGGATACTGCAAATCCGTAAATGTATTTGCTTTCTTTTCACTGATTTATTTTAAGGTAACTTCTAGGACAGTGTGGTGGAAATGGATTCCTTTGAATCCATTTGATCATCATCAACAACCCAGAAAAGAACATATAAAGGGGTATTTACCCCAATCCTAACCCCTAAATGTGTATTTGCATTTGAAAGAGAAATGTGCTGGAGATGATAAAACTACAAAACGAGCTGTTTAGCAAACATTTGTCGAGTTGAAAGTCATTAAGCCATCTTTATTCACGACTTTAGGTGAAAGGACCTAATCTGTCAACTGCTTTACAGAAAAGAAATTTGTGCCTGAGAAATTGGTAGTTTGGGTCAAATCAGATCTTTATTGACTTGTACTGTTGAAACTCCACTCAGGAATAATTTTTTTTTCTGTTTATTTTATTTTATTATTATTATTTTATTTATTGTACTTCA
>NW_004443937.1:43938976-43940165 GCF_000243295.1 Trichechus manatus latirostris | reverse complement strand
AAGGAAGAAATCAAAAGAAGCGGAAAAAAAGCAACACCAGCAGCCAACAAATGGCACTCAGAGAGCCAGCTAGTGCTGGCTGGTGGAATTCAAGTAACCGGTGCTTCCCTGACAAGAGACTGTGTCCACGGGAAGCAGAGGAGGCCGAGAGTGTGTGAAGAAGGTTGGGGGGTGGGAAAGCATATATCACAAATTACTAGTTGTTTTGTCTCCTGCTGGAAGCTCTGTGAAGCTGCTTTCTTGTACCCCCTGTTTGCTGGTCCCCGATAGGAGTCCAAGATGGTGGATCTGTGCTGTGTTAGCTGATAGTGGACCTCTGCATGAATCTCTCCTCGCTGTCTGTTCTCTGTCAGTTTTCTCACTCAACTTGGTGCTTGGCTGAGTTCTTTATCTCTTCATTTGATGTTTTAGGGTTTCAGGATTATTGTTTTCTCTCTTCAGCTTAGTTGTTTGGATCTTTGCTGTGGAGGGACAGCATGGTGCTTCTGCCTAGAGTGCCTTTTTGCTGGAAGTCAGGAATAATTTTTAAACAGATAATTATTTAGTCAGAAATCAAAGCTCCATGACAATGAAAATGTCACTGAGCAAAATGGAGCGTGTTGCCTTTAATAAACAATGTAGCTCAGTTTCTACCACCTTTGAAAGTAGGAGAGGGCCATTCGGGATCCTTTCTCCTGGCCTCTTGTGGCTGTGGGTTATTTGCTCGTCTCCTCTGTTGTCATAGTTTCTAGTGAGGGCTTTTGAGGACCCAAGGGAAAGTAGGCAGTAAGGGTTGCTGGAGGATTCGTACATAGGCAGTGGTATTGGATAGGAAAGAGGTGTGATTCAGGGCAGAGACAGGAGGGCAGAGTGAGAAGTTAGGATAGGAAGACCAAGAAATAGGGACCAGCCTTGTGCGTAGCTAGATCTCTGAGGATGACTTCAAGCTCGTGCTTTTTTTTTTTTTTTTAATTTTGTGATTTTTGGAGAAAATTTACATAGCAAATTAGGTTCTCATTTAATAATTTCTATACATATTATTCAGTGACGTTGGTTTCGTGTTTCACAATGTGTCAGCATTCTCATTATTTCCATTCTGGTTGTTGTGTTTTCATTAATCGAGCTTCCTGGTCCCCCTTTATCTCCTCATCTTTGGTCTAGGGTAAGTTTTGACTGCTAGTTCTCATTTAGATGATTGTTTAGAGGAGCA
>NW_004443937.1:43896843-43938365 GCF_000243295.1 Trichechus manatus latirostris | reverse complement strand
TCTCTAGGGTATATACCTACGAGTGGGATTGCTGGATCACAGGGTATTTCTATTTCTAGCTTTCTGAGGAAGTGCCATTCTGGTTTCCCTAGTGGTTGAACCAATTTATAATCCCACCAGCAGTGGAGCAGGGTTCCTGTTTCCCCACAACCTCACCAGCATTTTTTTTGATCAGTGCCAATTTTGCAGGGGTGAGATGGTATTTCATTGTAGTTTTGATTTACCTCTCTCTGATGGTTAATAGTCATGAGCATCTTTAGATGTGTTTGTTGGCCACTTGAATGTACTCTTCAGCAAAGTGTTCACGTTCTTTGCTCGTTTTTAATAGTTTTTTTCGTCTTTTTGTTGGTGACTTGTTGAAGTTTTCTGTATATTTTAGAAATTAGACCCTTATCAGATATGTCATTCTCAAATATTTTTCCCAGTCTATAGGTTCTCTTTATACTCTTTTGATAAAGTCTTTTGATGAGTGTTAAGTATTTGATTTTTAGGAAGTCCCAACTATCTGACTTGTCTCTGTTGCTCGTGCATTTGTAGTTGTGTTTGGTAATCTATTTCTGAAAAAAAATTAGATCCTATAGATTTGTTCCTATATTATTTTCCAGGAACTTTACAGTTTCAGCTTTGGTCCATTTAGATCTTTGGTCCATTTTGAGTTAGTTTTTGTGTATGGTATTATGTAGGGATCCTGTTCCATTTTTGTGCAAGTTAATATCCAGTTTTGCCAGCATCATTTGTTAAAGAGACTACTTCTTTCCCATTGAATGAACTTTGACTCCTTGTTGAAAATCAGCTACCCATAGATGGATGGATTTATTTCTTGATTTATTCATTTATTTATTCTATTCCACTGGTCTATGTGTCTGTTATTGAACCAGAACCAGGCTGTTGTGATTACTGTGTCTGCATAGCTTTCTTTGAGATCAGGAGTGCGAGGCCTCGTACTTTGTTCTTCTTCAATATTGCTTTGGCTATTCAGGGTCTCTTTCCTTTCCATATAAAGTCTGTGATATGTTTTTCCATTTTGGTAAAGAATGTTGTTGGAATTTGGATTGCGATTGCATTGTATCTATAGATCGCTTTGGGTAGTATTGACATTTTCACAGTGTTGAGTCTTCCAGTGCATGAGCATGGAATGTTTTTCCATTTATGAAGGTCACTTTTAGTTTCTGGCAGTAGTGTTGTATAGTTTTCATTGTATAGGTCTTTTATATCCTTTGTTAGGTTTATTCCTAGGTATTTTATCAAGTTTTTTCCTAGGTATTTTATTCTTTTGGGAGCTATTGTAAATGGTATTGCTATCTTGATTTCCTTTTTGGAGTTCTTGTTGGTGTAAAGGAACCCAACTGATTTTTGTGTGTTGATCTTGTACCCAGCCACTTTGCTGAATTCTTCTATTAGATCCAGTAGCTTTCTGCAGAATCTCTGGGATTTTCTATGTAAAGAATCATGTTGTCTGTGAATGCAAGACAGTTTTACTTCTTCCTTCCCAATTTGGATACGTTTTATTTCCTTTTCCTGTCTCATCACTGTGGCTAGGCCTTCCAGCACAATACTGAATAAAAGTGGTGATTGTGGGCATCCTTGTCTTGTACCTGTTCTCAGGGGAAGGCTCTCAGTCCTTCTCTGTTGATAATAATGTTGGCTGTTGGTTTTGTATATATGCCCTTAATTATATTGAGGAATTTCCCTTCTATTCCTATTTTGCTGAGAGTTTTTATCAGGAAAAGATATTGGATTTTATCAAATGCCTTTTCTGTATCAATTGAGATGATCATGTGATTCTTTTGTTTTATTTATGTTGTGAATTACATATAATTCATTTTTAATATTGAACCATCCTTGGATTCCTAGTATGAATCCCACCTGATCATGGTGTATGATTTTTTTGGATATGGTGTTGAATCCTGTTGACTAGAATTTTTTTGAGAAGTTTTGTGTCTGTATTCATGAGGGATATTGGTCTGTAATTTTCTTTTTTTGTGGTATTTTTACGTGGTTTTAGTTTTACTGGCTTCATAGAATGAGTTGGGGAATATTCCTTTTCTATGTTTTGGAAAATTTTGAGTAGAATTGGTGTCAGCTCTTCTCTGAATGTTTGGTAAAATTTCCCAGTGAAGCCATCTGGGCCGAGACTCTTTTTGTTGGGAGTTTTTTTTTTTTTAATGACATCTTCATGCTCTTCTTTTGTTATGGGTCTGTTTAGATTTTCTGCCTCTCTTTGTGTTAGTTTAGGTAGATAGTATGTTTCTAGAAATTTGTCCATTTCTTGTAGGTTTTCAAACTTGTTGGAATACGGTTTTTCTGTTATATATTCTGTTATGATCCTCTATCTCAGTTGGATCTGTTATGTCTCCAACTTCATTTCTTATTTTGGTTATTTGCATCCTCTCATTTGTTTCCTTTGTCAGTTTGTCCAGGGATTTGTCTTATTTTATTGATCCTTTCAAAGAACCAAATTCTAGTCTAGTTGATTCTTTCTATTGTATTTTTCTTCTCTGTTTCACTTATTTCTGCTCTGATCTTTATTAAAGGAGCCCTGTTGGGTGCAGTGGTTAAAATACTTGGCTGCTAACCAAAAGGTCAGTGGTTCAAGCCACAGTCTGCTTCGCAGGAGAAAGATGTGGCAGTCTGCTTCCGTAAGGATGTACAGCCTCGGAAACCCTGTGGGGCAATTCTATTCTGTCCTGTAGGGATGCTATGAATCAAAATTGACTTGACGGCAGTGGGTTTAGTGGATCTTTATTGTTTCCTTTCTTCTCATGGTTTTGGTCTTCTTTTGCTCTTTTCTAGTTGTTTGAGTTCCCGGGTTATTTATTTCGGACCTTTTTTTCTTTTTAATGTATGCATTTATTGCTATACTTTTCCCTCTGAGCACTGCTTTTGCTGCGTCCCGAAGATTTTGGTATGTTGTGTTTTCATTCTCATTTAATTCTAAGTATTTTTTTAATTTCTCTTTTGATGTCTTCTGTTACCCAATTTTTTTTAGTAATGTGTTATTTAGTTTCTATGTATTAGTTTCCTAGTTCTTTGTGTTAATTGATTTCCAGTTTCATACTGTTATGGTCAGAGAAGATACTTTGTATAATTTTGTAATTTTAATCTTTTTAAACTTATTAAGACTTGCTTTATGGCCTAAAATATGATCTATTCTGGGAAACTTTCCGTGTGCGTTGGAGAAAAATATGTATTTTTCTGCTCTTGGGTGGTATGTTCTATATATGTCTGTGAGGTCCAGTTGGTTGATAGTTTTCTTTAGGTCTTCTGTATCTTTGCTGATTTTCTTTCTAGTTATTCTGTCCATCATCAGACTCTCCTGTCATTATTATAAATCTGTTTATTTTTCTGTTCAGTTATATTAGAGTTTGTTTTATATATTTTGAAGCTCTGGCATTGGGTACATATATATTTATAGTTGTTATATCTTCTTGGTGAATTGACCCTTTTATCATTATATAGTGTCCTTCTTTGTCTCTTATAATGGATTTTGACTTGAAGTCTGTTTTGTCAGATGCTAATATTGCCACTCCTGCTCTCATTTGGTTGCTGTTTGCTTGGCATATTTTTTCCATTCTTTGATTTTTAACCTGTTTATGTCTTTGTGTCTAAGGCGTGTCTCTTGTGGACAGCATATGTGCATCGTGCTTTTTTTTAAATTCATTCTGCCACTCTCTGCCTCTTGACTGGTGCATTTAATCCATTTATATTCAGTGTGATTATCAATAGGTATGGATTTACTGCTGCCATTTTGTTGTACTTTGTGTGTGTGTGGCATTCATGTTTTTTTTTGTTCTTGTTTATCTTCTGTGATGAGTTCTTTTTGTATATGGATTTTCTTTTCCTTTCATTTGTTATTGTTGTTTTTATGGTTGCTGAGTTGTTTTTTTTTTTTTAATTTTCTTTTTCTTTGTTTTGGTGTGTAGATTTATTACTTTTCTTTTTGGTTACCCTAAAATGTATATTTATCATCCTAAATTTAAAAGTCTGTTGTATCTTGAGATCTCTTTGACTTCCTTTCCATATGGAAGTTCTATAACTACATCATTCATTGCCCCTTTTGTTTTGAAATTGTTGTCATTTACTTCTTTACATCTCTGAGTCCCTTTAATCAATTTTGTAGCTTTTACTTGTTTGAAGTCTTTGCCTGGCTTAGTATCTGGGTGATGCTGTCATGTCTCTTTATCTCAGGGTGTAGTGTGGTGATGTTGTTTTTCTATCCAAAGGTCTCTCTTTAATATTTCTTGTAGAACTGATCTGGTCGTTACAAATTGTTTTAATTTCTGCTTACCTGGGAATATCCTAATTTTACCTTCATTTTTGAAAGACAGTTTTGCTGGATATCTGGTTCTTGGTTGGCAGTTCTTTTCTTTCAGGGCTTTGTATATGTCTTGCCATTGCTCTCTTGCTAGCATGGTTTCTGATGAGAAATCAGCACTTAGTCTTATTGAGGCCCCTTTGTACATAATATTTCACTTTTCTTGTGCTACTCTCAAAATTCTTTGTTTTTGGTAAGCTCATACTTTTTTGTTATGATGAACCATGGTAGGCATTTATAATGGTAGTAGCAGTAGAAATAGCAACTAACTTTGTTGAGTGTTGACTGTGTGCCATTTAATATGCCAGTGTTTCAGATGGATGAAACTTATCCTCATTTTCCTGATGGGGAAACTGAGGCTTAGAGAGGGTAAGAAACTCAAAAGTTGAGAATTAATTGGACAGGGAGGTTTAATGTGTATATTTTCTACATGAAATATCTTTAGGAACATTGTTGAGACCATCACCATGGGAAAATTCCTATCTGGATGTGATCGAGATGTCATAAATGTGAAGGTGGAATATACTATTTGAGAAATATTTTGTTACACCAAATCAAAGAGGTCAGACCTTATCTGTTTTTTTTTTTTACTTCAGGACTTAATGATTTTAATATATTATTATGTATCACAAATTTCCTAGAAGGGGATCTGCTGTGTATTTTCTAAATTTACTTGGCCTTACAAGCCCACCCCCCTCCCCTTTGTTTTAAAGGAAATATCTATTAACTTCTAAAAAATATATATGAACCACCTTTTGAGAAGCACTGATGAAAGTTGAGATGTGGGGCTGAAAGGAGAGCAGTCTAGACACTCCACATAATTTCACCCTTGACTAACTATAACTCGGGGTAAAATTTTACTTATCTCTGGCTCGGTTTTTTCCCTTCTACAAGTTGGAATGTAAATGTCATTTGTACAGTGTTCCAGGGATGTGTTATTGTGAACAATTAAATGAAAATTAAAATATATTTTATTGTGGACACTATACTGGTGTGAAGGCATTTTGTAAAG
Organism: Trichechus manatus latirostris; assembly: GCF_000243295.1. Classification (NCBI taxonomy): domain Eukaryota; kingdom Metazoa; phylum Chordata; class Mammalia; order Sirenia; family Trichechidae; genus Trichechus; species Trichechus manatus. The sequence goes on along the minus strand of NW_004443937.1, from coordinate 43,933,038 downwards.
AAAAGTGTTATAAAGATATGTTGTCATTCTTTAAAAATGGCCCAACCAAAACTAAAATCAAATCCGTTGCCGTCGAGTCAATTCCAACCCATAGCAACCCTATAGAATGACCCCATAGGGCTTCCAAGGAGCAGCTGGTGGATTACAACTGCTGACTTTTTGGTTAGCGGCTGAGCTCTTAACCACTGCACCACCAGGGCTCCAGTGGCCCCATAGAAGGGGGTATTTGAAATCTCCTTCAGTACCCAAGAGTTTACAGTCTAAACTGCCAAAACCAATAGTTTTTCCTTGATGCTTGAAAAGCTGTAGAGGACATTTTAAAAAGATGATGGAGATGGTCGAATCCTGACCCTCATGAGGTTGTATGGACTCCACTGTAAGTCCCAGATGGAAGGTGGTAACCCTACTTGGATTAAGAGCCCTGGATTATGAGGTGGACTTCCCCAAATTTGTGGTCTTGTTTTTCTGATTTAGTGCTTCAGGTGACACTTGAACCCAAGTGAGAAGCAGCTAGAGAGCAAGCAACTAGATATCAAGGGCAGTTGTTACAGTCAAAGCAGAGAAGGTCACCCTTCCCAGAATCCCAGGGGCCAAATGAGACCTACAGCAGAGCAAGGCAGCCATATTGTGGGGACTCATCTTTGGATGGTGTGTGTCATTTTCTTTTTCTTTCCTTTCCTTTATTGTATCAGACGTGGAGTCAGTGGAAAGAAGACATTTCTCTTACACGAAACGGGAAAATACGGTTAAGGCTCCTCAAATGAACTGTTAAAGGAGCAGCTCTCTGGAAAGAAGAATACGTTTTCTCCTTACTGAGGTTATGTGTTGTAGCAGCTTTCTGACTGTACTTCATCTCTGAGGCATGAGTGTAGCAAAGTCAGCCGTAATTTAAGACTACTCAGAGGGCCTTGGAAGGAAGACCACCGCTTCACCAGCCCTCAGAGACTCAGCTCTGGTTAGAAAGAATGGGAAGTATCTCTCCATCCCGACAGTGCCAGGCTGACGGTGGGCTTTCGTTTTGCCTTCTCCATCCTTCTTTCTTTATGGTTCATTGACAACTCTGCTCATGCTTTAAAATAATCTGGGCCTGAAGTGAGGTTTGCATCTCACTGATTTTGATTACGCCCACATACTGTATTTATTTGGCATTTAAATCGTCTTTGTCTGGAGTAGATTCAGTTTCTGCAGCATCTGATCGCCGCCGTTAACGAAGGAAAGGAGAGAGGAGACAGACCCCTTCAGAGGGGCCTGTTGTGTGAGGAGGCCTTGTGGGCAGGAGGGGAGAAAGTAAAATTCAAAAAGACATGGAGAGGTTGGCTGCTAACTTGAACCTTTGGTGCCTTGTCACTTTTCCTGGGGTTGATGGATGGATGTGCCTTCAGGACTGTTCTTATCATATGAAATACGCCACACTCATTGTTTGCCTCCGAGCTGGGCCTTCGTTTACTCTCACTGGTGCTTGTCCCAGACTCTGGTCTCCTTTGTCATGCCTCAGGGTGACATCGGGCGGGGTGACCAAGAGCTGCCCAATTCCCCATGAGTGCAAGGACCTGGGGTGGGGGACCTCTCCTCACCTTCCTGGCAGACGAACAAAATATCAAAATTTTAAATGAATGAAACAGATTTAAAATGAGACAGGACATTAATAGTGATGTGCAGAACCGTACTGGAGCCTGAGGGAAAAGGAAAAACAGTCAACACCCATCCTGTCTTGATTTACAATCTGATACTTTGTTCACTGTCGAACTGCTTGCATTAGTTTTGATTTTTGAAAATATTGAGTTAAAGTATTATTTATCTTGATTACTGAGATTTTTGATACCCTCTAAAATTTTGTGCCTGACATGAGTGCCTGACTTATCCTAGTCCTGGCCCTGCTGATAAATTCTACATCGTTGTTGATATTATGTGTCCTAGAGTCGATTTTCGACTCGTAGCGACCCCGTATGGCAGAGTAAGAACTGCGCCATACAGTTTTCTAGGCTGTAATTTTTACGGGAGCAGATTGCCAGATCTTTCTCCTGTGGAGCCGCCGGGTGGATTCAAACCTCCAACTTTTCGGTTGGCAGATGAGCGCTTAACCATTGCACCACCAGGGCTGCTTTCATAAGTTCTACACAAATGCTTTTAATAATAATGGTGATGATGGTGATGACAGCAGTGTTGTTTGCTCTGTACTGAGCCCCTATGCTGTGTCTGGCACCGTGGGAACATTTTTAAGCGTTAACTCATAGAAGCTGCTTGAAATAAGTATAGTGGTTTTTCCCATTCTAGAAAGGAAGAAACTGAGAAATGGAGAAATTGTTTGCCTAAAGTTACCACCCAGCCAGGAAGGGCAGGAGCGGGATTCTTGCCCCAGTGTGTCTGGCTCCGAATCTCTTCTCCTCAGCTTGGATGACTGGATTTCTTTCACCCTTTCCCTGAGGGTTTGGTGTTCTGCTTTACCGGTCCAGGAACTTGAGGTTTCCCCTGCAGAAAATGTGTTGTCTTGGTTTCTGTGCAGGAGATAAAGCGTCAGTGAAGCGGATCCTGTAAGACAAGATGTGGGGCAAGGTGTTGGGGTCCTTGATTGTGTTCATCTGTGAAAAAGGGGTAGATGAGTGTTAGTCCGTGTTCTTTCCAACTTGTAATGGGACTTTTAATAGCTCTTTTGTTTTTAATGTAACATTGAAAATATTTGTGTGAATACTGAGTGGTTCTTCCGTGATATTGTAACATACGTTCTCTGCCTTCAACTGCTTTTTTCTCAGATAGGTTCATCTTGGAACTCAAGTTAGGAAATTTAGATTTGACATTTTACCCGTTCTATAGACCTCTGCTGTCCAGTATGGTAGCCACTGACCACATAGGGCTGTTACCACCAGTTACCATTGAGTCAGTGATTCCAACTCGTGATGACCCCAGGTGTGTCAGAGTAGAACTGTGCTTCATAGGATTTTCAATGACTGATTTTTTTGAGATAGATTACCAGGCCTTTCTTCCAAGGTGCCTCTGGGTAGACTCAAACCTCCAACCTGTGTAGCAGCCGAGTATATTAACCACTTGCACTCCTTATGGCTGTTAGGTGCTTGAAATGTGGCTCGTCCAAATTGAGATGTGCCTAAGTGAGAAGTCACACTGGAGTTTGAAGCTTTAGTATGATGGCGAGAATGGAAACCATCTCATAAGTAATTTTTTATATTGATTACATGTTGAAATGTATTTTGGATCTACTAGCTTAAATAAATTATACTATTAAAATTAATACCACCTGTTCTTTTTAACTTACTTTTCTAAGTGTGGCTGCTGGAATATTTAAACTTACAGCTGTGGCTTGCATTATATTTCTGTTGGATGGTGCTGCTGTAGAGCACTGCCTCTCAGATAGTCCATTTCTTAGGCAAGAGGTTGATGGGCTGTGTTTTGTTTTGTAGCTATTGCAGGTACAGGTAAAATTTGTCAAAAAAAGGAAAACTTTGGAGCTAAACACCCTCAACCAATAGATAGTTGCTTCACTAAGGAGAGGGGGCTTTGCTCCAGCCTTCTCTGCAGACATTTGAGTTTTTAGGCAATAACTGTAATTTACATCCCAAGAGTTTTTGTACAGGGCTGGGGCTGTCTTTCAGAGCCAGCAGTGGCCGTGGAGTCGACCCCAACTCATGGTGCCCCCATCCGTGTCCATAGGGTTTTCAGTGACTAAGTTTTCAAAGTAGGTCACCAGGCTTTTCTTCTGAGGCACCTCTGCATGGACTCAAATTGCCAACCTTTTGGTTGGCAGTTGAACCCTTAAGTGTGTGTACCGCCAGGAACTCTTCAGCTGCCTTTAAATGATTTCATCAGACTCTGCATAGTGCTCAGGTGCTCCCTGAGCCATCGGATGTTGATAGAACTGCTTCCGTCTGCCGAGTTCAGGGCTCTGCTGCCACCTGTTTAAAGGCAAAGTGCAGAATGGCTCTCTGGGCCCTTAATGCCTGGCGTCTTGGTGTCAGACTGCCTCCACCCTTGTGTGGGTTAGACACTCTCCTCAATGCCCCCAGGGGTCAGAGACCATGGCTTTCCAGGTGAGTCCAGGAAAAATTCCTGGGATTGCATTTGATCGGATTATGCACCTCCCTGAACTGTGGCCGAGGGAACTGAATGCTCTGATGTACCAGACCCGGATCACAGATCCTTCCTGGGTGTGAGGTCAGCCTTATTCCGTCGGCATGAGCGGAGATAGGGGACGAGGGGGGGCATCCCAAAGCTAACTCAGGGTGGGTTTATCACAGAAACACAGAAAAGGTGCTGAGTTGGCAGAATGAATCATTTCTGTATTTCTGCATGAAACGGAATCTTGACAAGGAAGCCACCGTCTCCCCTTCACCCCAAGTTTGTTCCTGGAGCCCCCAGTCATCGGCAGGCTGGTGGCTCCTTAGCGCCAGAGAACACCCCACGCCAATTGTTTAACGTACCCTAGTACATTGTACACAGCAGGTTTTCAATAATTGTTCCAATCAATAACTTTTCATTGTGTACCAACTGTGTACGTGGCACCGTTCAATGAATAAAGTGTCCGTTCTTGCAATAATCGGTCAAGTTGACTTTTGCACCGCAGCCTGCTGAGAGCATCACTTTCGGATGGAGCAGATGTGCTTCAAATTCTACTGCCGTTTACTAGCCCGTGGATTTGGGCAAGTTACCAGCCCCTCTAGGCCACACTTGAAAGGCGCCCCGGTGGTGCAGTGGTTAAGAGCTCGGCTGCTAACCGAAAGGACGGCAGTTTGAATCCACCATTTGCTCCTTAGAAACCCTATGGGGCAGTTCTGCTTTGTCCTATAGGGTCGCTGTAAGTAGGAGTCGACTTGACGGTAAGGTGGTATAGTATCTCCCTTACAGAGCTAGTATGGTGATTAAACGAGATGGTGTATGTAAAGTCCTTTGCACAGTGGCTGGCTAATAGCCAGGACCGATAAATAGTACTTAATGTTAGTATTTATGTATTAAAAAGAACAAGTGTTTGATGATCATCTAGTATTCATTTAGAATCTGTTACATTTTTGCTCTATGCCAGACCTGTTAGTAGACACCGGGGATGCAGATGAATAAGAAAATTCCATCCTAAAAGATTTTGTGGTTTCTTGGTGGGTGTAGTCATGCACACAGATAATTAAAGGCAGTGCTTATAACCCTGTGATGCATGCGGGTCAGTCGTCAGAGCTGTATGCAACCCAAAGTAATTTCAAACCAGTGCAGATGTTCAGAACGCCACAACAGGGAAGCATTTGTCCTGGTAGTACTTAAACTGTTCCCTGTTGTCCCCTCTCACTGACTGCCCTCACCCCACTGAGCATGAAAGCCCCTCCATGTGGTGGCCCAGCTGAACTCTTCTCCACCTGCAGTCATGCCCAGCTGCCAAGACTTCCTGAAGGGGCATCTCCTTTCTTACACATTTCTCTCTGCCCAGAAGGTTCTCTTTGCTCCTCTGTAACCTGGAGTAACACCTGGGTACCACCTACTTTTCTTTCAAGACTTAGCTCAAGCGCCACCTTCTGGTAGGACTTCCTGGCCTCTTGGTCTTCGTTAGATGATCCTCTTGCAAGTGGCCCAAGCACCCAGTGCACATCACCATTAAACAACGTACCTCTTGGAGGGTGTCATCGTCAACATCCCCTTGGCCTTTCTGTTACATGTGGACTACAGGCTGATTCTCCTGAGAGTAGATCATGATTTCCTATATTCCCAGGGCCTGGTACCATGTGGGAGAGAGAGTGGGAGAGAGGAAAGATAGGAGCAGAGTAACCCTTCCCCAAGACAAGCCAGAGGACCCTCTAAGGCTGACAGTTCTCTAAGGGGCCCTTCTAATATGGTATCCACCTGGTAAATGATGTTTCTGGTCTAAGCTGTCAAATGACAGTAAAGGCAGACTGTTGTTAGGCCCTGTCAAGTCAGTTCTGTCTCATAGCGACCCTGTACACAACAGAACGAAACACTGCCTGGTCCTGCGCCTTCCTCAAACAATTGTTGCTATGCTTGAGCACTGTGTCAGTCCATCTCATTGAGGCTCTTCCTCTTTTTTGCTGACTCTCTACCAAGCATGATGTCCTTCTCCAGGGACTGATCCCTCCTGATAACACGTCCAAAGTATGTGAGACGTAGTCTCGCCACCCTTGCTTCTAAGGACCATTCCAGTTGTACTTCTTCCAAGACAGATTTGTCTGTTCTTTTGGCAGCCCATGGTATATTCAGTATTCTTTGCCAACACCATAATTCAAAGGCATCTATTCTTCGGTCTTCCTTATTCATTGTCCAGCTTCCACATGCATATGAGGCAATTGAAAACACCATGGCTTGAGTCAGTTGCACCTTAGTCCTCAAGGTGACATCTTTGCTTTTTAACACTTTAAAGAGATCTCTTACAGCCGCTTTGCCAAATGTAATTGTCTTTTGATTTCTTGACTGCTGCTTCTATGGATGTTGATTGTGGATCCAAGTAAAATGAAATCCTTGACAACCTCAGTCTTTTCTCCGTTTATAATGATGTTGCTCATTGGTCCCGTTGTGAGGATTTTTATTTTCTTTATGTTGAGGTGTAATCCATACTGAAGGCTGTGGTCTTTGATCTTCATCAGTAAGTGCTTCAAGTCCTCTTCACTTTTAGCAAGCAAGGTTGTGTCATCTGCATAACACAGGTTGTTAATGAGTCTTCCTCCAATCCTGCTGCCCCATTCTTCTTCATGTAGTCCAGTTTCTCAGATTATTTGTTCAGCATTCAGATTGAATACGTATGGTGAAAGGATACAACCCTGACATACACCTTTCCTGAGTTTAAACTGTGCAGTATCCCCTTGTTCTGTTCGAACCACTGCCTCTTGATCCATGAACAGATTCCTCATGAGCACAATTAAGTGTTCTGGAATTCCCATTCTTCACAGTGTTGTCCATAATTTGTTATGATTCACACAGTCAAATCAAATACCTTTGCATAGTCAATAAAACACAGGTAAACATCTTTCTGGTATTTTCTGCTTTCAGCCAGGGTCCATCTGACATCAGCAATGATATCCCTGGTGCCATGTCCTCTTCTAAATCCGGCTTGAATTTCTGGCAGTTCCCTGTCGATATACTGCTGCAGCCGCTTTTGAATGATCTTCAGCAAAATTTTGCTTGCATGTGATATGTTACCAATAATTTCCACATTTGGTTGGATCACCTTTCTTGGGAATAGGCATAAATATGGATCTCTTCCAGTCAGTTGGCCAGGTAGCTGTCTTCCAAATTTCTTGACATAGATGAGTGAGCACTTCCAGCACTGCACTCATTTGTTAAAACATCTCAGTTGATATTCTGTCCGTTCCTGGAGGCTTGTTTTCTGCCAATGCCTTCAGTGCAGCTTGGACTTCTTCCTTCAGTACCATTGGTTCCTGATCATATGCTATCTCTTGAAATGGTTGGACATAGACCAATGCTTTTTTGGTTCAGTGACTCTGTGTATTCCTTCCATCTTCTTTTGATGCTTCCTATGTCGTTTAATATTTTCCCTGTAGAATCTTTCAGTATTGCAACTCAAGTTTTGAATTTTTTTCTTCAGTTCTTTCAGCTTGAGAAATGCTGAGCGTGTTCTTCCGTTTTGGTTTTCTATCTCCAGCTCTTTGCACATGTCATCATAATACATTACTTTGTCTTCTTGAGCTGCCGTTTGAAATCTTCTGTTCAGCTTTTTTACTTCATCATTTTTTTTCCTTTTGATTTAGCTACTCTACATTCAAGAGCAAGTTTCAGAGTCTCTTCTAACATCCATTTAGGTCTTTTCTTTCTCTCCTCTCTTTTCAGTGACCTCTTGCTTTCTTCATGCATGATATCCTTGATGTCATTTCACAGCTCGTCTGGTCTTTGGTCATTAGTGTTCAATGCCTCAAATCTATTCTTGAGATGGTCTCTAAATTCAGGTGGGATATACTCAAGGTCGTACTTTGGCTCTCGTAGACTTGTTCCTGCAATCACGATGCACTGATAATTACTGTTGATTGCAATTTGAAAGTTGGAAACAAAGAAGAAGGATCAGTAGTTAGAAAATATGGCCTTGGTGATAGAAATGATGCTGGAGATCACATGATTGAATTTTGCAAGACCGGTGACTTCTTCATTGTAAATACTTTTTTCACCAACATAAACAGCAACTATATACATGGACCTCGCCAGATGGAATACACAGGAATCAAGTTGACTACATCTGTGGAAAGAGACGATGGAAAAGCTCAATATCATCAGTCAGAACAAGGCCAGGGGCCGACTGCGGATCCGATGGTCAGTTACTCATGTGTAAGTTCAAGTTGAAATTGAAGATAAAGGCAAAATAGTGTAGTTTACCTCCTCTACCACATGGGGTTGCTATGCGTGGGAATCACCTCGATGGTAACCACCACCACAAAGCATCGACTGCCATCAGTTAGAACCGGAAGGGAATTTTAGCTTCTGTTGGCAGTGGGAAACTTATTTAACCTTTAAATGTCCTTATTATTAAAACGGACGTAATGATGGGATCCAGCTCGTAGGTTTACGGGCAGTGGTGGTTCAGTAGCATTCTCCCGCGTGCGAAGACCTAGGTTTGATTCCTGACCAGCGCGCCTCGTACGTAGCCACCACCCCTCTCTCACTGGAGGCTGGTGTGTTGCTCTAATACTGCAGAGCTTCCAGACTGAGATGGACTACGAAGGCCTGGCAGTCTACCTCTGAAGAATCAGCCAATGAAAACTCTATGGATCACAACAGTCTGATCGCCAACCAGTCATGGGAATGGCGCAGGACCAAGCCGCATTTTGTTCTGTTGTGCATTGAGTCACCATGAGCCGGGGGGCCCTTCGACCGCAGGTAACAACAACATTTCATAAGGTAGCGGTGAGCATTTTATAAGATGATGCAGAGAAAGCCTTTGGTGCAGTACCTGGCAGCTAGTAAGCCCCTAGTGATCGTGGATGTTGTTATAAACGTGAAAATGTATGTTGAAGCTCTCCAGTGGCCTTTCAGTTGAACCACCAACAGTAGTTTTCTGGAAGGAAGTGGCTTGATGGCTTTTTATGTTAACTAGCAAGAAAGAAACAAACAGGGTGTCACTCGCAGAGAGGGGAAAATTGTTTTGTTTTGGTTGTTTTTTGCTTTTCCCACCTGTTTTCTCAGAGGACTGGGACTTAGTGTCTCGCCAAAACTTGACAAGTAAAATACGTGGTCTGAAGCCCTCAGCAGTCTTAGCAAATGTGAAATCAGATCTCTCATTTGCTTTGGAGCTTCCGGACAGCAAGGACAGCTGGAGTGTTGCTATTTTTTATTTCAAATAAAAGAGTCAGCTCCTCGTTACCATAGAAACCACCAACCTAATTATAAGGAGTTTTGTTCACTGGATAAAAGTCTTCATTTTTCTTTCCTCCCCATGCTCAGACAGGTCCCCAAAATATTGGCATGGATTTGGTCCTGGATGAAGGGATTTGCTCTCTTTAGCAAGATGATTATGGTGTACTGACCAGCCAACACAGGAAATAAAGTAATGGGGGCCGACCAGAGAAGTGGAGAAATAGCATGTACAGCATGTCTTCTACTTTGAAAACAAACCATGAGCATTTAGCAAGAACAAGTCAGTGTTTTTAAAGTTGAAAGGAGATGCTCCTGATCTGTCCCACCTGTGGGTAGGCATACTCTTTGTCTGCAGGTAGAGGGGTGGGCAGTCCCACTTTAAGGTCCATTCTAGCACTGAGATTCTCCAGTTCTAGGATTTATACTGGGATTAGACCAATCATATTACATAACATTGCAGTGTTTGGAGAAGAAATGCTAAACCATGGGTTTGCAAGAGCTGACAGGCTGGAACATATGTTTGGAGTTTGCTAGAATGGTAAATAGTTGCATCTCATCTTCAAGGTTCAACCCAAAGAATGTGGAGCCTTCTTGTACGTGTTTCTGTCTTCTCGAGCCTGTGGTCCCATTTGTTTACTTATCTTTGTGCTGACATGTACCTAATTGGAGATTCTTTTCCTTGACCCTAGAGAGCTGGTCTCCCTGCAGTTAGCTGATAGAAAGCTAAGTGGCATTGAGGAGCAAGAGTGTAGGATGCCTTTGGGGCATAAGGTTACTTAGGGGTTAGAGATTTGCAAGTGCAATTAATTTTAAGAGTCTATTTATAGAATGTACCAGCTGTAGGTCAATGCTGGTGTTGGGCCATTGCTTACATTTTGTAGACACTGAAATACTCAGTAAGGACACAAATGTTGCTTGCCCGTATGTCAGGTGTTTTAGAATATTTTCCAGCCCTTTTGGGAGGAAGGGATCATGCTTCACAAAGAGGATGGATTAGGACGGAGCCAGGTGAAAGCCTGTGAAGACTGGGCAGCCAGAAATGGATCCCTAAAGAAAACTGTAAATATCGAAAGAAGTTTGTGTAAGTATGTGTGTGGGATGGGAACGGGGGTGGGGGAAGAATGGTGGTAGAAGTGGGGTCGTCCCTATACCTTGGGTGAAATCCCAGGATGCACAAATGTTTACTTTGTGCTTGTCCAGAGCAAATCCTTTGATTTGATTGCAGGTTTCTTTTATCTGTACTTATTCCTTGTGTGATTCTCCTCATTGCTTCTCCTTCCATTCCCTCCCACCTGTGGTGGTGAAGGCGGTAGCGACGGTGGGTATGGTGAAACTCGTGGTGATGATGGTGGTATTGGTAGTGGTGGTGGTGGAGGCAGTTACAATGTTGGCAGTGGTAGTGATGTAGTGGTTATAATGGTGATGTGGTGGCAGTGGTGGGTATGGCGAAGCTTGTAATAATGGTCATGGCAGTGAGGATGGAGGCGTCGGTGGTAGTCTGGTGGCAGTGGTGGGAGTTGTGATGATGACAGTGGTGGTTATGATGGTGATGGTGGTGGCGATGGTGATGATGGTAGTAGTCATGACGGGGGTGGTGAGGATGAGAGAAGATGTGATAATGGTGGTGGTTACCATGATGGTGGTGGTTACCGTGATGGTGGTGGTTACCATGATGGTGGTGGTTACCATGATGGTGGTGGTTACCGTGATGGTGGTGGTGGTAAAGGTGATGATGGTGGCAGGGTGGTGGCTAACATTTAAAAAAATTTCTTTATTATGCTTTAGGTGAAAATTTACAGTTCATGTCAATTTTTCATTCAAAAATTTACCCACATACTACCCTGTGACGTGGGTTGCAATCCCCACGATGTGATGGCACACTCCCCCTTTTGACCCTGGGTTCCCTGTGTCCACTTGTCCAGCTCCTGTCCCTTCCTGCCTTCTTGTCCTGCCATTGGACAGGAGCTGCCCATTTCGCTTTGTATATTTGATTGAACTAAGAAGCACATTCCTCACACGCGTTGTTTTTGTTTTATAGGCCCGTCTAATCTTTGTCTGAAGAGGGGCTTTGGGAATGATTTCTGCTCTGGGTGAGCAGAGTGTCCAGGGGCCATAGTTTCAGGGGTTCCTCCAGTCTCTGTCAGACCAGTAAGTCTACTGCTTTTTCATGAATTTAAATTCTGTTCTACATTTTTTCCCGGCTCTGTCTGGGTTGGTTAACATTTTTTAAGCACTTTTTCAATGCCAGATCCTATTCTGAGTACTTTTTATCTGCTGTCTATTCCCTTGTTCAGGCCAGAAATCTAGAATTTCTCCCTTCCTCTCATAAACCAGTTAGACCAGTTGCCATCAAGTCGATTCCGACTCACGGCCACCTCAGGTGTCACAGGGTAGAACTGTGCTCTGTAAGATTTTCATGGCTGTGACCTTTGGAAGTAGATTTCCAGGTCTTTCTTCCGAGGTGCCTCTGGGTGGATTCAAACTGCCAGCCTTTTGGTTAGTAGCTGAGTACTTTACTCTTTGCACCACCTGGAGATTCCTCTTTCTCTCATATACTCCATCAATCTATCAGGAAGTGTTGATCCATTCTACCTTCAGAATCCATGTTGGTTCTGCTTGTCTCTGGCCATCTCCCTTGCTGCTATCCTAAGTCAAGCTCCGTTCCTGGTCTTCCTGCTTCCCATTCTTACTGTGTTATAACCTATCACACAGCAGACGGGGCAGTCTTTTAAAACCATACATCAGAGCACGTCCCTCCCTGCTCTGAACCTTCTTTGGGTTTGCCTTCAGGAATAAAATCCAAGGATTCAAGACCATATTACCATAGCCTTTAGGACCCAAATACCCTTCTCACTGATCTCATCTCCCACCACTCTCCCCCTGCTTACTCTGGTCTAGTCACATCACCCTTTTCCCTGATTCTTGAACACACGAAATCAGTTCCTGCTCCAGGATCTTAGCATAGCTTGTCCCTTTGTTTATTTGGATCTCTGTTGAAATGGACCATCTCAGAGAGGACTTCCCTGGCCATCCTCTGTGAAATGGCAGCCCCCGCCATCTCCCTCCTACTCTGTATCCCATTAACCAGATTTATCTTTCTTCATAGCAATTTAACTTCTGTCATCCTATTATAAAGTTTAATAATATATCCAGTGGGGGAGTTTTCCTCTCTAAAATATAAACTTTTGTAAGGACAGAAACTGCATCTGAGTCATTCACCTCTGTACAGTCAGGGTCTGCTACAGTGTCTGGCTCACCTTAGGGGCTCAAGAAATATTGGTAGAAAGAATGAATGAATGAGAAGCTTCTATAATGATAATAATAATAATAAATAACCCTAAGAGTTATAATTTCCTCTTATGGATGAGGAAACTGAGAATTAGAGAGGTAGATTATGCCCTAGATCTTTGAGGGAAAAGCCAAGAACTTTGGTTTTCCTAAGAAACTAGTTGCATAAAAGCTTGAGTTCGTAACTCATTTGAACTTCTCATTGAAAGCTCCCACCCTAGCAAGCCTAATCTGTTTGCCCAGTACGCAATCCTTGACATGGGTGGTGTGGAAAGTATTGTAGATGGTTCAGGAACCAGGTATTACTGTTGAATCATGCGAATCTCCCCCACCTTTTATGCAATGATACTTAATGTTTTTTATTTTATTTTTTAACAGTTTCATTAAGATATAACTCACATATCATACACTTCATCAATTGAAATCGTATAGTTCCGTGTTTTTAAATATAGTTTTGGTTTGTGCAAGCACCACCACAATCAATTTAAAAATTTTTATCACCCCCCAAAAACCCTGCGCCCAGCCCGCAGCCACTTCCCACTTCCCCCAGCCCCCAGCCTTCGGCAGCCGCCGACTTACTTTCTGTTGTGTTTTGTGTTCCTGTTTCACGTGAATGGAAGTGTACACCACGTGGCCTTTGGTGACTGGTTCCTTTCACTCAGCGTCTGTTTCCCAGGTTCACCCTCGTTGCGGCATATGTCAGTACTCATTGCTGACAATCTTCCGCTGTGTGGCTGTGCCATGTTCTGTTCATCACTTCATCAGTTAACACACGTTGGCATCGTTTACACTTTTTGGCTATTATGAATAATGCTGCTATGAATATTGTGTGCAAGTTTTTGTATATGTTTTGAATTCTTTCAGGAGCAGCATTGCTGGTTCATATGGTAATGCTCTGTGTTGACCTTTTTAAGGATCTCCCAAACTGTTTTCCAAAGCGGCAGCCCCATTTTACAAGCCTATCAGCAATGCACTAGAGTTCTGATTTCTCTCTGTCCTCACCAACACTTGTTAGTGCCTGCCTTTCTCATTACAGCCGTTTTAGTGGGTTTGAGGAGTCCCTGGGTGGTATCGATGGTTAATGTGCTAGGCTGCTAACTTGAAGGTTGAAGGTTCGAGTCCACTCAGAGGCACGGTGATCTATTTCTGAAAAAATCAGCCATGGACAACCCCGCGGAGCACAGTTCTACTCAGGCACACGTGGGGTCACATTGGAATGACTTGATGCCAGCTGGAGTGGCCGTGAGTGTGGCAGTGAATTCACTTTTGCACCTCCCTTTTTAACAGGAGGAGAAGCCCTCAGAGCTGTCAGCAGGGGACTGACTGAAAGCTCTGAGTGCAAGTGTTTGAAATGATTATCTTCCCTTTACGGCAGAAGGTATTGTTCTGTGAAAGTAAAGTGTCCTTTTAAAATAAGTTTATTGAGATAAAAACAGTAAGCTTAAACAACATTAAATAAAAATAATTTAGGTGTTGGGTGCAGAAAAGGGTAGGTGTGGCTCATAGATGGGCAGACATCCTCATGGTGCGGTACCAATGGCCAGTGTTTGGAAGGGTGGCCCGACAGATGTCCTTGGACTAGAGGAGTCGGATGAGACCCACGCAGCCCCGTCACCACCAGGGAGCACCTGCCGCTTAGGAACTTTGTGACCTGGACCGACAGTGGTCAGGTTTGCTAGTCCAGCTCAGTGGGATGGGTCATGATAAGATGTTCTTGAGAGGGCTCTTGTCGTTGTTAGTTGCCCTCGAGTTGATTCCGACTCGTGGAGACGCCATATGTGCGGGATAGAACTGCACTCTGTAGGGTTTTCAAGGCCGTGAACTTTTTCTGAGGCTCCTCAGGGTGGGTTCCAACTGCCAACCTTTCTGCTAGCTGATTGCACTTAACTGTGCACCCAGGGACGGGTAGGGCTGCAGTGAGAAGTAATTAAATGATCGATATGTGAAAAGCATTTAGAACACTGCCTGACACGTGGCAAGTGGTAGGTGTTACTTAACCAGTTTACATCCTAGCCAAGAGGGAGCTCTGGGTCCTTCGCCCCGCCCTACCCATCCTCTCTGTTCAGTTGTCCCCCTCTGTCCCCTGCGGTTGCCTTCCCGAGCAGAGCAGAGCAGCTGACGAGAGGAGCATCCTGAGGGAGAGGGAAAGCCTTCTTGCCTTGAGGGTATCTGAGTAGCCTCCTTCTCCTGCTGAAACATCCCAGTGAGCTTTCCAGTTAGAAACACACTCCCCTTAACGAAGTTTACAAAACCACAGTTTACCTCTATAATTTTGCAAATTGCATGCAATCCAACACTGAAAGCCAAATTCCCTGGGGGCTGAGCGCCTTTGTTACAGTTGGGCAAATAACCCTTGGACACGTACATGCTTCAGTCCACCAGCATTGGAATACATCAGCAGACCAGAAACACGATAAATATCTTTTAACCATTATACAAGTAAATCGGGATTAAAAAGTGCATTTTTTAAGATGTTTTTCTTCAGTTGGATCAGCCATATGTTGAAGTAAGCTTCACCTGTGGCAACAGTTTCCATCAGAGGCTTATTATAGCTTAATAACAGAGTGTGTGGGCTGCAAGCAGCCTCCTGCAGAGCTGCTAGAACATCAGAGCTAATGGCTTTTGTCTTTGTGCCTTGTTGATCGAAAATGGTTTGATTTTGCCTGGATTGTGGATGAGTGACACCAAGTCACCCTTACTGCAGGACTTAAGCCGGGCTCTGCAGTTGTCAGAGAGAAAGTATCATCTAGGGTGGGGGCACAGGAGGGGGCAGAAGGAGCCAGGACGGGACTGCCTGGGTTGAAATCCCAGCTCTTCCACTACTTAATAAGCCAAACCAGTTGCCATGGAGTCGGTTCAGACTCATGGCGACCCCTTGTGTTTCGGAGTAGAACTGCATCCCATGGGGTTTTCAATGCTGATTGTTTGGAAGTAGATCCCCAGGCCTTTCTTCCGAGGTGCCACTGAATGGATTCGAATCGCTGAACTTTGGGTTAGTAGTTGAGCACTTAGCTGTGTCACCCAGGGACTTAACTACAGCTTAATAGCTGTATAAACATGGAGCTGTTAACCCCTCCGAGCTTACCTTGTGTCATCTGAAAAATGCGGATGACAGTAATACTCATCTCATGGGGTTGTTGCGGGGTCCGGTGAAGTACTGTGTGTGAAGTTCTGTGCAAGGAGCTTGCCACAGAGCTAGCTCAGCAGCTGCTGTTCCTAGTATTACTGCTGATATTGTTAATTTCCCTCATTTTCAGAGACAGTGGGGAGTTGGCCTTACTTGGGTTCATCAAGAATACACTTAGATTCACGTTTAATTGCCACGCTGGCCTCCTCTGTGTTTCTTGCACACACCAAGCTTGTTCCAGCCCTCGGAGCATTTGCACTTGCTGTACATCTGCCCAGGCTGCCTGCCCCCAGACCTTCACGTGGCAGCTCCTTGTTATCTACCCTTCAGGTCTACCTTTAACATCTGTGTCACTGTGTTTCTTCCCGTCCTTGTGCTTGCTGCCCCCTGATATTACCTTGTTCATTTATTTGGGTTCTTGTTTCTAGTCTGTCTCCCACACCAGAATGTAAGCTCCATGAAGGCAGGGTCCTTATCTGTCTTGTTCAGATTGCACGGCCACTACTCTCCAGTCCCTGGCTTGTACTCCCAGTACCAGTTGCCGTTGAGTCGATTCCAACTCATGGCAACCCCGTGCGTGTCAGAGCAGAGCTGATTTTTCAGAAGTAGATCACCACCAGGCCTGTCTTCTGAGGCGCCTCTGGGTGGACTTGATCTGCCAACCACACTAACTGTTTGCAGCACCCAGGGACTCTGTAGATAATCCTTCAATATCTGTTGAGCTTCAGTGTACAACTTGGACTTCAAATACAGAGTTTTGTAAGGACGTGAAGCTTTAGAGTAAGTCTTATGCTAGGAAGGACGTCAAACTATGTAAAACCTTGCTTTCTAAACTTTCAGTGGTATTCCGTCCTTGACCCAGCTCTGCCACCAGCAGCAGAAAGGCACAGATAATGACAAACATTGTTGGTGCGAGTGATTAGAACTGGTTTAAAGGGCCATCAGAGTATCTGTTTTTCATGCCATAATAGAGGAGACCTTATTTCATCTTCGGCAAAATGCAAATAGATGGCCTGTGTCACCCTCTTTTCAGCCAGTTAACAGATGTGTCAAGGGAACAACTGGAATGTTGTCATGAAAGTTTTACAGGGCTGCGAATGACATAATCATGTAGGGAGGAAGACCATCATTCTGGGGTGTGCGTGACAGCAGATCTAGGCTGTGCTGTTTCTAACCCATTGCCGTCAATTCAATTCTTTCTCATAGTGACCCTATAGGACAGAGTCAAACTGCCCTATAGGGTTTCTAAGGCTGTAATCATTACAGAAGCAGACTGCCACCGCTTTCTCTCCCAGAGCGGCTGGTGAGTTCGAACCTCTGACCTTTCAGTTAGCAGCTGAGCGCTTAACCCCTGCACCAGGGCTCCTCATACTATTCCTAGTTTCCCCAAATCATTGGATGTGGATGATAAAGAAGTAAATTAATATACATATTTCTAATTGCTTATTGTAGCAATACCATGGAGGAAAAGAATAGGAAATGTGGTCAAAATGTGGTTTCTGTAAGAGAGAATTGCTGGAGGAGACCCACTTTAGACTGGATGGTGACAATGAATGAATGAATCCCTTAGATAAGATGACTCTGATTTCCTTTACTTTGGCATGGAAAATGGATGCTCTGATAGCCCTTTAACAAGGCTGCTTCCCTTCCTTTGGCCGCACGGGGCGGAGGGGCAGCGCTGGATCTTTAAGCGCCTGGGCCATTTCTGTCTTTTTCAGTCTGGTAGTGGACGCTCAGTCCACCCCTTACACCAGTGTCCCTCCGCAGCGTATGGGAATGAGCCTCACGTGGTCCAAATCTGTGCCAAGGCTTTGGGCTTGCTGGATGGCCAGCGACCAGCACACATTAACAAGGAACAAGTTCTCGTGGGAGGGATGGGGACGTGATGGCTCGGCAGAGCACAGTCTGGCCTCCGTGTTCCAGAACCCCCTGGAACGGATTCTCAGTGCTGCTTGGAATTTCACTGGAAGGCGGATATTTTGGCAAGTGGCTTCTCCTCCTCTCCCCCACCCCCATTCCCCTAACCGCAGCAGGAGCTGTCTCACGCTTCACACGTGGGGGAGCACTGCCTCGAACACTTCAGTGTCCGCTTTGGTGATGTCCTCCGAAAGAGGACCACAGCACACACATCTGTTTATTGATATTTGTGTATTTTTTAAATCTATTTCTGTTTAAAAATTATAGATTTGTTTGAGTGCTGGCTGTGTGCCAGAATCTGGGGTAAGCACTTAACATGTATTGGCTCATATAAACCTCACAACAGTATTATGAGACAGGAACTATTTAAAAAATATATATACATATACACACACACACGTATATATATTTTGGTGAAAGTATACACCAATTCAACAATTTCTACATGTACAACTCAGTGACGTTGTCTACATTTTTTGAGTTATGCTACCATTCTCTCTATCCTTTTCCAAATTATTCCACCCCCATTATCTTAAATTTACTGCCCCCTAAGCTGTGCATCCAACCTTTGGAGTTGCCATTGTCAATTTAATCTCACAGAGAAAATGAGGGAGGAGCTACCTTATTGTTACACAAATAACGAGCACCTTCTGCCTTTGTTTGCTGGCCCTGCCTCCCCCTCCCCCCCACCCCTTTGGTAAGGGCACTGTGATCATCTCTTTTACAGCAACACTTGGAAGAGGATTGGAGGTAGTTTCTCCTTTTTCAGATGGGGAAATTGATGCTCAAAGGGATGATACCTGCCCAGGTTAACATGACCAGGAAGTAGCTGAGTCCAGCCTTTCTCTTCACCTCTTTGCTCTCATTTACTCACAAGAGTTGCGTGTTTGTTGTAAATGACTAGAAAGTGAAAAGAAATGTAAAAATAGACCATAGATCACTCAGAATTCTATTACCTGGACACAACCACTGTTCAATTTTTGGTTTCTAAACTCTGTGGGTGAGTGTATTTGTGTGTGTGGATCTATGTATTTCTATGTGTGTATATATGTTTATATAAAATGCTTAATACGTATACCTCAGTAGTTTATAAAAATGTGATTGTAATGTGCCACTTTTTCAATAAATAAAACCCATTGTCACGGAGTCAATTCCAACTCATAGCAACCCTATAGGACAGAGGAGAACTACCCTATAGAGTTTCCAAGGAGCGCCTGATGGATTTGAAGTGCCAGCCTTTTGGTTAGCAGCTGTAGCACTTAACCACTACACCACCGGGGTTTCTTTTCAGTAAATAGTACATACTAGCTTCTCTTGTCAATGTCTGTCAACATTGTTGTTTTAATGATAGCGCCATACTCTGTGCGTCGCGTGCACCTGATCTGTTTCACCTGCCCGTTACTGGCTCGTCGCTGCCTCCTGGGATACGCTCCTTCGCTGTCCAAACTACTGCTGTCCACAGTTTTGTGCAAATGTCTTTCTGAATTTGTGTCGTTATTTCTGCAGGATAATTCTTCAGTTGTACCCACCCCTTAGCACAAAGGACTCTTCGGGGTAGTTATGTGGCCACAGGCAATCTGGAACTTGCAGGAATATGGTTGTTGTGATTAAACATTGAACCTGGCGCTCTGATTCTAGATTAGTAAATGCTGGCTGACTCCGGCTTCTAAGGAGAAATGCCGTTGGGTAGAGAGAGAGAGAGAGTGGAGCTTGGTGTTATGATGTAATAAGTTCAGTAATAGAAATATCCTGAATCTATGGGACAGAGGAAAGTTGCATCTACCAAATCCACCTGGGCATCAGGTGCTCTGTGGAGCTAGCCCAGTTCAGCTGGGGAGGACGAGCAGCGTGGGCTTGTAGGAGTGAGATGAACTAGGCAGAGAGTGGCCAGAGATGGAGCTAAAGAAATAGCCAGGGGCTGTATCACAGAGGGCCTGGTATGTATTAATGAGAATGATAGAACCCACCTCTGGATTTGATACCAGAGGTGATGAAGGGGACCTTGGAAAGGTTGTAAATGAAGGACAATTTGCATTTTAGAGCAGTCCTTCTGGCCAGGGGATGGGAGATGGTTGTGCAGGAGATAAGGTTTTCGGAAGGAGGTTGCAGTTTCCCGGGTAAGAGAGGATGGAGTCTAAACGCGGCCAGTGGTGGGAGACGTAGAGGGGAAGCTCCGGACTGGGTGACGTTTAGGTTCAGCTTGGATCTGGGGCTGAACTTGCAGGAGTGTGTTGTCGTGCACCTTTGAGTCGACTGTGAGTCACAGGGACCCTGTAAGACAGACTAGAACTGTCCAGAGGGTTTCCTAGACTGTAATCTTTACCAGAGCAGATCACCAGGTCTTTTCTCCTGAGGAGCCACTGGTGGGTTTGAACTGCCAGCCTGTCAGGTAACAGACAAGCGCTTAACCATTGCACCACCAGGACTCCTTTGCAGGAGTATATAACCCTTGAAATTTTGTCCAAAAATATGCAGATACGCAAGCGTGTTATTCAAAACATTTACAATAGGTAAGATTTGGGTGCCAGGCATGAACAACCTGTAGGGTTGTACTTATTTGTTCCAGATGGATTTCAGCCCTGCTTGTCTGTGAAATTTTCTGATGAGCAGGTCTGTAGTTGTCAGATTTTCAGAACGGTCCCACGCACGCAGGATCTTATTGGCATAACGAAAATATTCCAAAAGTGGATTACAGTGATGGTTTTACAACTTGATAAACTTACTAAAATTTATTGAATCGTATACTTAATATGAGTGAATTTTACGATATGTAAATTAACCTCAGTAAACTTAAAAAAGGGCCCCATAGTCCAGAGAAGATTAGATAGACAGACGGACCATGGAGCCCAGCTTTGTGATGGTGGTCCGTGGAAGGTGAGTGGGAGGCGGTCCAGCCCACTGGCTGCTCCGTGGGTGGTGAAGGGCACAGCTGGATTGCAGGGGAAGACACTCCCTGGGTGACTGTGGCTCTCAGAAGCGAGCCACCCTCCCTTGGCCTTCGGTCCCAGTGTGTGTTTTGGGAGAAGACACAGCAGTGAGCTGCAGCTCTGAGGGTTATTAACGAAGGGTTGGCCGGAAACCACGTGAAAACGACAGCACCAGTCCCCAGATGAGCTCTGCTTCTCATCCTGGCTGGTGTCTGTGACTCACTTTGGGTCCGTCTTGGGACTTTGCGCCAGGGAAGCCGACGGCTGCCTTCTCCGATTTCGCAGTTTGCCGTGGCATACGAGAGTGGCCAGGAGGGAAGGCAGGAAGGAGATCCAGGCACAGATTCCTGGGGAAGACTCTTGGAAGAGTGGAGACTTCTTACACAGAACAGATGGGACTTGGATCCACAGTGAACTCAAATGATTCCGTCTTTATTGAGTACCTACTGTATGCCCGGAATTGTGTTGGGCTTTGGGGCTGCTGTTGGTCTGTACCCTTGAGGAGCTTGCAGTCTTGCTGCCGGAAGGAACGAAGGAAGAGAACATACCCACAGCATGAATATTGACACCAGGTTATATCTTAAGGAAAGGTGGAAGTCTTTTAACCACCTGACTGGTTGACTGATAAAAGATTCCCCAGTTATGGTGCCTGAGGAAGTGCTGGATAGAGACCCAGCCACGGGCCACACGTTGGTGTTAAGTACTGTCTGGGTTCTAGGAGTATTTGGAGAAGGTGACCGAAGGGTTTACTGGAAAGATGGTGTAGAATTGTATGCAGTCTGCTTCTTGCTGGCTCTTAGGCCTGTGCAAGTCCCTTAGTCTTCCCAAGTCCTCATCTGTAAAGTCCTCCTCCTTACACACAATGTTCTGACGGGAAACAGATGAAGTAATGACAATAAAAACAATTTATACGGAGGTCCTATGTGCGGAGCACTAAGAGCCCTGCTTGCATAGTCCAGGAAATGCTCCCTGACTTGAGTGAAATTACATTATAGGGAGGGAAATGCGCCTACGGTGGGTGTGTGCTTCTGTGTGTATGTGTGTGTATCCAGAGACCAGTGGGCTTAAGAAAAGTGTCAAAACCCATTTTGACCACCAAAGGTAATTTCAAAATAACATGCAACCTTTCTCAAATGTCATGAAAGGATCATTGAAACAGTCCTTTAAAAAGCCTACTTTCCCACTCATCCATTTCCACGTTGGTTCTCCTCCATCTTTGTCTTTCAGACTCCTCTAGAAATTCCTCGGAAAGCACTCGTCCCCAGCCTCAGCCCCTTCCTCTCTTCAGTTTCTCCTCGCCACCACCCCCACCCACCTTCTCTAAATTCAGCATCTTGAAGGCCCACCAGTCACCTGGAAAATGCAGACCCCTCCTCGTCCTCGAGCTCAGATTCAGAAGGAGTGCAGGGAGGGTAGAGGGTCAACAAAGCCAGAACTTGTATCAGGTCCAAGGGGGTGGGGAAGGGTGGGGACATTTGTGTGTGGACATCTGTGTTGTCATGTGGTCACTGTACCCAGTGCTCAATATGGCCTTACACAGTGCAGTGGGAACCCATGATGGGGGCCACCAGCTCTGCCTGGAGAAATCCTGGGGAGCCTCACAGAAGAGGTCTTTAGGTTGGATTTTGGAGGATGAGTACAAGTGCACTCGTGTGGCAGCATGAAGCAGCATGCTGAGAATTCTGTGTCGCTATGAGATGGAATCAACTCGACGGCAGTGGGTTTGGTTTTGGTTGGGAATATCAGAGGCTCTGGAGGAAGGAGCTGGAAGATGAGGCTGGACAAGTCATTTGGTGCCTGTGTGTGGAGTGAGCTAGCTCTGTACAGAAAATTCCATTCTCTGTTTGCAGGTGCCTCCTTAAGCCTGCTCGTTGGTTTGTGTCCGATGTTGTCTGTGAACACATGAGGAGGTACGTGAGTGTGTGGATGATCCAGGGAAACCATCCCTGCACCGTGAAAAACTTCAGACCTATGCTAGCAGCTATCCACAAGGTTCTCGTGGGCAGATCTGTCACAAGAGACCCCTTTAAAGTTCTAAAAAGCAAAGATACCCCTTTGATGACTGAGGTGCCCTGACCCGTGGTCTTTACAGACGCTTCATATGCGTGTGAAAGCCGGACAATGAAAAACGAAGACAGAAAAAGAATTGATAAGTTTGAACTGTGATACTGGCAAAGAATATTGAATATACCACGGACTGCCAAAAGAACGAGCAAATAAGCCTTAGAAGAATAAAACGGGGATGCTCCTGAGAAGCAAGGATGACAAAACTTCGTCTCGCTTACACGGCATCAGGCAAGACTAGTTGCTAGAACAGGGCATCGTGTTTGGTAAAGTAGAGGGTCAGCAAAAACGAGAAATGAGATGGATTAACACAAAAGCCGCAACTGTGAGCCCCGACCTACTAATGATCGTGAAGATGGTGCAGAACCGGACGATGTTTTGTTCTCTTATGTAGAAGGTTGCCGTGAGTCCAAGCTGACTCCACGGCCGCTGACAGCAGCAGCAACATGCTGGCAGCATCTTCTTGGCCCACTCAGGGTAGTGGTTAATGTTCATTTCCCTGGTTTCTCAGTCAGGTCACTTCGGGTTGCAAGTGACGGAAACCTGACTCAGAATGACTGATGCAGATAAGGAGATTGGCTCCTGTAACTGAGCAAGCGGGGCCGGGGTCGGGGACGGTAGCTCTGGCTTCAGGCTGCACTCAGGTGATGTGATGATGTCAGCAGGAGCTTCCCCTGTCTGTCTTGGCTCTGCTTTGCTGGTGTGACCTTCTGCTCAGACAGGCCTTCTCCTTGTGGTGGCACGAGGGCCCTCAGCAGCCGTAGGCGTCCATCCTATCAGCACAGTGCCTCAAGGAAAGAGAACGTTCCTTTTCCGTACTGCAAATGTTACGAGATTGGCTTCCGTTGTACTTTCTTGGGCACGAGTCCCTTCCTGAACCTTCTGGCCAGGAGGAGCAGATACGCTGATTGGTCAGTCCTGGGTCATGTTTCCCATGATGGGAGCTGCCCAGCCCACCCACACCTGGTAACTGAGAGTGAGAGATGGGTGGTTCCTGAAGGCACATCCGGGTGCTGTTACCAGAGTGAGAGTAGGGCTTGAGGAGACCAAAGCAACAGGAGGCCCCACATACAGCTGCTTCTCATCTCGTATGTATCACAGTGATCGGCAGTGAGAAAAAGGACCCACACCAGAGGGAGTGGACATAGCAATTGTGGGGCTGTTTATGGACTGACTGCAGGAAGTCTATGCGCAGCAGGAAAAATGATTTGAAGCGAAGCCCAGCCTTTTCTTGGTTTTTTAGTATTGTGTTTGCTAAGAGTCTTAAGCAAGAAGAGAACTTGATTGCATCTGACTGCTTGTAAAAGTGTTCACCACACATTTTATCACACAGTTTAATGGGTGCACGGCTAGGAGGTGGGTGCCGCCCCTCCGAAGTCACAGACAGGATGGGCGAGTCTTCCTTCTTACTGCGTTCGTTTAGACTTTAGCCCGTGCAGCCTGTGCACTGCTTAGACTAAGGAGGAGGTTCGTGAAACTCAAGACAGATGGAGCTTCCTGCTGACCACACGTGGAGACTGGCGGCTCCAGCCCCCGAGGGCAGGCAGAAGGCAGGACAGATTTGCTTCCAGATGGGATGGGTACCATTAGAAGCTAGGGTGCTGTGGATTAGGAGTGAAAACTCAGGATTATTTTGGCTAGGTCGATACAATTGTTACTGTTATTAACTTTAACAACCTTTTCCCAGCGGGCCTCTACCACGTACCTAATGCTTTCAGACACAGTTACTTACTTCACTTCATCCTTACCATGATCACGTCCAATAAAGTTTGTTCCTGTCTACCTTCGCAGATAACGAGTGACTGCTTCTAGATCACAGAAGTATATTGTGTTGGTGCTAACCCTTGAGCATTCGAACCCATGCCGTTTGACTCAAAGTCCAGGACTGTGTCTACTATTCCATAGTTACTCGCCCTGTAATCCTCCTCACTTATTAAAGTGCTGCGTCTCTTCATAGGCTCATCCGTGCAGGCTTCAGACAGAAACTAACTGCCCAGGTCAGGGCTCAGCTACTTCGCCCATTCACCAGGGCCCCAGTAATCTTCCTCAGCCATTCTTGATCTCATTCTTTTTTTTTTTAATTTTTAAAAGTTAATTAACTAATTTTTATTCATTTTGTTGTTGTCATTGAGAATATACACAGCAAAACATACCTCAGTTCAACACTTGCCACATGTACAATTCATGACATTGATTACATCCTTTGAGCTGTGCAAACATTTTCACCATTCTTTTCTGAGTTGTTCCTCCTCCATTAACACAGACTTCACTGCCCCTTAAGGTTCCTGTCCAACCTTTTGAATTACTATTGTCAATTCGATTCTGTATAGATAGATATTTACAGAACACAGTGATAAAGGCAGTCAGTGTTTACTAGTTAAGCTAAACTATTGATTGGTTTAAGAAGACTTCAGGAGATAGTTTTGGTTTAAGATTTAAATATTATCTCAGGGCAATAATTTCAGGGGTTCATCCAGGCTCCATGGCTCCAGAAAGTCTGGAGATTGACCCCATTTTTTTTTTTTTATATCCAAGTGGAGTTCATGCACATGATAGTCTAATGAAGGCAGAAAGAAAATATTAAAACTTCTATTAATATTTATTTTTAAATAATTATACTTGATTATTTTTTAAAACTTGTTTTAAAAAATTAATTTTAGACTTAGACAAAGTTACAAAAATTGTAGAGAGAATTCCCATATACCCTTCACCCAGCTTCCCCTAAGGTTAATGTCTTACAAAACCATCATACAATTACCAAAACCAGGAAATTAACATTGACATAATACTATACCTAATCCTCACTTATCAACATGGTTAGGTTCCAAAGACCAGGTCGTTATGCGAAAATCAGTGTTATGCAAAAATGGAGGATGACCACATCAGATCACAAAATGGAGGATGACTACATCATTACATAAGTGCCAGACTACTGAGAATCATGGCCCAGCCAAGTTGCCACATAACCTTAACCATTACAGCCAGCATTACTCTCTTCTCGCACCTTGGCAACCGTTACTGCCAGACATAAGTTGTTAATGTACATAATAGTCGGATAGTAGATTGTTACTATTGTCGTAAATGCAAAATGTCAGATAACGAGGTAGTCTATAACTGAAGAGTAGGTGTATTAACTAAACCATAGACCTTATTCAAAATCCATCAGTTTTCCCGCTACTATCCTTTCTTTCTGGTCCTGGATCCTATACAGGATCTCACACTGTGTTTATCTGTTATGTCGTCTTACAGTTTTTTCCTTCATTCTGTGACAGTTCTTCGGTCTTTGTCTTTCATAATTTTGACATGTTTGAAGAGAACTGGTCAGTTACATTGTAGAGTGTCCCTTAATTTGGGTTTTTTGGGTATTTTTGCATGATTATATTGAGGTTATGCATTTTTTGGCAAGAAGACCACAGAAATTATGTGTCCTTCTCAGTAGATCACACCAGGGGGTACCTGATATCAACAGGTCTTATTACTGGTGATGCTTGTTTTGATCAAGGTACTTTTTGTTAAAGGTACTGTCTGCCAGGTTTCTGGATGGTGCAAATGGTTAAGCACTTGACTATTAGCTGAAAGGTGGACAGTTTGAAAGCACCCGGAGGCACCCAGAAGACAGGCATGGTGATCTGCTTCTGAAAGGTTACAGCCTTGAAAACCTTGTGGAGCAGTTCTGCTCTGCACACGTGGGGTCGTCATGAGTCGGAATCAACTCGATAGCAATGAACGACAACAACAACAACTAATATGTATTTTGTAGGGAGATACTTTCGACACTATGCAAATATTCCATTTCTCATCATACTTTTGCCCACTGATTTTAGCATCCATTTATGATTTTTGCTTGCAGCAACTATTATTGTGGTATTTGCCTAATGAGCTTGACTGAATTTTAATAAATAAATACCCCCTGCTGCTCGTACTCAGACATCATGTTATATGGTCACATGCCGTGGTAGTGTATTTTTTCAATTTTCTCTCCCTGCTTCTATTCACATGCATACATATTTTTACCCATTTATAGTAATTGTCTATGGAAAATTTTATAAATACCTTACTTTTTTTTTTTTTTTTTTAAAAAAAAGGGATTTTTTTAGTACACATACTGTTTTATGACTTTGGTTAACAACCCTACGACATGTCAACACTCTCCCTTCTCAACCTTGGGTTCCCTATTACCAGCTTTCCTGTCCCCTCCTGCCTTCTAGTCCTTGTCCTTGGAATGTTGTGCCCCATTAGTCTCATTTTGTTTTATGGGCCTGTCTAATCTTTGGCTGAAGGGTGAACCTCAGGAGTGAGTTCACCACTGAGCTAATAGGGTGTCCAGGGGCCGTACTCTCGGGGTTTCTCCAATCTCTGTCAGGCTAGTAAATCTGGTCTTTTTTTGTTTGTTAGAATTTTGTTTTACATCCTTCTCCAGCTCTGTCCAGGACCCTGTGTTGTGATCCTGGTCAGAACAGTCAGTGGTGGTAGCCGGGCATCATCTAGCTGTACTGGACTCAGTCTGGTGGAGGCCTTGGTAGCTGTGGTCCGTTAGTCCTTTGGACTAATCTTTTCCTCGTATCTTGTTTTCTTCATTCTCACTTGCTCGCGGAGGGATGAGACCAGTGGAGTATCTTAGATGCCTGCTCACAGGCTTTTAAGACCCCAGACACTACTCACCAAGGTAGAATGTAGAACATTGTCTTTATAAACTGTGTTATGCCAGTTGAGCTAGATGTTCCCTGAGACTATGGTCCCCACAGCCCTCTGCCCAGCAGTTTAGTCCCTCGGGGAGTTTGGATGTGTCTGTGGAGCTTCCATGACCTTTCCTTGTACAAGTTGTGCTGGCTTCCCTAGTATTGTGTACTATCTTACCCTTCACCAAAGTTACTACTTATCTCTTGTCTATTTAGTGTTTCCCCCCAACCCCTCCCCTCCCTCGTAACCATCCAAGATGGTTTCTTATTGTGTGTAAACCTTTTCATGAGTTTTTACAGTACTGGTCTCGTACAATATTTGTCCTTTTGTGATTGACTTATTTCACTCAGCATAATGCCCTCCAGATTCATCCATGTTATGAGATGCTTTGCAGATTCATCATTGTTCTTTATCGTTGCATAGTACTCCGTTGTGTATATGTACCATAGTTTGTTTATCCATTCATCTGTTGATGGGCATCTAGGTTGTTTCCATCTTTTTGCTATTGTGAACAATGCAATGAACATGGATGCACATATGTCTATTCATGTGACGGCTCTTTCTTCTCTAGGACATATTCCTAGGAGTAAGAAGGATGTTTTTGAAGAATAGCTCCGACTTATAGAATTGACAGGAGGCTGGAAAATTGAGCCTAGAATGCAGACAGGAATGTTGGGAACTGTAAGATCTTGAAATAGGAGCAATGGCAAAGAAAATGCTCTGCTTTTCATCGTCCCTAAGTTGAAATTCAAATTTGCCCCTTTCATTTTATGTTAAATTGTGAGGATTTCCCCTTATTTCCAGTATACCTAGTTACCATTTTAATGCTCATGTAGTATTTCACAAGTTATAGTTGGATGAGGTTCTTTTTACTTTTAATAGGGGATGCGTTAACAGATATCTACAAGTTCAGGTTTCTCAACTTTTGCCGAGCCCTGGAATTACCTGCAGAGCTTTAAAAAATACTGATGCCTGGGTCCCATACCCCAAAATTCAGATATAACCAAGGTGGGTGTGGCCTGGACATCAGGATTTTTAAAAGATCTCCAAATATTCTAGTGTTCAACCAAAATTGAGACCCACTGGTCTAAAACTTATATGGCCTTTGTGGCATATATTTTTCTTATACAAAATTAATCTGTGTATTCACTGTTTCCTCTTAACAAAAGAAACTTCTGCTGTTTTCTACCTGTTAGACCTAAGCAAACAAACATCCACACTTGATCAGAGGTCTTCATGCATACAGGCAGCCTAAGATTGCACTGGAGTATTACCACTTCCTGTTTATGTGAATGGAGGAAGTCATATACCTTCTCTATGCCTTATTTTTTTCATCTGTAAGATGGAGATATATTAGTATATTAGTGTCCCCTCGTATCATTATGGCTATGACTAAAAGAAATGGAAGTGCAGACTCTTTATACATATCCTTTTAGTACAGTTTTGGAGAACGACTTGATAATGTCTGATAAATAAGAAGAATTGCATCCCTTCAACTCTGTAAATAGTGTCAGGCTTATGAAAGTCATTAGGTTCTTGGGTTAAGAAGCCACCATGATGATGTTTCTCCAAGGCTGGGTTTGTGAGGACACAGCCACTAGGATGATGTTTCTCCAGGACTAGATATGGGAAGTCACGGAGCCATCATGATGATGTTTCTCCAGGACTAGATGTGGGAAGTCACGGAGCCATCATGATGAAGTTTCTCCAGGACTAGACATGAGAAGTCACGGAGCCATCATGATGAAGTTTCTCTAGGACTAGATATGGAAAGTCACGGAACCATCATGATGAAGTTTCTCAAGGACTAGATACGGGAAGTCATGGAACCATCATGATGAAGTTTCTCTAGGACTAGACATGAGAAGTCATGGAGCCATCATGATGAAGTTTCTCTAGGACTAGACATGAGACGTCATGGAGCCATCATGATGAAGTTTCTCTAGAACTAGACATGAGAAGTCGTGGAGCCATCATGATGACGTTTCTCTAGGACTAGATATGGGAAGTCATGGAACCATCACGATGACGTTTCTCGAGGACTAGATGTGGGAAGTCATGGAGCCATCATGATGAAGTTTCTCTAGGACTAGGTATGGGAAGTCATGGAGCCATCATGATGATGTTTCTCCAAAGCTGAGTTTGACAGAGAGCGTGGAGGGGCAACAACCTGCTCTTGCTCATTGGTAGCTAATCACTTTTGTTGTAGCCATCTTAGCATATTGGCATATTGTAGTTTTTCTTACCAGTTCTTTTATTTTTGAATGTTTCCCCTCTTTTTTTATTTAAAATCTGTATCTAACTTTGTTTTACACAACTGACACGATGTTTTCAGTTAACCTACATGACATCCAAAGCTTTTGCTCACAAATAGCAGATACCAAAATGGAAATAGGAGTGCAGTCGTCACAAGTGAGTGACGGGCAGCACCAGGACTAGAGCCCATGTGTTCCGATACTGTATACAGTCCTTTTTTAATTTCGGAGCTCTTCATTAATTAAAAGTAATAGCTGCCGTTATTGAGAACTTACTATTTGCCAAGTAGTATGCTTAATTTTGCAGGTATTATTAAATCCTCGCAATTTAATCCTCAAGGGATAGTTTACATTTGAAGCAAGTGTTTATGTTAAAGATGAGGAAATTTAATGATGACAACATTTTATTCAGTTTATTTATTCAATTCTTACCTTGTCCCAGGCACTGTTCAAATAGTCTTATGTAAGACTATTTGAGCCCATTTGCTATTAACTTATGTCCTCAGAGGGCAATAAAAAAATTGTCCATGGTCATACGACTTGTAAGCCCCGAGCTGGGAATTAAATCTGGTCCTGTCTGACACCAAGGTCAGTTCTCTTGATGGTGACATTCGATTACTTCCCGACAGTTGACGACTGGTCGGCTCTGTAAGTCTCCAGCTGCAGAGGACACAACGGAGATTTTATTTCAGTCTCCATCAACCAAGCATCTAGCATGTTGCCAGGTAAGGCAGTATCTAGGTATAGAAAGACTATGGCAGCCTTGATGGTTGGTCCAGTCCTTACCTGCCTCTTTATGAAGCAGCGCCGGCAAGGTAAGAGACACTCAGCCAAGGTTTTGTGAATAGTTAGGTTTATTAACAAAAAGGTCAAATAAGGAGCCTTTTGTTACCAACATTAACATCAAGATGGAGGAAGGTTCCTGTTGATTTTCACTCCAGGGAAGAGTGGATCCTTCAAGGACAGTTAGCTTACATTCAGTTGTCCCATAGTGTCTGCACTTAACCTGGAGCATGTTATGTTCAGTTCTTTCTTGTCTACCCTCCATAGTGATGCATTTGTTTTGAGGGTGCTGCTAGATAGAGTTTACAAATGCTATTTCTGGTCTCTAGTTGAATCTCATATGTTTAACACTGAGATCTTTATTCATTTGCCTCTTGAACACCCACAGTTCTGCAACTTTGCAGAGCCCTAACACTCAACCCTGTGCCTACCTTAATTTACCTTGCACAGAAATGTCTCCAAAGAATTCATGCATGGCTCTGTCACAAGATGGTTCCTTTCCTGAGTGGATTTCCTCAGGCCACTGAGCCCCTGCATGCTGAGGTTCCATCCTGTTTTTGTGAGAGGCTTCCTGAGGTGTCTTGCTCAGGGGGCATATCAGCACGGTTGGGGCCAGGGTATCACAGCCCCAGTTTCCACTTGTCTTGGGAAGCAGATAGATTAGAGGAAGTGATAGATGCAGAAATTGGTTCTGACAGATCTCTAATTTTCTTTCTAATTGAAAGCCGTTGTTAGAGGCAGTTCTTGGTGGCCCCTCTTGTAGGAATTCAGATTCCATCCCCCTCAGAGCGTTTGCAGCTTTTCTTCTCCCAGTGGCATCTGTGGACTCTGGGTCCTGCGGATAAGAAGGAGGACAACACATAGGATGAGCCATCTAGCAAGAATGGTATTTTGACCTGGGAAGGGAATGACAGGCCTCTCGTCTGTGGAGCAAACAGATGATCTGGCATTAAAGTTGACGCGTTAGTGTTAGGTCAGCAGTAAGAAGATGAACTAAAAAAAAGTAAATAAAAGTAAAGGACGGGGACAGAACCTATTCACTACATAAATGATGACTGTTTGCTTTCAGAGTGCCTTCCAGATGGGCAAAGGACATGAACAGAAAGTGCGGAGAAGCTGAATCCATGTGGCAAATAGGGATTTTAAAAGTTCAGCTCATCAGCAGTCAAAGCAGTGCAAATTAATACAAGAATGAGATACCATTTTACCTATTAAAGTAGCAAAGTCGATTTGTTTATTTTAAGGTTGCTGGTGATGATGCTCAGTGCTGCTGAGGTCCTGGGAGACAGTCAGTCTCATATGCTGCTGTTGGGGTACTCATTGATGCAGAATTGCCACCAAGTTATCGAAAATCTGAGGAACGTTCACACCTTTTGACTCAGTAGGAAATAAAAAAAAAAAAGAAGGAAAAACTGGATCACTCAGGTGTTTATAACAATGCTTTTTTTTTTAAATTGAAAATTGGAGCCATCCTAAAATATCTGGCAATAAGTTTATGAAGTGTTCTAGCAACAGGGGACTGGAATATTAATATATTGAAATAACAGCCATTAAAAGGGATGTTTAAAAAGAATTTTTTATGACATGGGAAATGCTTATGAAAGTTGGATATTTAGTGCATTCCCATTATGTTAAAATAATGCATACATGTAGAAAAAAAGACGTGACAGAAGTATTCCAAAATGCTAATGACAGTTGTATCGGGGTGGCAGAATATTCGTTTTTAAAAAAAAAAAAAAAATTTGTGCATACTTACCTTCTTTAATTCTGTTCAGCATTTATTCAACAAATTAATTTTGATTAGGTGCCAATTATATATCAGCTCGAAGGAGTCCTGGTAGCTCACCAGTTAAGTGCTCAACTGTTAACCAAAGGTTGGCAGTTCGAACTCACCCAGTGGCTCTGTGGGAAAAAGGCCTGGCGATCTGCTTCTGTAGAAATTACAGCCAAGGAAACCCTATGGGCAGGGCTGGATTAAGACATATGAAGCCCCTAAACACTGACAATCTGTGGTATCCCCTCTTCTGGTTACTCACATATGCAAATGGAACATGTGAGTTTTATATATATATATATATATATATATATATATATATGTATATGTATATATACTATGCATATATGTGTGTGTGTGTGTGTCTTAGCTATTCATGATGTAGCTTCTTTTAAAATCCAACTATAACCTTAGTGATTGAACTCAAAAGTAGCATATACCATTTCAGAAGAGTGAGATGAACTAGATTCTAAAATTTTTAGTGGACATGGGGTACTAAGATTTGTACTCTATACCACCTTTTCTGCAAAAAGAATATTGCACACCTTCTACAAGAAAGAAAATGAGTCAGTGAACTTAGTTGTTTCAACAATCATGTAAAATTCTGTTCATCTTCCACAGCAAAGAGTTGACTTTCACCAATTTTGTTTTAAATGGCTTATACTTCAGTTGTGATGTTTGCTTTGTAATAAATCCTATAATTATAAATGAACAAATGAAAAGATGTCATAAAAGAAAATTCAGTGATCAGAAAACAAATACTACCAGAAATTACCATATTTTATTTTTAGATTATCTTTCATCTCTAACATGTTATAATTAAAGACGTTTCTTTCTATTCTTTTCTCTTACAAATTCTTCAGTGATTTCATCATAATTAAGCTGTTGAACAATATCTACTTCCATATGTAATAAGGATAATAAATCAAGTCTTTATTGAATCATTACTGTATGCTGAGGGTACAGAGTTGCTGTCCCAGTGGGCCTGGAAGGCAGAGCTGAAGCACAGGGCTGAGGAGCCACCCAGAATCCAGAGACTGTGGCTAACACCATAAATGGTCTCAGAGAACAGAGGATTAATTTCAAGCCTTGAGAGCTAATTTAATGTGTTCTGCTGACTTGCTTGATGCCTGTTAACCTTTCTTTCCCTCCAATTTCTCCCATTTGTAATGCAAATATCTACCTCCTGTCTGTTCCACCATTGTACTTTGGAAGCAGATAACTTGTATTCTAGATTTCACAGATGAAGAGGAATTTTGCCCCAGGATGAAATTTGGACCTGGAGTTGATTGAAGGCTTTTGGGATGATATGATGGGGTGAATGTGTTTTACATGTGGCAACGAGATGAATTTTGGGGTGCTAAAGGGTGGAATGTCATGGATTGAATTGGGCCCCCCCAAAATGTGTGTCAACTTGGCTAGGCCATGATTCCCATTATTGTATGGTTGTTCTCCATTTTATGATCTGATGTACTTTTCCTGTGTGTTGTAAATCCTAATCTCTACCTGTGCTTAATGAGGCAAGATTAGGTTATGTTAAAGAGGATTAGGGTGAGATAAACACCCTTGCTCAGGTCACAGCCCTGATCCAATGTAAGGGGAGTTTCCCTGGGGTGTGGCCTGCACCACCTTTTATCTTACAAGAAAATAGAAGAAGAGAGAAGCAAACAGAGAAATAGGGACCTTATTACCTCCAAGCAAGAAGAGCCAGGAGTGGAACACATCCTTTGGACTCGGGGTCCCTGTGCTGAGAAACTCCTCAACCAGGGGAAGATTGATGACAAGGACCTTCCCCCAGAGCCAACAGAGAAAGAAAGTCTCCCCCTGGAGCTGGTGCCCTGAATTTGGACTTATTGCCTCCTAAACGGTGAGAGAATAAATTTTTGTTTGTTAAAGCCACCCACTTGTGGGATTTCTTTTAGAGCAGCACTAGATAACTAAGACACATGCCTACATGAGTGGAATTTGTCTCTCCTGAATCTAGAAACTTACTTCTCATGTAAGAATGAAATTGTTGTACTTTTCCATAAAGGTCTGTATTTAAGTCATCAGAACAAGCCTGCACTGATTTCTTTAATGCCTTCATGCATTCTTCATCAGCTATATCCACATTGTTTAAGAAGGAAAATTTGTTTGGAAGAACTTCATACACGTTTGCCCTTCTTTTCATGCAAGATTCAAGTGTGTCAATGATGGTGTAGTACGTGGTTGCATGAAGTTGATCTCTGGCACTCAGTACTTCTGGAGCACTTCCATCATTTGTTTCTTTCTAATGCTTCTGCAGTAGTGAACTGCTTGATAATCAGTATTTGGTAGTATTTGTTTTGTTGTGTTTTCAAAATTTTAGATTATGTAAATACCCTGTTAATGACTGGTGGAGATCTGTGCATGTCTTTAAATTTACTTCTGAATCTTGGAGAGCTGGACTCATCCGATGAAAATACTGCGATATATGATTCCACCTAACCAACATAAATACATACGCCAGTGTTTGCATTTTGTTGGCGATGTTTTCAGCTTCTCTTTTGGTATCTCTTTTTTGTGTCTGGTCTTCAGCCATGTTTCATCTAGAGTCGGAGTGTACAATTCCAGGATTGCGCTCATTGCTACAGCATGTGCTTCCAAACGTGTATTATAAAGACATTTTAGTACCTGATCATTGCCTAAATATGATTGAAGAACTACCCATCAGTGAGTAGAGATGGTGAAAAACGTGTAGAGTAACTGAACAGTAGAAAAAAACATCAATTACTTCTGGACAGCAATCTACTGCACTACATCCTGCCAGATTAAGTGAATGCACAGCACATGGTATGAAAATGGCGTATTCGATACATTCTGAAATTTTCTGTTGCATGCCTTCATAATGCCCCGACACATTGACAGTGTTCATAAGACTGGCCTATGCACTTAGCAAAATCAATTTTGCAAACTTCACATAAATAGTGAAGTATTTGGATTGCAGTTTCTTCACCGGTATGACTAAGCTAATAAATGTAGTAAATTGCTGGACAGGTTTTCCATCTGTTGGAGATTCGTATCTTAAATCAATATTTAGCTGATCTCTATGAGAAAGATCGGGGTGGAATCTACATGTTGTCTTAGACATATACGATGGGTTGCCCTTTCCTGTGTTACCACATTTTGGGATGTGACCTGCTAAAAATGGATCAAACTGAGCAACAACTTCAAGTAAACCCCCCCAAAATTCCATTTTGTTGGGACTCAAATACTTCATTTCTTCCTTCAAAAGATAGTCCACTTTCAGTGATTGTTATAATGACAGAAGTAATGTGTTACAGAACGGCTTTCCGATACTGACGTTCTTCATTAAGTTGTGTTTTCCAGTTCATGAGTTAAGCCAAAACCGTGTCTTCAGTTTAAAGATGACAACATACAATCCCTGGGAATTGAACTTTTTTCATGTTTGTCATATTCGAGTTGTACTAATCACTGAGTCCATCAGTAGCAAAGTGAGAATTAAATGATTTAGAACTGAATCGTTGGCAAACCAAACAATATGCAGAGCCAACTGTTGGCAAGTACAGAAGCCACTCCCTCTTATAATTTTCATCATTAGCTTTGCACCATAGAAATATATTCTAGCTATGGAACCTTGTTTGTTTACCATCCAGAAATTTTCGACATGAATTTTTCAAGTGGTCAGCTGTGATGTTGACAATCACTTGGCCCTCTTTCGATCCAATAATTTACATCATTAGAAGACAAATTATTCCACAAAGCAGGATCTTTATTTCTGTTATTTATGGGATCTGTAGATGCAACAATTTCAGATTCTAAAATTGTTTCACTTTCTACACCCTTATTAATTTTTTAATATAGCAAGGAATGGATGCAGAATTTGGAAAAACTTCTGTTATATATGTATTGCTATTAGTAATTTCAGCACTAGTGGTACTAGTACAATGATTTGCATCCATTAAACTTGAGTGTTCAACTGAAGAAGTCTCTTCTGGTTCGTTACTTTTTTATTTTTATTTTTTATTTTTTATTGTACTTCAGGTGAAGGCTTACAGAACAAATAGTTTCTCATGAAACAGAAGTACACATGTTGTT
>NW_004443937.1:43869484-43894342 GCF_000243295.1 Trichechus manatus latirostris | reverse complement strand
TCTTTCTTGATATTGGGGAAGTTTTCTGTCAGCAGTTCCTCAATGATCCTCTCTGTGTTTTCTGTTTTCTCCCCCTGTTCTGGAATTCCAATCACGGACAGATTTTTGCTTTTGATTGTGTCCCACATAACTCTCAGGTTCTCTTCATTTTTCTTTGTTCTTTTTTCTGAGTTTTCCTCAAACAGAGTTGTACCCAAGTGTTTGTCTTCCATTCCACTGATCCTGTCTTCCACCGTGTCAAGTCTGCTGCTCAGCCCTTCAATGACATTGTCCATTTCTGAAATCTTGTTGTTTATCTTTTGGATTTCTAATTGTATCTTTGTATAATTTCAAGTTGTGAGTTTATTTTGGCATTTTGTTCCTGCATTATTTTCCTGAATTCTTCCAATTTTTTTGTCCATATTTTCCATGAATTTGTCTATTTTTTTCTCACGTTTGTCAGCTTTTTGCCTCAGTTCTTGGAGAATTCTGAGTATTAGAGATTTGAATTCCCTATCAGGTAGTTCTAGTGCCTTTTCTTCCACTGGAAAGTCATCTGGTGTTTTATTTTGGACGCCTACTGGAACCATCCTGTCCTGTTTTTGTAACTGTTTTTGTATTGTCTGCTGTCTTCGGGTCATTCAATACTTATTTTTCTCATTTATTGTAGATTTGTTTGTTTCGTCCCTTTAAAAAAAAAAATTTGACTATGTCTGAGCAGGCAGACTGTGTGTTCTTTGTTGTTTGCTCGCCTGTGGGCACAATACTTTTCGCCTCCTTTTTCAACTGGCAGGGTCCATCACTCAGATATGGTACAGTAGGGCAGGTTTAGTTGAAGAGGAGTTAGTGGGACGGTTTGTTTGTGCCACTTACTACAGCCACCCGAGCGGTTCAGTAATCAGTGGAGGACAGGTTCCAGTAGGCCGTGACTGTGCTGCCTGGTGGTGTGATGTCAAGCGCTCGGTGGAGGTAGGCAGGATGCAGCGGGGAGATTGTTATGTGTGGAGCTAAGATGGATATGGGAGAGAGGAACAGGAGCCAAAAACATACAAAGAAACAAAAAAGAATGCTAGGGGAGCTTGCCGTTGGAGTGGAGAGATGAGGTACTATGAAATGGAGAAAACAGAAAGGGGAAGAGGAAGAAAAGAAAAGAATGAATAAATAAGAATCAAAAAGGTTAAAGAACTGCAAAGTTCCCAGGGATCCCACTGGTGCAGCTATGCGGTCTGGGGAAGTCGCTCTCAGGTGTGGCAGTACAGGCTGGCTAGAAGGCGTAGAGGTATACAACTCCCGGTATTCAGGGAACAGAAATAGAAAGAAGATATAGAGAGATGAGAAACTGAGCAGCGAAGAAAGACAAAAAGGGAAAAAGAGGAAAAAGAAAACTAAACAAATTAAAAAAAAGCAGAAAGGCCCCCAAAGAAACAGAACAACAACAACAAAAAAAACATAAAAAGAAATGCTCTTGGGGATCCTTCTGTGCGTCTGTGGAAGCTGAAGGGGAGTATCCCTGCCAAGCAGCTCAGCCTGGCCAGAAAGGGCTCCCAACTCAAGAGAAGGAAAAGAAAAAAAACAAACAATTCAAAACAAAGAAACGAACAAAAGCCCTGGGATCCCACCAGCGCGGCAGACCAAAGCGGGAAGCAACTCTACACTCAAACGGAGCTCCGCAGCCCCTCAGGAAGAAGCAAAGATGGTGCATGGAGCCAGGTACTTGAGCGAAGTGAGGGGGAGGTGGC
Organism: Trichechus manatus latirostris; assembly: GCF_000243295.1. Lineage (NCBI taxonomy): Eukaryota > Metazoa > Chordata > Mammalia > Sirenia > Trichechidae > Trichechus > Trichechus manatus. The sequence goes on along the minus strand of NW_004443937.1, from coordinate 43,892,624 downwards.
GAGAGGCAAGTAAGAAATTAAAAGAAGCAGGAAAAAAAAAGCAACACTAGCAGCCAACAAATGGCACTGAGAGAGCCAGCTAGTGTGGGCTGCTGTTTCTGGACAAGAGGCTGTGTCTATCGGAAGCAGAGGGGGCCGAGTGTGGGTGAAGAAGGGTAGAGAGTGGGAAAGCGTATATCACAAATCACCAGAGCTCTATAGCCCCTCAGTAAGAAGCAAAGATGGCGCACAGAGCGAGGCACTGGAGCGAAAGAAGGGGGAGGTGGGGAGAGGCAAGGAAGAAATAAACAGAAAAAAAGCAACACCAGCAGCCAACAAATGGCACTCAGAGAGCCACCTGTTTTGGTGTGTGGAATCCAAGCAGCCTCTGTTTCCTGGTCAAGAGACTGTGGCCGTGGGAAGCAGAGGAGGCCTAGCAGGGGTGAAGAAGAGTTGGGGGTGGGAAAGCGTATATCGCAAATTACCGGTTGTTTTGTCTCCTGCTGGAAGCTCCGTGAGGCTGCTTTCTCGTACCCCATGTTTGCTGGTCTCCGAAAGGAGTCCAAGGTGGCGGATCTGCACTGCGTTAGCTGGTAGGGGACCTCTGCATGAATCTCTCCTCGCTCTCCGTTCTCTGTCAGTTTTCTAACGCCATTTGGTGCTTGGCTGAGTTCTTTATCTCTTCATTTGATGTTTTAGGGTTTCAGGATTGTTGTATTCTCTGTTCGGCTTAGTTTTTCGGATCTTTGCTGTGGAGGGACGGTGTGGTGCTTCTGCCTAGAGCGGCATTTTGTCGGAACTCTGGTTCATTACGTTTTAAAAAGGAAGTTAATTTTGGAATCGTCTTTAGGGATTCACAAATCCTTTTCTTTTTATCTTCTGTGAGCATTCGTTTTTGTACTCCGCTTCGTTGTTGCCATGGTATATGGATATAAAATAATGTCACTTTTTAAATTTGGTTCTACCATAGCAAATAAATTTGAATAATTGAAAATAAATAAAATTTATAAAACAAGTAAAATTTGTAAAATAAAATTTAAAATTGAATTTGGATGTCAACATAAAAATTTATATTTGAAAAGTAGTAAAAACATTTATTTGGAACACGTAATTTTGTTCTTCAGTTCTGAGATAGTCAAAAGCAATAGTACTTACAAAGCAGTCAGAAATAACTTCATTTGTTTATTTTGTACGATGTTTTTGGCAGTCCCTTCTCAGATCTCTATGAGTGTTTTTTGTTTTGAAATAACGCTTACAAACTTGGGTACTCACTTTGTGTCCTTTGATACTGCGTCTTCACAGTTCATTGAACTACTGCAGATACCTGTCGGGGGTGAGAGTGATCACAAAGAGCATAATACAAATAACATGCGTAGGCTCAATCCAAAGACGCATTTTGGTTCACTTTGCTCAGGACCAGATACATCACAAGTCACATGATTATAGTGCTGCTGCTGCAGTCTTATGTGGTTGACGAGAGAGAACTGAATGTGAGGTTATATCTGATCAGTCCTAAATGGAAAGGAAAATATAATTGTTATCGTACACAAAATTTATAAAATGTACATTTTGTTTCTTTGTGGAATTGTTCAACTTCCATATTCAGAGATACATACACAATTGATGTTACAATAGTACCGTTTCTTGATGAGCAGGTTTGTTTTGCAAGTCATAACAATATCAGTCAATTTCTTACAGTCAGTCTGAAGGGAAATGGAAAATAAAATACATTTATATAATTTTTACTCATCTAAATAGTCATATAATTTATTTCCTTGAGGAATTGTTCAGTTTTCTTACACAGAGATACATAAATGTTATGATAAAATATAAATGTAATGTTCTGAAAAATGCCCTTTGTTGCTTTCTTGGAAGACGAATTTAGAAACACACTCATTGTTGCAAAGCAGAAAGATATTTTGCACAGTAAATAAATACTGAATTTTGAGTCCTCTTAAAGTACCTAATACTTTGTTTATTAGCATATATAGAGTAATATCAAATACTGTGTACTGTGCAACAAATAAAAAAACAAAACTCACTTGACCCATAAATTAAAACTTTTTGTGTTAGATAAATACTAAGCTTTCCATATTTTTTGAATGTCTGCTGTGTTAGTATTATACTAAATTATCACCCACGTTAGTATTATATTAAATATATGCTACGTTGTGTCCATGTGTATGCCAAACATATTTTAAAGTTAAAATTATAAATACTATTGTTTACAAATCTTAGGACATAACTGTACATTAATGCTATACACTCAACAAAGTAACTTGATTGAATTCATTGCATTGGTTGACTTATTCAAGTTCCTTTGCATTTGCGTGTCATCTGGTACTGGAATTCCCATTGGTCGTTTACCAGGATGTGCACAAGAGCATACCCTTATGTTTGTATCATGGCAAAGAGCGTTGCTGGCCCTCCTGGCGGGAGTTCCTGGGTCAACAGATGTGGATGTTCAAGACAGTTCTCTCAAAATGGATCAGAGACCTGTTATCATTAATATAGTCTGTCCTTGCCCAGTAACTGCTCATGTTGGATCCAGGTGCATATTGGGTGAATGTAGCAAGAGTTAGACTTGATGGCCCACCCCACCTGTTGTGTATTAGAAAGAAATAGTATACTCCCAAGAGACCCCCTGAGATAGGGAGTTTCAGTTACACAGGAGGGGACCATAGGAGACAGATGTCAACGAAGGTGTTGAAGTGGTAGGGGCCTCATAGCTTAAACAGTCTTGCATGTGGGCACCCTCGTGACCCTGCGAGAACTTTATTTCTGGCCAGCACATTCTCATGCGCTGGAGTTGGTATCAGTTTCATTTAATGCCCTGCCAGTTCCCTTCCACTGTGGCGCTTGCTTTTACTTGTGTCCTGTCTGCTTGTCATCTACAGGTCTTTGCTTTGGACATCTGGTGCTCCTGTTTTGTTGATGCCCTGAGTATGTGCCTTCCTTGCTTATTGGGTATTCCATCCCTGTCTATTGAGCAGTTCTTCTGTGTCACGTGGGGTCACTATGAGTCGGAATTGACTCAGTGGCACACAAGAATAACGACAACAACAGTATATCAGCTCTGCTTTATTATAGCTCTATTTGCCTTAGAAGTATTTTTATTTTAAACTATACATAAATCAATTAAAATACTGAGAGTTGCTTTCCCATGGCTGGTCAGTGCTGTGAGTTTGCAGCCAGGACAAATGAACCCTCCAGAACTTTCCACAGTATGAATGTGCTGACCAGCTCTTCGATCTCTTCACCATTCTCCTTCTGCTGTTATTCTGTGGTCTCATGAACATGGTGTACCTATCATGCCTGGAAAAGGACCTGTAAGAAATGGTACTGAAGGTGCTGAGAAGTGGAAATCTATAAACAAGGAATGTTGAAAGGTCAAGATGTATAGGAAAGAGCTCTTAAGGAGCTAGTCAAGGAAACAGCTTAAAAATGAGCAGGTGACTCGGGTGTGGTGAAAATCAGCTATCACAAAGGCATCATAAACATCACTGCAACTGGAGGGACGAACCAGTCATTGTGTAGAAAAGTGAGTGGTGGGTGGAAGAAAATGGGGCTTGAGATGTGACATGACTTAGGAGATTTGAAATGTACAGAGGAGTGTTGCCAGCATATCGATACAGAACTTCATAAGTCCTTGGCTGTAATGATCTGGGATAATGGGTCTAGTTAGCCCTTCTATTTTCAGGAATGCATTCTTTCAAACAGGGTATGAAGATACCAAATCTGCTTACAGTAGGGAAAGAAAGAGAGAGTGAGAGAGAACAAGAGAGGGAGGAGGGGAGAGAAAGCGCTTTCCCACAGAACTCTGTGACAACCTTGGATTCAGGAGAGTTTTGGACATGCTGGACAAATTGGTTTTGCAACTCAGAGTTATATGGGTCCGTGATTTTATCTCTCTTCGTAGATTGTAGATGTCAACTCTGTGGCACCTGGTAGTACAGAGGGAAATCATTGTGTCACGGCAAAAGAACGTTGTCCTATGAATGATCGTCTGGGCTGTGAGACTTAGTATAACCTTGGGTAACCTTCAGCTGCTTAAACTTAATTTTCTTCATGAGATTTTTGTTGTGGTGGTGGTTAGCTGCTGTCTAGTTGACTCAGACTCATGGCAACCCAGATATGGGTCCCACACGATCCTCATGATCACCGGCATGCTTAAGTTCATTGTCTTCCAACCCAAGAATCTCATCTTCCAGCACTATACTGGACAATATTCTGCTGTGCTCCATAGGGTTTTTTCTTTTTCTTTTTTTTTAACCATAGGGTTTTCACTGGCTAATTTTTGGAAGTAGATCACCAGGCCTTTCTCCCTAGTCTATCTTAGTCTGCAAGCTCAACTGAAACCTGTCCACCATGGGTGACCCTGCTGGTATTCGAAATACTGGTGGCACAGCTTCCAGCATCAGAGCAACATGCAAGCCTCCACAGTGCAACAAACTGACAGACGGGTGGTGGATCCATAACATTAGGGTTTGAGAAAATGATACCTGCAGTCCCTTAACTTTTAGTGATTTTGTGGCCCCATATGAGTTATCAGGTATCTTCTGGACTTTCCAAGACAAGGAATCAAGCCTTATTCCATTACTACAGTTGTCCCACAGTATCCAAGGGGATTGGTTCCAGGACCCCCGCAGATACCAAAATCCGTGGATGCTAAAGTCCCTTATATGAAATGTAGTATTTATATAGGTAGTATTTACATATAACTTATACGCATCCTTCTGTATACTTTAAATCATCTCTGAATTATAATACCTAATACCGTGTAAATGCTACGTAAATAGTTGTTTCATCACGATCGAAGACTTTCCCTGGAAGGTAGCATTTCTCTTCTACGAATTTCTTGAACTCTTCTGGGAATGAGGATGCTACCTGGGCCTCAGCAAGGCAAATTCACCCATGATCTTTAAGTTCTTGAGGCTGTAGTGCTTTCAAGAGCTAGCCAGCCATCCCTTACTAGCCTGACACTCCTTCCTCTCCCTCTTTTCAACCCCCTCACACTTAGCCTTGGAGGGATTGCTTTGACCACTTCATTGCTTTTTAGGAGCCATTTTTTCACAGAAACAGGGTGCACACGACACAAGTAGTGAGCGAGACGAGGCGGACGATGTTCGGACGAGTGCTGGAGGAGACTATGGATCTGTGAGATAGTGGGAACTACAGCAGGGGATACCTTCACATCAGTTCGTTCCCATGGATTCATTGTAGTGCTTGGCACTTGGCAAATTCAAGTTTTGCTTTTTAGAACTTTTTTTTCCAAATATTTTCGATTGGTGGTTGGTTGAATCCTTGGATGCAGAACCTGCGGTTATAGAGGGCTGACTGTATCTCTTGGGCTAGCACAGTTCTCCGGGATTAGGTAAGACTTCAATGAATTGTGGTTGGGTGCCTCAACAAGCAGAGTTACCTCATGAGGTTCTTTCTATAGGCTTTGGAAGAGGCCTTGATAGTTCCACAGGTAGCTGGAGATCAAAATAATTGTAAAACTGGCAATTGTATACGAAGTACTTATAATAGACCAGGCAGTGTATATTAAACACTTTCCATGCCTTGTCACACTTCATCCTCAGAGCTCCTCTGTGAAGTAGGCATACCTGTTACACCCAGTTTTCAAAGTCACACGGCTGATAAGCATCAGCCCCAGGAATAGAATGCAGATCTAGTTGACTCTGAGATCTGTGTGTACACTTACTTGTCTGCCACATTCTTCTCTACTCTGTTTTTACTACCAGAATCAGTGAAATTCACAAAACACCCTAGTTTCAGTTAGCCCCAAACAGTGCTAACAGAATGAGGGCCGCAGGCAGCAATATGCTGCAAATGTGTTTGGCCCGTACAGGTTTTCTGAAAGTCTGTAGTCAGTTGGTGTCTTAGTTTATCTAGTGCTGCTGTAACAGAAATACCACAAGTGGATGGCTGTAACCAACAGGTTTATTCTGTAGGAGGCTAGAAGTCCGAATTCAGGGCACCAGCTCTAGGGGAAGGCTTTCTCTCTCTGTTGGCTCTGGGGGAAGGTCCTTGTCAATCTTCCCATAGTCTAGGAGCTTCTTAGTGCAGGGACCCCAAGTCCAAAGGACGTGCTCTGCACCTGGCCTTCTTTCTTGGTGGTATGAGGTCCCTCTCCTCTCTGCTCGATCCTCTCTTTTATATCTCAAAAGAGATTAACTCAAAATACAACCTAATCCTATAGATTGAGTCCTGCCTCATTAACAATAACTGCCTCTAATCCTGCCTCATTAACATCATTGAGGTTAGGATTTACAGCCCATAGGAAAATCACATCAGATCACAAAATGGAGGACAACCACACAGTACTGGGAACTATGGCCTGGCCAAGTTAATGTGCATTTTTGGTGGACAGATTCACTCCGTAACAGTTGGTCCCGATTAAACACTGTCAGCTCCACATTGAGCTCACGGCACTGCAAGGCTGGCTGGAGCTGAGTAACTGCTGCCTGGTGCAAGAGGGGCATTTGCTGTGCAGCTTGCTGCCCACAGACCTGCCACCTCTATTCGTGTTAGTCGTCAGCCTGTGTTGTAGGAGAAGGAATGGTTTAACGTTTCTGATAGTGCAAAAATGGGAGTCGTTCCCTGAATGACTTCCGCTACTGTAGAATTGAAAGCAGTACAGGGTAAGTGATTCCCCTCCCCTTTTTAAAGGGAATTGAATTTGTGGTTGTTCGTTGCCCTCGAGTCAGCTCCAACGCATGGCGACCTCATGTATCACAGAACGAAACATTTCCCACTCTTGTGCCGTCTTCACGTCCCTTGGTATGTTTGCGTCCGTTGCTTTAGCTATTACGTCAGTCCGTCTCTTTGAGGCCTCCCTCAGTTTTGCTAGCCCTCTCCTTTACCAAACATGATGTCTTTTTCTAGCAATAGGTCTTTCCTGATGGCATGTCCAAAGTGGGTGAGTTTAAGTCTCACCATCCTTGCTTCTAAGGAACATTCTCCCCACTGCCATCCAAGGAACATTCTGGTTGTAGTTCTCCTAAGACTAATTTATTCATTCTTACAGCTGCCCGTCGTATATTCAGTATTCTTCACCAACAACACAGTTCAAATGCATCAATTCTTCTACTGCCTTCCTTTTTGAGGTAACTGAGTACCATGTCTGAAAATATAAATATACAAAACAATGAATTTTCAGGTATACACCGTGCAAAAGGAATCTTTTATTTTTACAAAAGGCTTGCTAGAATATTCCCTAAAATAATGAGGTCATTTAAATTACGAGGCTTGCTTCAAACCCTGGCTCTTACATGTACTAGCTGTGTGAGTTTGGGTCACCTACTCAATCTCTCTGAGCCTCGGTTTCCTTTTTTATTTAAATGGAGTATTTGAAGATGACAGTGTATGCATTCTTATTGTATATGCTTACATATTCTTATCTGTATTATCTAAACATGGTGCCTGGCATGTTGAAATAACTTGACTTATTATAGTGGTTTTTGTTTTCATTATGGCATTCCCCAAGAAATCCCATTTCTTATTCCTTTCTATACTGGCCGCTTTTATATTTCTTATTTTTGTGAATCTGAACAATGAATAAGGAAGACCAAAGAGGACTCAATGCCTTTGAATTATGGCGTTGGCAAAGAATATTGAATGCATCATGGACGGCCAGAAGAATGAACCAGTCTGTCTTGGAAGAAATACAGCCAGAGTGCTCCTTGGAAGGGAGGGTGGTGAGACTTCATGTCACGTACTTAGGACATGTTATCAGGAGAGACCAGTCCCTGGAGAAGGACATCATGCTTGGTAGGGTAGAGGGTCAGTGAAAAAGAGGAAGACTTTCAGCAAGGTGGATTGACACAGTGGCTGCAACAATGGGCTCAAATATAGCAACAATTGTGAGGATGGCGCAAGACCAGGCAGTGTTTCACTGTGTTGTACGTAGGGTCACTGTGAGTTGGAATCGTCTTGGTGGCACCTAACAACAACAACAACAACAGAGAAAACATATGTACGTATATTTAAAACAGTAAGCGACTGTAACGTTGCCAACTGGGTCGCCACAACAATAGACTCAGACTTTCCAGTGATTGTGAAAGTGGTACAGGACTGGGCAATGTTTTGCTCTGTTATACGTAAGCTCTCCACGAGTCGGACCCTACTCAAGGACTTCCAGCCACAGCTACAGATATAACAGATGGTGCAATTTGCAACCATTTCTTTTGGTTTAATGTGTTTCTGGAAAAAATTACTAGAAATATATATAAACTAAAATCTTATGAGAAGTGATCCTGGGTGATAGGATGATGGTTGATTTTTATATTATATAAAGCTGTGCCCTTTGGAATTCTTTTGAGCTTTATGCTTTGAGCATATAATTAGAAAATATTTTATTTTTCAAGAATAATAACATAAATATAGATGGGGCAGAAATAACCCAAATTAACAAGGTCTTGGGCATCGTAAGTCCTGGTCTTACCCTGTGTTGAAAAGAAAGAAGAGATTTTATGCCACGAGTGTCTCCATCAAACCCAATTCCATTGTTTTATGTGCCACCTGGAAACATAGAAACATCCAGGCTTTTCCATATTTTTTCAGTCTTGGCACTTGAGCTGGCATCACCTGTGTGCTTTGGAGGTTGTGCTGGAATGTGTCACTTGCCTAGAATCCCACAGGACTCCCAGATGCTGTCTGACCTGTGTGCTCAGCAGTGACTCGCAGACACGCTAGTTCCAACTGGTAAAACCGCCCCAGGCTCCTTCTGCTTTTTCGGAGCATCCTTCTAGAACTCTTGGCCAATAGTGCACAGTCCCCACAGCCTCTGGCTTTGAACATTAGCTCTTCATCCATGGAAGTGTCCCATAGAGACTGGAAAAGGCGTGGTGGCGTGGGCTTTCCTGAGGGAGCCGACTTCCCTGCCAGTGGACATGCCTGGACCTGGGGACCAGGGGTGCCCGTGGTCGTAGTCATCTTGCTCAGCCGGGGACTTATCACTCCCGCGCAGGCAGCCACCTGCGTCTCCCAGGAGCCACCCTTTTCTAAGCAGCATTGTTTTGGAGCCTCCAAGATGAGTGTGGCTTATACAATTCCTCCTTTGTTCTCCAGGGCCTGGGCAGACCAGCGCTCTCCAGAAGGCATCCCAGCAGGTGTCCTCGGAGCTATGTGCTTTGTGGAGGCTTCCACAAGCTATAGCGCTTAGCGGACAGCACAGATAGAAACTCCAGCAGCCAACAGTGACAACAAAAAGATCAAGAAGAGTGTATGTTGTTCAGGTCCCGTGGAGGGAAACAGATTCACCACTGTGCTCTGTGCACCTCAGGTCACACTGTGCTTTTGTTCCCAGAATAAGAAAATGCCTTGGCAATATGCTCAGCAGCCAGACACTCAGACCTGGAGTCACGTGCACCTACGTTCTAGTCCCGGGGCACCATTCACTGGCTGAATGCCCTTGGGCACGCTCACCTCTACAAGCTCTGGCTTCCTCGTTGGTGACAGGAGGATGTAAAAAGCACCTGCTTGATGGTATAGGGAGCAGTACTGAGCCTGTGTGATGCTGTACTTAGCATAGCACGTGGCACGCGGTACCTGCTCAGGCCACATGGTCGTTTATCTGTTAAAACACACGTTGCCACGTTTAGCCCTTAGAACAGTTGCAAAGGGCCTGCTTGTACATGTCATCCATCTGAGCATGGTTTACGTTCTCGTTTAAGAAACTAATGCCCAAAGCTGAACTTGGGGACAACTTACTACGTCTTTTTTGAAAATTTCTATTTACTGGTAAAATCTTAAATCCATAAGATTTTGCCATGTCTTAGCTAATCAAGGGAATAATAATAATAATTGATAATGATAATAACAGCAGCAGCAAATACTTAAATAGAACCAAGCATTATACTAAGCATTGTATGCATTTAATATCCAAAGCAATCTGATGGACGCTGAAAGTTTATTATCCCCATTTTACACAATAGAAAATTGAGGCAGAAAGAGTTTAAGTAATTTGCTCAGGGTGATGCAGCTAATAAATGGTAGAGCTGGGCTTCAAACCCAGACGGTCTCGTTCTGGATCCCAGGCTCGTAACAGTGTGATGGTTAAGGTTGTGTATCAGCTTGGCGGGGCCGTGATTCTCAGTGGTTTGGCAGTTATGTAATGATGTAATTTGGCAGTTATGTAATGATGTAATTTGGCAGTTATGTAATGACGTAATCATCTCCATGATGAGATCTGCTATGAGCAGCGCATCAGTTGAAAGGGAGTTTCCTTAGGGGGTGTGGCCTGTGTCCAGTACATAAATGGATATTCCAGCAAGGCTCTTGCTCTGGATCCTGTGTCCAGCTCATCATCATCTCACCTTTGGTTCCTGGGACTTGAGCTAGCAACTTACCTGCCGATCTTGGGATTCATCACCCTCCACAGCCTGTGAGCTGGTGGCCTGTCGTCTGACCTGCCGATCTTGGGTTTGTCAGCCCCTGCAGTTACCTGAGTCAGGAGAAGCCTCCAGCCTGATGCCTGACCCACAGACATGAGGCTTTCCAGCCTCTACAACCTTGTGAGCCATTTCCTTGAAAGGAGTCTCTGTCTCTCTCTCTATGTATACACCCAAAAGCCAAACCCGTTGCTGTCAAGTCGATTCCAACTCATAGCAATCCTATGGGACAGAGTAGAACTGCTCCATAGGGTTTCCAAGGAGCACCTGGTAGATTTGAACTGCTGACCTTTTGGTTAACAGCTGTAACGCTTAACCAGTACACCACCAGGGTTTCCATGTATATATGTGTATATATATGTTTATATACACCTCACTGGTTTTGCTTCTCTGGAGAACCCAGCCTAAGATGAACAGCTATGCTAAGAATTTCCCAGGTAGCAATGCTGTTACCTCTTTTCACAGTTTAATCTAGGCAATAATAGTTGAGCACATTCAAAACAGAGTTTCATTCCAACCTTGGAAGCAAGTGAATCATGCTTATTCCTTGATCGTTTAGGTTTTTTATTGTTGTTGTTCTGTGAAATGTCAAACAAAATGAATCAGATTTTTTTTTTTTCCTTTTGTGGGAAGGTAAACTCTGTCTAGGTAGCTCAAGATGAGAATCAAACAAGTTATTAAGTTGGGGAGAATAAACGTGTTTTTCCACTTAAACCCATGTGCTTCCATTTCTCAGTCTGTCAGGAGCAAAGTTTTTCACTAGGGAATTCTCTAAGGCACAGCTTCTCCACCTTGGCACGTTTGACATTTTGGATAATGTTCGATGTTTTGTTTGGGGCGTCCTGTGTGCTGTAGGATGTTTAGCAGTATCCCTGGGCTCTACCCATTACATGTCAGTAACACCGTCCCCCAGTTGGGATAACCAAAAATGTCTCCAGACCTTGCCTGATGTTCCCAGGGGGACATAGTTCCCCTGAGTGAGAACCACTGCACTAAGTCCCACTTGATCTGTCTTGCAATTTGGGTTCTGTCACTTGCACAGTAGGTCATTGTGACCGTGGGCGTGTCCTATGACTCCTCTTTGCTTCAGTTTCCTCGTCTGTATTCAGAAGGGCATGCTAATTCCTTCCTGTAGGATGACTGGGAGGCTTAAATGAGAAAACATAATTAAATTATAGTGGATGGGTTAATATATATTTTTTTACCGTTTGTTTCCTTCCAGCTCCAAAATTTAACAATTCTAATCCTAATTATAGTTCTTAGTTTCACTCCAGATGCTGCCATATGTATGTGATAAATCAATTTATATTTCTCTGGAAGACAACTCTTGGGAATTGAAGTTGAAAACGATCCTCCTCTTTTTTTCTGTGTTTATGTATTCCTTATTTTTCTTTTACCTACAACAGAAAGTCTTTTATATTATTCAGTGTATTAGCAGTTGAGAAGGAAGTGAGTTTAAATAACAACCACTGGGATTTAAGATAGAACTAAGAAGGAACTTTCAGACTAAGCTGTTAAGCAATGAGATTTCATTGTCAGGGCAGGTAATGGAATCACCTTTCTTGGAAGTTGGTGAAAACCAAGAAAATGGTCAATCTGAAACAGTTTGGAGTAAGATGTCTACATTGGAAAGCAGTCTAAACCCTGCACATTTACCCTTGAATCCTGTATTTTTATGTAAATAACACACACTATTTACAGCTATGCTGATTCTTTTTCACATGTTGCTGTGAAAAAAATGAATTAACATAGCGCCCTTATGAAAATACCTCATAGGGGAGCTCATGGTTGGCAAACAAACATAGAAGGAGTGTTATTTGCATAAAAATACGGTAATCTGTGAACTCAATTCCCGATCTGAGGGAACATTTTGGGGAGTGTGTTTCATCCTCCTTCCCCAGCAGATCTACCTCCTCCCTCCACTCACCCCTCTCACCACGTGCTACAAGAAGAACCTGAGAAACAGTTGGCTGAATTGTAACATTTAAGACCTTGACAAAGGCAAAAACAAAAACAAGAAATCATTATTCCCACTTTGTCAGCAATTAACTGTGCTTTCGACATCGCTTTATGTTACTGGAGACAGAGGCAAGCAGGGTGCCACAATCCTTCAGCAGTCAGAGCTGACCTGGACTACCACTGCACTGAATCACCTTGCTGCTGCTGAAAAAGACCCTCAGGCCACCTCTGGGGGGAGTGCCCAGCAGCTGAATTAAACACACATATGCATGCATGTGCTTTTCATCATGGGCCTAATAGTTAAAACCAGTGACTTTGGAGCTTTGTGATCCTGGACGCTTCGTATCTGTTTCTCTCCTCATCTGTGAAACAAGGAGATGATGAAATAAAATATACCTACTCTTCGCTTATCGACTCTCTTGTTATCCAGCATTTCACATTTATGACAATAGTAAAAAGTCTACTATCTGACTATTTTTTGCATTAGTGATGTAGAATTATGTGTCAGCTTGGCTGACACGTGATTCTCAGTGGTTTGGTAGTTGTGTAATGATGTAATTTGGCAGTTATGTAATGATGTAATTTGGCAATTACGTAACAGTGCAGTCATCCTTTGTTTTGTGATTTGATGTGATCATCTTCCATTTTCGGGTAACTCTGATTTTCGCATAAGGGCCTGGACTCTGGAACCTAACCACATCGATAAGTGAGGAGTGGGTGTAATTCAACCAGGTGCTGAGCTCAGAGCCCAGCATATATGAGGCCTCAGTTTCAGTTTGCTGATGTTACCACTGTGATTGTTATCATCATCACCTTAGCTCTGGAAATCTTGGACATTCTTGACTCCTCCCGTGTCACTTCTCTTCCTCAACTATTCAATCTAATTGCCAAATCCTATTGACTCCAAATTCTCTGCAGTTTATCTGTAATCTAAAAGAACTCTGGAAGCACAGTGGTTAAGCAGTTGGCTGCTAACTGAAAGATCAGCGGTTCGAACCCACCAGCTGCTCCATGGGAGAAAGATGTGGCAATTTGATTGCGTAAAGATTACAACCTTGGAAACCCTAGGGGGCAGTTCTGCTCTGTCCTACAGGGTTACTGTGAGTCAGAATTGACTCGACAGGAACGGGTATCTGTAACCTATCTGCCACCACCCTCCACCCTCCCGCCACTCCCATTTTCTCACTCTATAGGTATGTTCTGTAAAATAGGATGTTATATGATTTGGACGTTGTGTGAACACCATCTCATATACAGCAGAGAGGTGCGCAGGATGGTCATTGGGCGGGCCCAGGACCTGCGCCACCATGCTGAGGGACTGCATGAAAACTTGGGCTCTGTTGCTGCCAGTCCTACGTGGTCTCTGCCTGGTCTCTGAGAGCTATGTCTGGCCCCTACCCGCCCGCTGTGGCGCACACTCGCCATCCAGCTGGCCGTCTCCCAGCCCACCGCTGCTGACTCCCTTCCATTCCTTCCTCCCTGCCTGCCTTCCATGCCCCTCCAATGGGCTTTAAGCTCTTCCAGCCCCGCCTGCTCCTTCACCTGCTCCCCTGGCCACCTTTCCTGCTCTTCCTCCCACCATCACCGCAGCCCAGACCACTCTACATCCACCACTGCAGAAGGAGTCGCAGCCTCAGGCCCGGAGGTCGCTCGCAGGGCGCCTGGCTGAGTGGGAAAGCAACCTCGCAGGGTATCCCCCTTGGTGGCTCTGACAGCATCTGTACGATACCCGCCTGAAGCCAGTGTGGTCGGACAGGCAGCTGCAGATGGACGCTGGGATTCCTCCCCCTGGTGCTCTAGGGCTGAGGTGGACGTGGGACTCAGGGAGCTAGTGAGAGACAGGTCAGATCTCCATACTTAGCAATGTACGTCTGCTACGTCCCGTTCTCCGATCAGGATTTCTGAACTCCGTCATAACCTTATGGGACTGTGGACGTATACGCAGACAGACATTGCTGGAATGGACATTAAGTGACGCGTACCCATAGTTCATGTCACCGTCTTCTCTTAACTGGACAGCAGAAGAACCTCTTCACTGATCTTCCTGCTTCTCCTCAGACTGTCCTCCAAGGTACAGCCAGAGCGATCTCTAAATGTACACTGGATATCACTCCCTGACTTGAGATCTTTTATTGCATTTAGGATAAAACCCAGACTTCTACCCTGCCTGACCTGATCCACTAGGCGTCAGCTCATGCCACCTTATGCCCTGTCTGTCTTTGAGCCACGGCGATCTCTGGCCACATTTTGCTGAACTTCAGTCACGCCCGGTTCGTTTCTGCCTCAGGACCTTTGGACAGGTGTCCATCTGAAATTCCCTGACGATTCCCAAAGCTGCCTCCTCCCGACTTCAGTCTCGGCCTTATCACCTCTTCAGAGAGGCCTTACTTGACCACTTTGGTCCAAGCTCCCTATCTCCCATTATCTTAACCCCACTGACCTGTCTGTTTCCTTCACAGTGTGCACCTTGTAGATATTTTATTTGTTGGTTTACTTGTGTTCGCCACCCTCTTTTCACTCGACTGTAAGAACCGTGCAGGAAGCAGCCATGGCTTTTTTATTCACCAAGCATCAGTCTCCAGCACCTAACGCAATGCCTGCTATGTACCTGTGCACAGGGAGTACTTCTGGGATGAGTGAGTGAGTGACAAATGGGTGGATTAATTAATTTGTTTATTCAGTCACTTATCTAGAAACATTGGTTCACTGTCTCCTGTAGACAGGGCAAAAGCTGGGTACTGGAGGAGGAAAAAGGGCTGTTGCTATTGTTAGGCGCCGTCCAGTCGATTCTGACTCCTAGCTGCTCGTGTGACAAAGTAGAACAGCCCCGTAGGGTTTTCTAGGCTGTAATCTTTAAGTGAGCAGATCACCACATCTTTCTCTTGTGGAGCCACTGGATGGGTTGAACTGCCGACCTTTTGGTTAGCAACTGAGCACTTAACCACTGCACCACCAGGGCTCCTGGAGAAGGGCTAGAGGGATGTTATTTAGGACGCTGCCTTCAAGTAGCTTCCCATCGTGCAGGAACTCAAGACTGACGTACAAGCGAGTGACGAGGAATCGTGGGAGCGTTTTCAGTTTTGCAGCGTGTTGGGACTGGTTTTAGTCTTTGCACACTGTGAGTTGTGTGATTGTGCGATCTTTCCTGTTTCACCTCGGCCGCTACAAAATTTAGAGCCAAATTTGCGTCCCATCCGTCTTCTTGGCAAACAGTTTAGCCTTGTTCTTGGATCCATTTCGCGTCTTTGTGTTCATTTTTCTTTTCCTTTTGCTCCTATTTTTAATTTATGCCGTCTTGTATTTTATGTTTCCTCATAAGCTGCCTTAAATTCTCTCTGAAACAAGACAAACTATAAATCAATCAAGATATAAAAATGTGAAGAGAAGAGCTTTATGGGGGACATAAATAATGTGCTTCTTGCATTGACGAGGCAGATATTTCCCAGATGAATTCTGAGGGGCGAGTAGGCCCCAGGGAGGTGGGAGAAGCCTTCCCCCGGGGGGACCCAAATGCTTAATAGGCCCAGGAAACATGGATTCAATTGAAGTTAGTAGGGCACAATTTAATTCAGGTAACTGGTTATTTTGCCTGTTTGGACCGCACACTGAAGCTCTAGACCTCATGCTGTTTTTCCCATTACCTTTCTTCTCCAGAAGCGCCATAGAATTTTCAAAATAATCAGGAGTTGCCCATTCTCCTCTCTCTGAAAGTTTTGTGCGCACTTTTCTATTGAATTTTCAGCTCACCCAGACTGTGATGTGGGGCAGGATTTGCAGCTTCTCCCCGCCTCTGGCTGTCACTGGGTTTGTTTATAGGATGTTCTGAATGAGCAGTGGAGAGTGGAGGAGAATCAGAAGCCTCCTGTGGATTCTGGAGGCTTGGTGCACAAAGCGTGCAGAAACTGTGGTGGTGAGTGCACGCTTCTCAGGCTCTAGGTCCTCCATATGCCCCTGGCCCTCAGATTTGTATCGGGGTCCAGACGTCTCCCCAGAACTCCAGACTTGCATATTCAGTGGTCATCTTGATGTTTTCTTTTGTATGATTAGTAGATGTGTCAAGCTTATCATGTCCAAAATTGGAGTCCTGGTTCTCCCCAAACCCTGTTCCAGCTGTAGCCTCTGCCGTCCCAAATGATGGCAGCTCCGTTCATCCCATTGCTCAGGTCAAAAACCTTGGGATGATCGTTGCCTCTTCTCTTCCTGTTACACGTTACATCCAGTCCATCAGGAGGTGCGTTGGTTCTTCCTCCAAAGTACATGCAGACTGTTTCTCGCCACCTCTACTGTTACTAACCCAGGCTGGTCACTGTCATGTCTTGCCTGGATTCCAGCAATAGCATCCCCACTGGGCTCCCTTCCATGCCTGTCCCAGAGTGATCCTTTGAAAACATAGATCTTTAATCAGAACCCTCCACTGTCCCCCCACCTTCCTCAGTGTAAAAGCTACTGTCCTTCAATGGCATTTGAGTCACCACGTAATCTATAGCCCCTTTCCTTCCGCTCCTCCCAGTTCTTCTCATTTCTTGTCTGTCATTCCCCTCCCTTAGGCTCACTCTCTCCATGCACACTGGGCTGTGTGCAGTTCCTTGAACATGCTAGACCTGCTCCTGCCTCAGGACCTTTGCATCAGCCATTCCCTCTGTGCAGAGTGCCTTTACTTCCTTCAGGTCTTTGCTAGTTCTACCTTGACCATCTTTCTAAAACGATAACATGCATCTCCTAGCCTTCCAGTCCTCCTACTGTACTGTTTTTCTTTTATGCAATGTGCTTAACACCTTCTAACACACTATATAATTTACTTTTTTTTCCTATCCTTTGTCTCCCTCTGCCCCTGTCCACCTCCCCACTAAATGGAAGGGCAGGAGTCTTCATTTTATTCCCTGATACATCACAAGTCCCTAGGCGAGTGCCTGGCTCACAGTGGGTTCTCAGTCATCTTTGTTGAATTGATCAGTGAAGCATTGTCTTTTCTCAGGTGAGAGCACCTTTAATCTTTTACCGTCATTAAACCTGGCGATCTGTCCCACTTCAGCCAACACTCTATGAAGCCTTAATTACATTGATAAAGCTAGGGAAAATGCCGCAAAAATAATTTGCTTGGGACTTGACATCACCCTCCACGTGAACCTTGCATAATTCTCTAGCAGCCTCTCTTCTTGAGCCTCCTGGATCCATCTGGAAACCATTCCAACAAGCATCCGTCCTCTATAATAGATCACTATTTTCCTTTTTCCTATGACTCTGGCTCCCCAGAGCCTGAGTCAGTGCAGAGATGGATTTCTTATCTCTCTTGCTTCATTAAGAGTGTACATATTTGGTTACCAATGCTACGGTCTTCCACAATGCAGTCTGTTGCAACAAAAGAAAGCGTTTGCCAGATGATTTGTCAGCATATGTTATGAAGCCACACTCTTTATGTAACTGGAAAATACCGATCCCAATTAGTGACAGATTAAAGACCAGGAAGGAGAGATGATGTTGCTTTCTTCAGAGGAACGCATAGGGCTGATTCAAGTTGTATGGCAGGGTGAGGAGGAGGAAGAGGCAGAGAAAGAGGGAATCATGCTGTGAGAGAGGTGGTAAAATTCTAGAACGAGGAAACGGGTTCAGAATTGCAGGTCACAGCTATCTGTCCTCTCAAATCCCAGCCTTCCTCACGGGAACAGCTTTTCAGGCCAGCTCGTCTTAGGCCTCAGCTCTTAGAGAGGGAAACATTCGTGGGCTTTCCGAAATGGCAGTGGCTGGAGCTGACCTTTCACTAACCGGAAGGGTTGGAGGTTCAAGTCTACCCAGGTGCCGCTCGGAAGAAAGGCCTCGCAGGAAAGACTTCACAGTCCACTTCTGAAAACCCAGCCACTGAAAACCCTATGGAGCACAGTTCTACTCTGACACACATGGGGTTGCCATGAATCAGAACTGACTCCATGGCAACTGGGTTTTTTTTTTTTTTTTTAAGCTGACCTCACCAGGTGCAGCGAGTCCTGCCCCTTTGCTGCACTGGCAGTGTCCCCCCAGATGGGTTGGTGAGCCTGGGGTCCTGCAGGTCAGGGAAGGAGCTGCGACCGCTGAGCTGGCAGCCATCTGTAAACCCCGTGGCTCGGGCTCTGGCTGCCTTTGGGAGCGACTCACCTGCACTTCAGAGACCACATTAGGCAGCCTGGCCTCCTCGCCATGAATAAATATTTGACCTCCTGATGTTCTCCAGGCGTCTTCCTAATTAGGAAACTCAGACAGCGCGCTGAGAAGAAAACCAAACACGTCGCCCCGGCGCAGGGCAGACCCCCCTTGCCTTGTGTTAAGCGCCCGAGCCCCCCGGCCCCCGGGTGGTGGGTGTCCCGGTAACGTCTCTTAGACTTGTCTTCAGTGACAAAGTGCAATAATGGCATTTTGGTTTGTTTCCACTAGAAGAAAAGTACTTTCCTGATCAAAACCAAATGTTTATCTAGTAAAATGCTTGCTTCATCTAGCATTCTTCTGGGGTTGTCCGCAAGTGAATGGAAACGCTTGGAAGGCGGACAGAAACGTCCCTGCAGGTGGTGAGTTAGCTGGCTGTCTGGAGTAAAAAGGTCCAGTGAAGGACGCTAGATACCTGGGGGGCACCGTGGAAATGCCCCTCGTTCCCTCTGAGCTCCTCTGTGGTGATGTTCCTGGGAATGTTTTTTAAGCGAACTCAAGAATTTACAATAGTTAGGCCATGGTGGGGTTTTAAAATTTTATGATGTAGCCGTGAGGTATCTGTCTGAGGATGTCAGATGTCTGAATCACAGACCAAGTGGAACACTGAAGGTACGTCCGCTTGCGTGTCGTTTTGTGTGTGGTTTTGGGGGCTAGGCTCCTGTCCTTCAAGATACTGCTTTTTAGCTAACAGTTTTATCTGGATGAAAACCAGCCCTGCTCCTTTGCTCATGCCGACAGGAAGATATTTCACATTAAGAAAAGGTTGCTTGGAAGATGAAGAAAGAGAATTGGGAGCTGGGCTGAAGAAATCCAAACACTGGTTTTTGAATCGAGTGTCCTTCTGTCTGGTTGGGGAGGTGACTTCACGTGCACCCTCTTACGCGCTTACCTGCGAGGAACACCAAGCTGGGGTTACACAAGGGCAGACCCGGCAACACGTTTGATAGAAACACAGCCCTGAACCTTGTTTAGTTGTCAGCACAGATGTGTGTATCCTGTCCGCCGGGTAGGCCCGTTCCAGCAGAGGAGGGATGAGATACAGGCTCTTCTCTGTGGTTGGTAATGTCGTGTCTGTCTTTGGGAGGCATCTGATTACAGCCCTGCATGTTATTTAAAAGGTTCTTTAAAAAAACATGACCACGGGGGAAAGCAGAGTGGCTGTTCTCTGCCTGTCGTCTGCGGATTATGTTTGAATCATGTGATATGTAAAGATGCGGGTTTTCTGATGAAATTTGTCAAAACTAATAAGGCAGGTTTCTATCCTATAGCAACCTCACTTAAGCAATTCATGTAATTACTCAGAGCGACCCAGCCTGCTCTGGGTTTTTAGCTGGTGGTATTATTTTTCTGCATCCCCTGTAAGACCTACTTGGGATGAACCCATACCAGTGGGTTAATCCCTTCCATTTGAATCCTATAAATGTACGTGGAGCTGCGTCTTCCTTCCAGGGATGAAAACAATTACTGTGCAGCTTTTTAGGTTCACTTAAATAGCAGGGGGTTTTAATGCAAACATCTCTGGGGGTGGGGTGCTCTAAGGGGCAGGGGACCAGAGTTGGATGACAGGGGGGCAGGGCCTCCTTGGAGCTACTGTGGTCCCAGGAACCCAGATGCTAAGCTGAGAAGTTCCCAGCTAGGACTGAAAGGACCTGCAGGGCTGAAGGCATTCCTGCCTGTGGGCTGTGCTTCATGGAAGACTGGGGACATACACATTTCCTGGGTGGGAGCTGACCCACTGGGAGAAGCAAAACTCTAAGCAGGTGTTAACACAGCACAGCCTGTGGGCCAAATCTAGCTCACCGCCTGTTAAAACCAAAACCGTTGCCGGCAAGTCAATTCCGACTCATACCAACCCTATAGCACAGAGTAGAACTGCCGCATAGGGTTTCCAAGGAGCGGGCGGTGAATTCGAACTGCCAGTCTTTTGGTTAGCAGCCGAGCTCTTAACCACTGTGCCACCAGGGCTCCCACCCCCTGTTAGGGATTCAATTATGTCCCTCCCAAAATATGTGTTAAAATCCTAACCCCTGTACTGTGGAGGAAACCCTGGTGGCACAGTGGTTAAGAGCTACAGCTGCTAACCAAAAGGTCAGCGGTTTGAATCCCCCAGCTGCGCCTTGGAACCCCTATGGGGCAGTTCTACTCTGTCCTATAGGGTCACTAGGAGTTGGAATCAACTCGACGGCAACGGGTTTTAGTTTTTTATACCTGTGGATGTGATCCGTTTAGAAATTGGGTTTTCCTTTGTTATTTTAATGAGGACATAGCCATGTAGGATGGCCCTAAACCTAACCCATTTGAGTTACATAAAGAAGAGAATAAGCACAGAGACACAGGGAAGACAGGTGCCACGTGAGGACCCGTCTGGAAGCAAAGGTGTGTTGGAGGTCATCAGCAGTCATCAGAAACTAGGAGACAGCCCCTGGAAGGAATTGACATGTTCGAGACCTTGTTTTAGACTTTTAATTTACACATCTCTGAGAAAATAAATTCTTGTTCTGTAAAGCCACCCACTTGTGGTATTTGTTAGAGCAGCACACTAATACACTGCCTGTTTTTGTAAATAAAGTTTTATTGGAACATAGCCACGCCCATTTGTTTACTTACCATTTGTGGCTGCTTTTGTGCTACAGTGGCAGGGTTGACTAGTCCTGTCAGAGATGATGTAACCTGCAAAGCCAAAAATACTTACGCCTCACCCTTTTATACACAGAGTTCGCCAACCCATAATCTAAAGGGTGGATTTTTAATTTAGAGGCCACAGTTTTGCAAGGGCATCCATTGATGGCCTTCACAGGAGTGAATCCTCTGGGTTATACGTGGGCTGTTTTCTGTGTGTGCCCACATAGGATTTTCTGGAGAGAAAGTGCATGCGCAGCAGTTTTTCCAACATCTCTGTGGTCCCAGGATGAAGACCCTTACCTTGAAAGGCTATGCAAACTTTACCTCAGTTTATACTCTTTTTTTTTTAATTTTTGCCATACAAAAATTTATACATACATTGCTTTGTGACTAATTCCTCTCCCCATAATGTGACAGCACACTCCTCCTTTCCATGCCTGATTGCACATGTCCATTTAACCAGCTCCTACACCTCTCTGACCTCCCACCTCACCTGCGGACGGAAGCTGTCCGTTTAGTCTCTTATACCTGCTTGAGAGCTAAGGGGCACACTCCTCACAAGTATCCCTTTATGTCCCACAGTCCACTCCAATCCCGATCTGAACAGTTGGCCTTGGAAATTGTTTTAGTTCTGGGCTGGTACAGAGTCTGGGGGCCATGCTTTCTGGGGTTCCTCCAGTCTCAGACCATTAAGTCTGGTCTTCTTAGTAGAATTTGAGTTCTGCACCCCACCTTTCTCCTGCTCCAACAGGGACTCCCCATTGTGTTCCCTGTCAGGGCGGTCATTGGTGATAGCTGGGCACCATCTAGTTCTTCTGGTCTCAGGCTGATGAAGGCTCTGGTTTATGTGGCCCTTTCTGTCTCCTGGGCTAGTACTTTCCTTGTGTCTTGGTGTTCTTCATTCTCCTTTACTCCAGGTGGTTGGGACCAATTGATGCATCTTAGATGGCTGCTTGCAAGCTTTTAAGACCCCAGACGCCACTCACCAAAGTAGGATGCAGAACATTTTCTTAATAAGCTTTGATATGCCAGATGATCTAGATGTCCCCTGAAAGCATGGTCCCCAGACCCCTACACCTGCTACTCTGTCACTCAAAGTGTTTGATTCTATTCAGGAAACTTCTTAGCTTTGGTTTAGTCCAGCTGTGCTGACTTCCTCTGTAGTGTGTGCTGTCCTTCTCTTCACCTAAGAGAATTCTTATCTACTGTCTAGTTAGTAAATAACCCTTATCCTCCCTCCCCACCCTCATAACCATCAAAGAATGTTTTCTTCTGTGTTTAAATCTTTTCTTGAGTTCTTACAATAGTGGTCTTATACAATATTTGTCCTTCTGTGACTGACTAAATTCACTCAGCATAATGACTTCCAGCTTCCTCCATGTTATGTTTCAACGCTTCATCGTTGTTCTTTATTGCTGCATAGTATTCCATTGTGTGGATATAACATAATTTGTTTATCCATTTGCCCATTGATGGGCACCTAGGTTGTTTCCATCCTTTTGCTATTGTGAACAATGCTGCAGTGAACATGGGTGTGCATATATCTATTCGTGTGACGGCTCTTATTTGTCTAGGACACATTACAAGGAGTGGGATCGCTGGATCGTATGATACTTCTATTTCTAGTTTTTTAATGAAGCGCCAAATTGATTTCCAAAGTGGTTGTACCATTTTACATTCCCACCAACAGTGTATAAGTGTTCTGGTCTCTCCACAATCTCTCCAGCATTTGTTATTTTGTGTTTTTTGGATTAATGCTAGCCTTGCTGGGGAGAAATGATATCTCATTGTAGTTTTGATCTGCAATTCTCTGATGGCTCATGATCGTGAGCATTTCTTCATGTGTCTGTTGACCACCCTAACGTCTTCTTTGGCGAAGTGCCTGTTCATATCCTTTGCCCATTTTTTAATTGGGTTATTTGTCTTTTTGTTGTTGAGGTTTTGCAGTATCTTGTAGATTTTAGAGATTAGATGCCGATTGGATTTGTTGTAGCCAAAATTTTTTT
>NW_004443937.1:43850499-43867713 GCF_000243295.1 Trichechus manatus latirostris | reverse complement strand
GAGCCATCAATAAGTTATTATATTTATTTATTTTGTGTTTGCTTGCTGTGTCCTAGCTTCTTGTTTTGTTTTGATATGCCAAAATAGGCTGCTTGCATGACCTATTTTGATTATTGGCACGTTTGAAGCTCTAATGTCCTGTCACCAGGTGGTTAGATCTGTTACTAGGTATATGAACTCAGGAGTCCATCCACTCCTCCCGTATGGATTCAGCTCAGGTGCCCAGGTAGATAGCCAACAAGTGTGTGGTGTAGGCTCTCACTTACAGTCCTAGACAGGCATGGGTGATTGGTAGCAGGGGGACACACTCTGAGCAAGGCAGGGGGCTAACGGCCGTCCCTGACTGTCCAGGAGGAAGGCGTGTCCCTGTTCCCTAGAGTGCATAGGTGGGTGGATTTTGCAGCTGGACTATGAGTACCTAATGCTGTTGACTGTAAGGTCTGGGGGGCACCTCTTATTCATGGGCCCCTATTGTAGGTGGCTAGGTGGCGTGGGTGGAGCCACCAGTCCTCAGGCCCCTGCTGTGGGTAGGTGAAGACCGTGCTTAATTAGCAGAGCAGTGTCAGTGTCAAGAACCTGCCACTTCACGGCTGAAACGGTTGAAGTTAGACTTCCATTATATACCCTTATATACCCTGTTGTACTGCGGTAATGAGGGCCTACGCTGTTGATATGGGCCCATGCAAGTCTATGCAGGGGGAAAGACACTCAGAGTCCGTGGATCCCTTATGCCTGTGCCTAGGCAAAGGAGCTGTGCCTCCTCTGGGTTCCTGGCTTAGTGGAGCCAGTAGTTTATTTCTTCCGTGTTTGTTAATTTGTTCACTCTCCAAGGAAGGGAGAATGGCTCTGGGTTCCTACTTTCAGCCCAGGGGACCTGGCAGTTGCTGAAGCTGGTCTGGGACCCAGTGCAGAGTAGGGAGCGGGGAGGTAAATGGGAGAGAGGTTTTTCCCTAAGAGGAGTGTTTTTGATCCACACAGTAAACCATTCTCAATTACTTATCTTTCACCAGATGGAGGGCTGCTTCTCACTGTTTCTGTGTGGCGGAGTAGACCCTCAGTGGTTGGGTCTCTCCTGGTGTGGAATATGCCTCTTGAGCACCGCCAGTTGCCTGCCTCACAGCTCACCCCTGAGCTCCTCAGGCCTGAAAGGCTCAGGCTCTCGCCGGGTCAGGTTTGGCAACTCCTTGCTGCTTGCAAACCGTCTCTCCCTCCCCCTCCTACTCTGTCTGTTTCCTCAACTCTGTGTTGGATGCTCAGGGCTCCCAGATTGCCTTGTATAATTGAATCACTTGTTTTTCTGGGTCTTTGTTATAAGAGGGTCCACTGGAAACGTCTGACTACTCCTCCATCTTGGCCCCGCCTCCTTGGTTTATACTCTTGACTGCTTTCTCATGTCTTTTTTTCATCCTAAACCCTTTTGGATCCTGCTAAGTAACTGGTCAGAAAAACAAGTATGTGAAGTAGGAGTGTGTAACTGAGAAGTATGTTGCTCCACGAGAATAGTTTTGTTTCATGCCTGAAACTAAAGATGTATGTCTTATGACAGCATCAACGCTGAGTCGGGACAGGGTGTGAGCGGGGGGCTGGGGTGGCCGCAAAGCTATTGGTTGATGGAGCTTTTTTGGTCCTGTTCGAAGAGACAGTAAGGGTAGTTATCTTTCTGGCCAAATAAGGCCATAAAATCGTAACGATAGTTTCCCTTTAACAACGTGTAAGGTGACACTCGAGGTGAGTTATGTGAACTAGCTTCATACTCACAGCGCCCCAGTGAACTGATGTCTGTGATGTTAGAACAGTGGCCAGCACAAAGCAACACAGTATAATTGTGGTGATTACTATTTCCATCCTCAGCCTCATCATCCCCATCCATCATTGGTGGAAACTGAGGTTTAGACTTGTCCAAGATTTCCTAGCTGCTAAGTAGCAGAATCAGAGGAGACAGCTGGCTGGCTGGTTGGAAGTAATAGATGAGGAATTGCCCACTTCAGAGGTAGAACTTGAAGCCACATCTGTTCCGTTCCAAAGGTTTCACTTTTTTTTGAAACCCTGTTTCTCTGACCAACTGCTTGTACCCCAAGATGAGGGTGGTTCTTTTTCAAAAGGCACCAAGGAAGAATCCTATGGTGTTGATGTCAAGAAGTGTCTTTTCTTGTACTTCCACCTCACCTCACTTTTTCAAACGCCTTACCTTTTGTATCTTGGTCTAGCAGTGGTTGTCACATCTGGCTGTCCATCCATCTGCACCACCTAGGCAACTTAAAAAAATACAGATTCTCAGGTACCACACCAGGACCTACTAAATTAGAACTTCTAGGGTGGCCTTGGAAATGTGTATTTTCATCACACTCTCTAGGTAGTTAAGCTCTGGCCAGCCAAACATCAGCCCATCAACCGCTGCCTAGGACACCCTTATTCTAGAAGGCTTCAAACTGCTATGGAAGAAAGTCAGGGTGGGGTGTAGCTGCTGCAGAGATCTGACTGCTTGAACCAAGGTGACTCATCCCCCTTTTGGAAACAGGCGAGATGTTCCCTCTGTGCAGTGGGGTCCTCCTGTCCAAACAGAGCCCGGAGTCTGTGGGTGGTCCCAGGCACGCAGGAGGGCTCCCTTCTGGCAGAGCCAGAGGAACAGTCTGAGATGCAGTTGGCTCTTGGGAAGGGATTGAGGGGGGTGAGGGTGGTTGGCCGGGAATCAGCAGAATTAGGAAGTTGATTCAGAACTCCAACTGGAGTCGGAGGAGGAAAGAATATTCTTTTTTTTCCCTTTAGGCCTCATTTTAAGGTATTTACTACATCTTCGTTTAACTTGTAAGACTCATGAACGATTGGGCTGTCTTGAGCAAAGAAAGGAAAAGGAAAAGATATTGTGCCACAAATTATAGCCCTGTATTTCGTAGTTACAGGTCATGTCACTAGTGTTCAGGCTCGTGACCCTCTCCAGACCACCGAGCTATTTACAGAGCGGCCAGTGCAGTTTTAATCCACCTAGGTCTGAAATGACGTACCCACTGAAAGCATGAGAGCGGGAAGACTGCGGGCTTGGGAGTGACTATAGCACACAGCAGACGAGCTTGCCAGGTTCCTGATGAGAAATCAGAACCACTCAAAAAAGTTAGAGCAAGGTACTCTGGGTGTGCGTGTTTGCATGCATCCACATGTACTCGTCTGTACCAGCGTTTCTAGGGGTCGGAGCAATTAACCTTTCTCCCCCCGTTTAAGCTAGAAGTTTGGAAAGAACTTGCAGCATTGAAAGTTTGGAAAGGTACACTGGGAACAGATGAATTTATGTTAAACTCGATATTTGAGACCCTTCTTTCCACCAAAGCACTGTCAGTAAGTACCGGAGGGAATTGAGTACTCTAAGTAATGCAGTTAGAGTTCTGTCGGGCTTCTCCTGCTGAGTTGGTGTCCTTGGAATCTCGGGGGGATGTGGAAGCATGATGCTAAAGTGCTTCTCTTCTAGCTGACATCTTCAGGGGGAAAGTCATACTCGACATGCAAATTGCCCATAACATCTCAGCTAATTGAATTACTAATTGTACAAATAAGCCCCTTGCTTCAGGATGGAATCTCATGTTCTGCTAGCATATGGATTTCCGAGGACATGGCAGACAGAGTCAGCCTAATTAAAATGAAGATCTAATTAGCAGAGGAGAAAGGGAGACGTTCAGTGTTGTGCTTGTACTGCGTTAACCATTCTGCTCCCCCAACCATTATACCTTGTTTCTGTTATTTTTACTGAAGACCAAGACTTGAACTCAGCTCCCTTGCTGGCCTTCCGGACACTCCCATGGAGAAGTAGTGAGAAATGCTGGGGAGTGCTGGCTTGTGAGCTGGTGGCTATGTTAATCGCAACCCTGGGCCTGGAGGGGCCTCAGTGCCAGGCCACCCATTGTCACCCTCCTTACTGGTTGAAAATCAAAATATTTCTGGTTTTAACAGTAGACAGATACAAAAGTAGGACTGAGCCAGGCTTAATGGGAGCAGCTGACCTGAATCGTCAGAGCCATCCTCAGGGTGGGTAAATTGTGGGAATGGCCCTAGGACCCAATTTTTTCAGCAGCTTTATTGAGATGTAATTCACGTGCCATACAGTTCACCCATTTAAAGTATACAAGGCAGTGTTTTTAGTGTATTTGGAGCTTTGTGCAGCCATCACCACTATCTAATCCCAGGGCATTGTCATCATTGGGTGGGGGGACCCTAACCTATTAGCGGTCACTCCCTGCCTCACTCTGTACTCTTACCCTCAACTCCATCTCTAGCCCTATTGTTGTTGTTGGTTGCTGTCATGATTGAATTATGTCCCCCCAAAAACATTTGTATCAGTTTGGCTGGGCCCTGATTCCCGGTATTGTGTGATTTTCCCATACGTTGTAAATCCTGCCTCCATGATGCTAATAAGGGAGGATGGGCAGCGGTTGTGTTAGTGAGACAGGACTCAGTCTACAAGATTGGATTGTGTCCTGAGGCAATCTCTTGAGATTTAAAAGAGAGAAGCAAGCAGAGAGACAGGGGACCTCATACCATCCAGAAAGCAGTGCCGGGAGCAGAACAAGTCCTTTGGACCTGGGGTCCCTGCGCAGAGAAGCCCCTAGTCCAGGGGACCATTGATGAGAAGGCCGACACAGAGAGAAAGCTTTCCCCTGGAGCTGATGCCCTGAATTTGGACTTTCAGCCTACTTTACGGTGAAGAAATAAACTTCTCTTTGTTAAAACCATCCACTTGTGGTGTTTCTGTTGTAGTAGCACTAGATGACTAAGACAGGTGTCAACCAGTCACTCGGGCTCCTAGCGACCTAGTGTATAACAGAAGGAAAGGTTGTCCAGTCCTGTGCGGTTCTCACAGTCATTGCTTTGTTTGAGTCTATTGTTACGACCATTGTGTCAATCCATTTCATTGTTGGTTCCCTCTACCAACTGCCGTGTCTTCTTCCAGTGATGGTCTCTCCTGATGATGTATGTCCTAACTAAGCAAGATGAAGGCTCGCCATCCTCCCTTCGAAGGAACGTTCTGGCTTTACTTCCTTCGAGACAGATTTGTTCTGTCTTCTGCCAGTCCGTGATGTATTCAGTATTCTTCACCAACACCACAGTTCAAGCACATCAATTCTTCTTCAGTCTTCCTTGTTTATTGTCCAGCTTTCACATGCATATGAGGTGGTTGAAAATACCATGGCTTGGGTCAGGTGCCCCTTAGTCCTCAAGGTGACATCTTTGCTTTTTAACACTTTAAAGAGATCTTTTTGAGCAGATTTACCCAATAAAACACATGGTTTGATTTCTTGACTGCTGCTTCTATGGACATTGATTGTTGAGCCAAATAAAACGTAATGGTTGACAACTTCAGTTTCTTCTCATGCTGTTTATTGGTCCAGTCGTGAAGTTTTTTGCTTTGATCTACTTTCTGTCTGTGTGGATTTGCCTCCTCTCCACATTTTGTACGCTGGCTTCTTGGGTTTAACACATGTTTTCAAGGCTCATCTATGTTGGAGCCTGTGTCAGTACTTCATTCCTTTTTATTGACGAATAATATTCCATTGTATGGATATATGACATTTTGTTTATTCATTAGTTGATGGGCATTTGGCTTGTTTCCACTTTGTGGCTATTATGAATAGTGCTGCTGTAAGCATTCAGGTACGAGTTTTTGTGTGAGCATTAGGTTTTCTTTTCTCTTGGGTGTATATCTAGGAGTAGAGCTGTTGGGTCATATGGAAACTCTGTAATATTTTGAGGAGCTGCCAACCTGTTCCAAAGTGGCCATGCCATTTTATGTTCCCACCAGGCGCACACGAGGGTTCCACATGAGGGTTCCAGTTTCTCCACATCCTCACTGACACTTGTTATTCTTTGTTTTTCTGATACTAACTATTCTAGTGGATGTGAGGGAGTATCTCATTGTGGTTTTGGTTTGCATTTCCCTAAAGAGTAATGACACTGAACACCTTTTCATGTGTTTTTCTGGACATTTGCATATCTTCTTTGGCAAAATGTCTATTCGCATATTTTGTCCATTTTTTGATTGGGTTGTTTGTCTTTTTGTTATTCAGTTGTGGAAGTTGTTCATGTATTCTGGTTATTAAACCCTTGTCAGCTATATGGTTCCCACATCTTTTCTCTCGTTCTACAGGAATCCTCTTCACTTTGTTGACAAATTCTTTTGATGTACAAAACTTTTTAATCTTCATGAAGTCCAATTTATTTATTTATTTTCTTTTGTTACTTGTAATTTGGTGTCATATCTAAGAAACCACTGTCTGCCCCAATCTCTTAAAGATTTACTCCGATCTTTGTTTCTGAGACTTACAGTTTTAGCTCTAATGTTCAGGTCTACAACCCTTTTTGGCTGAATTTTCATGTATGGTGTGAGGAGCAGGTCCACCTTTCTTCTCTTGCGTGTGCATCTCCGGCGGAGCCAGCACCAGTCATGGAAAGACTAGTATTTCCTCACTGAATTGTCTCCACACCTTGTTAGAAATCAGATGAGCACAAAGGTGAGCGTTTGTTTGTGGACTCTCAGTTCTGTTCCATTCCTCATATCAGCACCACAATGTCTCGATCATTGTAGCTTTGTAGTAAGTTTTGAAACAGGAAAATACAAGTCCTCCAACTTTGTCCTCTTTCAAGATTATTTTGAATCCCTTGTACTTCCATGTGGGTTTTGTCAATCTCTGCAAAAAAAGATAGCAGTGATTTTGACCTAGGCCCCAAATCTGAGGTGGCTTCACATTTGTTAGCTGTAGGCAGTAATTCAGGGAGGTAATGAGGTGCGATCCTAAGGAAAATGGAAGGTACGGATGAGCAGCTGACTTTTCCTGCTAAGATTAAAGCATGCACGTGTACACACGCACACGTGCAGACACAC
Organism: Trichechus manatus latirostris; assembly: GCF_000243295.1. NCBI lineage: Eukaryota > Metazoa > Chordata > Mammalia > Sirenia > Trichechidae > Trichechus > Trichechus manatus. Next base: position 43,860,848 of record NW_004443937.1, on the reverse strand, counting down.
ATGCACGCACACATACGCACACACGCATACACACACACCTCTAAGTCTTAGCATGCAGGCAGGTCTGAATTTTTCTCTACTCCCACCATTACTTATGTTCTGTGTACATTAGTACCCTGCTATTGGGAATGTACTGGGGAGTGGTATCATTCCCATCTTGCAGATCGTGTAAGCATTGAGTGAGATGGTGTCGGTGTATTACGCTGTCTGGAATAGAGTAAGTGCTCGATAAATGTTTGCCGTTGTTACTGATGTTATTGTTGCTGCAAATAACAAGGTGTCAGTCACCTAGAGAAGCTACAACAAAATATGAATTTAGTAGGTTGTCCTTAGACGTGTGACACAGGGAATCCGTCTGTCTGCAAGGCCCTCGGGTGTCCCCTTATGCCCGGATGTTGAAAGGTCTAGAGCAGTGCTTCTCAGACTTTAGCCTCCAAGAATCGTTTTGGGATCTTATTTACATGTGGATTCTGATTCAGTAGGTATGGGATGGGGTCTGAGGTATGGTGTTTCTAGCAAGCTCTTGGGTGATGCCTTTCTGAAGACCTCCCTTTGAGGAGAAAGGTGGTGGAGGTCCTTGAGGGCACGCCCAGGTATCAAGTATTCAAGACCGCCTCTGACATCTGGAGACAGGCTGGAGGGTAGGAGACGGGGCTTGCATCAGGTGGAAGGTGAGTAAGCCACACCTTGAGACTGGGGTTGTCACTGTGATCATTTGCCTACTGTCATCCTGAGTTCTTGGATAAGCGCAGTCTGAATCACTGATCTCCAAACTCTTTTAATTGCAGACTCACTCAGTAGAAAATAGTTTGAATGTAGACTGCCAAATTGTATATTGACTTATTGATAACTAATACATATATACTCCTGTTTATTTGTTAACATGCGCCAGTGTGGGACCATAAAAATAACTGTGCAAACTGAAATTGTGTAAAGCAATCTTAATCAAAGAGAAAAATTACAATTTTCTGTGACCTTTAAAAAATTTTTGTCAAAAGATTAAAAAAAAAAAAAAAACTTTCTTACTCTTGGCTATAAATGTATAAAGAAATGAAAAAAATCAAAAGTAATATTTAGTACATTGCAATTTAAAACACTGGAAACATTGAGAATTAAAATGTTTCATTCTTTGTGAAAAACTTACCAAGAGTGATTTGAACAGTGTGTGCCCCCTCCCTCCTCCGTATCAGCCACAATGCTAGTGAACCTGTCTCTGCCTGGGTGAACTGTCATACTCCTTTCTAAGGGTGGATCCGTTTCCAACATTTTATCCTTTGAGGTTTCATTATCATGAGGTATCTCAGAGTCCTTTAAAGTGAAGTTTTTTGCTGCACCACTTCTTCTGGGACATCTTCCTGCATTTCTTCACCACTCTGTCCTCATTTGTGTTGATAAGCTCATCTTCACTAATTTCCCCTGACTGTGTATCCAGAGGCCCTTAAACAGTGTCGGTGTCCACGTTGCTGTGGTCACTTATGTCTTCTGTAACTCTGTTTATGTGCTATTTGAATTTCACTTCCAGGGTTATCACCTTTTGTTTCTTTGCTGACCTTTCACCTTTGTTGGCCAATTCACTCTTTTTTTTTTTTTTTTTTTAAAATGCCCTATGGTTGAATCACAAGGAGACCAGAGGGCCCAGTCACTACCCAAGGAATGGGAGCCAGGGATACTTAAGAAAGACAGAGTTGCTTTCCATACACGAAAATCCAGAGAGGTTGGTTGAGTTGCCTGACGCCTCACAAGCAAGTGTGCCTTAGAGCTAGGCTCTTTGTTCTCATTTCCCTACCCCTTCTTCTGGACCTGCTGAATGCAGAGTATGGTCTGAGGTCTACCTACAACTGAATATCTGGGTGTTTGTTAAAACTCAGAATCCTAGGCTGAATCGTAACTGGGTGGCGGGAGGCTGGAGTCTGAGTTTTTAACCCACTTCCCCTGGTAGCTGCTCACTAAGGCAGCTGAAGTTGGAGAATCATTGCTCTGGTTTCAGCTGCAGTAACTTTCCACCCCTGCACACTGCCCCCCGCCAGTAAAATTCTAGAATGTGAGGAATTAATGAGAATGGTCTTTGGTGTTCTCATAGGATTGAGATTTTGAAATATTTTGAAATACTCATGCAAAAGATTATCATGTCTTCTTGGCAAGAGGACTGCTTTCTTAAAAAATATGTATAGACAGGACTGAGTTATCCACAATAATCAGAGAAAGTTGAGAAGTGACTTAACTATATAATCAGGGAGCTTAGATCCACAGCCATGACCGTTGGTCAACTGGATTCTGACTTAGAGGAAAGTATAGAAGGTAAATTTCTAGCAAGGTCTGGAGTCGGGCAGATTCGGGGTCAAATCTTGCCTCTGAGATTGTTAGTTGTGTGAAATTAGGAAGCATTATGGATTGAATCATGCCCCTCTCTCCAAATATGTGTTGGAATCCTAACCCCTGTACCTATGGATGTAATGTAGTTGCCTTACATACAGTGTAATCTAGGAGTCCGTGGATGTAATGTAATTGCCTTACATACAGTGTAATCTAGGAGTCCGTGGATGTAATGTAATTGCCTTACATACAATGTAATCTAGGAGTCCATGGGTAGTGCAAATGGTTAAATGCTCAGCTGCTGACTCAGAGGTTGGAAGTTCGAGTCTACCCAGAGGCAACTTGGATGAAAGGCCTGGCAATCTACTTCCGAAAAATAAGCCATTGAAACCCTTTGGAGCACAGTTCTGCTCTGACACACATGGAGTCATCATGAGTCAAAATTGACTTGAAGGCAACTGCTTTTTTTTTTTAAGCTAATGTAATCACTTTCCGTAATGCAATCTAAAGTGATGTAATCGGTCAGTTGAGGTCATACCAGCGTAGGGTGGATCTTGAACCTGAGTCATATAAAGAGCAGCATGGACACAGAGACTTACACGCAGACACAGGAGGACAGACGCCATCTGACAACAGAGGCAGATGAGCCCACAAACCCAGGAACTCCGGCAATTACCAGCTTACTAGAAGCTGAAATAGACAAAGAAGGACCTCCCTGTAGAGACGTACAGTCTCCTGAACTGTGAGGAAATAAGTGTATGTTCTGTAAAGCCACCCACTTGCAGTATTTCTGTTATGGCAGCACTAGATAACAGTCATGGATTGAATTGTGTCCCCCCAAAATATGCGTCAACTTGGTTAGGCCATGATTCCCAGTATTGTATGATTGTCTACCATTTTGTCATTTGATGAGATTTCCCTATGTGTTGTAAATCTTATCACTACGATGTAATGAGATGGATTAGTGGCAGTTATATTGATGAGGTCTACAAGATTAGATAGTGTCTTAAACCAGTCTCTTTTGAGATATAAAAGAGAGAAGCGAACAGAGGGACAGGGGCACCTCGTATCACCAAGAAAGTAGTGCCAGGAGCAGAGTGTGTCCTTTGGACCTGGGGTCCCTGTGCTGAGAAGCTCCTCTACCAGGGATTGATGACAAGGGCCTTCCTCCAGAGCTGGCAGAGAGAGAAAGCCTTCCCCTGGAGCTGACGCCCTGAATTTGGACTTGTAGCGTATTCAACTATGAGAGAATAAATTTATCTTTGTGAACGCCATCCACTTGTGGTGTTTCTGTTATAGTAGCACTAGATGACTGAGACAGTAACTAAGACAGAACGATATTTAAACTCTCCTGAGTCTTGGTTTTCTCATCCATAAATGGGGCTAGTTATTTTTACCTTGAAGAGCTATCGTGAGGATTAAATAAGATGATAAATGGAAAGCTCTCAATAAACAGAGTGCTGTTCCTAGTCTAGAACTGAAATACTGTTTTTCTATTCCTTGGACAATCAGATCATATTTTAAATGTACCAACTGAGCTGACTGAAGAAAACCTTAGGCGAACCTTTTATAGAGGGCTGGGGAGTTTTGAAAACCAGCAACCCCACAAAACCTCTACTCTTGTTTAACTTTATTATGGTTGCGATGTGGTAAAAAAAAAAAAAAGGAGTCCTGGTGGTGCAGTGGTTAAGCAGCTTGGCTGCTAACAGAAAGGTTGGTGGTTCAAACCCACCAGCTGCTCCGCCGGAGAAAGATATGGCAGTCTGCTTCCGTCAAGATTACAGCCTCAAAAACCCTATGGGACGGTTCTACTCTGTCTTATAGGGTTGCTCTGAGTCGGAATTGACTCAACAGCAATGGGTTTGCGTTGGTTAATGTGGTAAAAGATGCAAAAAAATATAAAATGACATCTTTATATACAAGGGGCTCAGAAGTCCAGGGACGAGAGCATAGTGATAATAACGCCCTTGCTTTTGTTTGATGGACACTTTGCCATTTGCAATATGGCTTACATTTTATCCTCGCCGTGGTCTGAGGGCAGATAGGGCCTCTGTGATCATCATCATCACTTCCATTCTGCAGGTAAGGAAATCGGGACTCCAGGTGCTTGGGACTTGGCCATTGCATTTAACACTCAGATTCTGGATTCTTCTCGTGCTTCCCCTCACACCCATGAAACAACCAGAGAACACAGAGCTGTGTTGCCAGCAGCACAGGTGTGCACTTGGAGTTTTGATGGATTGGTTCTCTTAGATCCGTACTTTTGCATGCTGTCTTTCTAGGGACAAGGTTTGGCCTGTACCGATTTCTGAAATGGGCCATGATGTAGTAAAAAAAAAAATAAAGCCAGGTGCCGTAGAGTCAATTCCGACTCATGGCTACCCCATGTATGTCATAGTAGAATTGTGTTCCATAGGGTTTTCAATGGCTCATTTTCCAGAAGTAGATCACTAGGCCTTTCTTCCAAAACACCTCCGTGTGGACTTGAACCTCCAACTTTTCGGTTAGCAGCCGAGCACATTAACTGTACCGCTCAGGGTCTCTGTGATGTAGTAGGGGCTCTGGAGTTTACTTACTGGCCTTCTTTTTGTGAACTCTCTTCGCCTTGATGTTTTCATTCCCTTGCATGTCAAGTTTTTGAAAGCACATACCCTAAGTCCAGCCCTTGAGTGCCAACGTGAAAATAATTAAAGCACATTAAAGTCAGCCAATCTGTCTAACAAGTGTCCGAAAAAAGTGGTTGTCTTGTTGAAATTGAATTCACTGCTAGAATCAAGAACGTAGCTACTGCTTTAAGGGATGCACTCAGACTTTGTTTGTTTGCTTTTCAATATGTAAAGTAGGCCTAGGGCAGCTCACCTGCCTCAAGGTAGAATCCTGTGGTTTTAATTCGGGAATGTTTGCCAAGTACCAGGCGTGGTCAGCCTTCGCCTCTTTATTATTATTTTTTATTATCACCATCATCCTCCTCCTCATCTTCTTTATTATTGTCACGTGCAGCTCTTTTATGTAAGACTACCTCAAGGACACAGAAACGCTTCCCTTTAACATAAGCCCTAAAACTTTTTCTTCTCCTCCTCTCAACTACCTTTCCATTTTTGTTGCTCTGGGATTTGGCAACCCAGTTTAATTTATGATGAGAAGACACTCCGGAAAATTGAAATGAGATAACATGAGTTGATTGGGGAAAAAAATAACTTCATCTTAACTCTTGAAGCAGAAGACATCAGGTTCCCTAATTCCTTCCTTTCGTCCTTGAAAATAGAACATCAGCTACTGAGTGCACCTGTGCCGAGTTCTAAACTCAATCTGCGGCAGCTGTTGCCAGAGTAGCAATTAGAAGATTCGAGCTACATTTCTCCCACAGAGGCAGACTCCACAGAGCGGCAGTTTGACCTTCGACACTTGGGGAGTGAGGTCGATAATCCGCGGGAGGCCTCTGCTGTCATGGAAGTCAGGCAGTGGGGCGGCTCTAGGCTGCCTGTACGGCCTGGGTGACCTAGAACCTGTTGCACAATTCTGCTGTTTTGTGTCTGTTTCTCGTCTGTGATAGGGGTGCATTACACTTTCCCTTCATCCTTGTAGGGTTGCAAACAACCAAGGAGCTCTCCCAGCCTACCACCCTGTTGGGGTCCTGGGGTGGTGCAAACGGTTAACGTGCTCAGCTGCTAACCGAAAGGTTGGAGATTCGAGTCCACCCAGAGGTGCCTTGGAAGAAAGGCCTGGTGATCTACTTCTGGAAAATCAGCATTGACAATCCTATGGAGCACAGTTCTACTCTGACACCCATGGAGTCGCCATGCGTTGCAGTCGACTCTATGGTAACTGGTATCACCCTGTTGTTTTTTCTTTAGAGAGTTTACCGGAGCTGGAAAGATCTTTATGATTTATTTCGTTCTTTTTTTTTTTTTAAATCTTCTGCACTCTCCCTTATCCCTCACCCCAAATGCCAGCTCTGTGAAGACAGAGGGCTCTCCTGTCTTGTTCACCCCTCTACGCTCAGCCCCCAGAACGGTCCCTGGCAGGCAACGAGTGCTCAGAAAACATTTGTTGCGTAAATGCGTGGAAGCTGCTTTGGACTCAGGAATCGTAGACCAGCAGCCTGGGGCCCTGATTTGGCTTGGTAGCTTGTGTTTTGTTTGTTTGTTGGCTTGCACAGTATTTTAAAAAAAATACTGAACTATCAGCCAGTGTTTAAATATAGAGAGCCTTCATACACAAGTCCAGATTTCTGGCTTCTCTTCAATTTCAGCGAGCAGATTTGCAACCCTGGACCAGCCTTAGCAGAGGAAGAATAGCTCAGGACGAGGTTTTCAAAGTGTGGTCCTTGGGACAGCAGCTTTAGCTGCACCTGGAATCTTGTTAAGGATGCAGATTCTCGGCACTCCCCCCCACCCCAGCCCCATCAGAAACTCTGAACAGCGGGGCCCAGCAGTCGGTAGCTTCACAGACCCTCCAGGTGATTATGATGCACACTTACACTTTGCCCTAGTGGCCAAAGAGGGCTGGCTGACTTTGGAAGCAGAATGCCCAGGTTTGATGCCTAGTTTTGCCACTTCCTAGCCGTGTGAGGTTAAACCAAAACCAAACCCATAGCCATCAAGTCTATTCTGACTCATAGTGACCCTATGGACAGAGTAGAACTGCCTCATAGGGTTTCCAAGGCTGTAATCTTTACAGAAGCAGACTGCTACATCTCTCTCCAGCGGAGTGGCTGGTGGGTTCAAACCACCAACTCTTTGGTTAGCAGCCGAGTGCTTAACCACTGCACCACCAGGGTTCCCTAGTGTGAGGGTAGACAAGTTAATCTCACTGTGCCTCTGTTTGCTCCTGTATAACGTGGTATGATAACAGTACCAATTTCCTAGATTTCTGAGGATTGAATGAGTTAATATATTTAAAGCCCTTAGATGCTTAGAATGTGGCATCAGGATTGGAGGAAGACTCATTAACCACCTTCGGTATGCAGATGACACAGCCTTGCCTGCTGAACGGGAAGACGACTTGAAGCACTTACTGATGAAGATCAAAGACCGCAACTTCAGCAGGGATTACACCTCAACATAAAGAAAACAAAAATCCTCACAACTGGACCAACAAGCAACATCATGATAAATGGAGAAAAGATTGAAGTTGTCAAGGATTTCATCTTACTTGGATCCACAGTCAACACCCATGGAAGCAGCAGTCAGGAAATCAAATGACACATTGCGCTGGGCAAATATGCTACAAAAGAACTCTTTAAAGATGTCACTTTAAGGACTAAGGTGCACCTGACCCAAGCCATATTGTTTTCAGTCGCCTCATATGCATGGAAAAGCTGGATAATGAATAAGGAAGACCGAAGAAGAATCGATGCCTTTGAATTATGGTGTTGACGAAGCATATTCAATATACATGTACTGCCAGGAGACTGAACAAGTCTGTTGGAAGAAGTACAACCAGAATGCTCCTGAGAAGCAAGGATGGCGAGACTTCGTCTCACATACTTGGACATGTTATCAGAACGGACCAGTCCCTGGAGAAGGACATCATGTTTGGTAAAGTAGAGGGTCAGCGAAAAAGAGGGAGACCCTCAACAAGATGGATTGACGCAGTGGCTGCAACAATGGGCTGAAGCTGAGGCTGAGCAGGCAGCTGCCTTTTTTAGAGGGAACCTTAGCGGGATCTCCACTTCATTAGGTCACCACCCAACATGCTTCCCTACCTAATGTGACCTGCGTGGTTCCTGTGGGCATTGAGGTTATTGTCTCTGACATGAAGCAGCACACCTAGTGTCAGATTGGCTCCCACACTCTCCCATCAAAGGATAACCCATCGTTGTCATGTCAGTTCCAACTCATGGCGACCCTGTGTGTTACAGAGTAATCTTTGGCTGCAATCTTTATGGAACCAGTTTGCCAGGCCTTTCTTCCACACAGATGCTGGGTGGGTTTGAACTGCCAACCCTTAGGTTAGTAGCTGATCGAAAACCGTTTGTGCCTCCCAGCATCCTCAGCAAAGACTAGTGACATGTATTATGTGCCTACTGTGTACCAAGCACAAGCTAGGCCCTTGGCATACATTGTTTCCATTATTCCCATCAACCTCACAAGGTTAATATTGTTATGCTTGTAATAGAGATGAGGAACTGGAGATTCGGAGAGGTTTAGTAATTTGCCTAAAGCCACACAGCTGGTAAATGACAGAGCAGGGATCAAACATAGCTATCGAGAGTCAAAGTTTGTTTGTTTTTTACCTCTTTATCGATGTTCCCAAACTATGGGACACACACCGAAGTAGTTTACAGATAATTTTATGTGGTATTGAGATGTTTTTAGGTGGTGAGAAAATGGTTTTAGCTGATACACAAATTCTTCATTAAATGCAAATAAAGTACATGTCAACAAAGTTAATCCATTCTCACTTCTCCCACAGACTTGAGTGGGATAACTGAGTTGGTGCCAATAAGTATTTTTTTCTTTTAGGTGACATTCCAGTTTAATAATAATCTTTAAGATTATTTGTTGTAGTTGCATTGATATAAGATGTATTTTGAAGGCTGCCGTAAATAGGAAAGGGAATTCTATATTTATATTGCCATTTAAAATTGGTAACATATAGAAAAATTTTTCTTGTATTGAAATATAATGGAGTTTATAGATAATTAAAATGCCGAATCTTTTTATTTAACCACTTCCAAGAGAAGTCTTACTGCAATAGTTTGTCAAGGGTAACCAGCACAGGGCTGGCATGAATTAGGTGTTCAGTAAAGGTTTGCTAAACTGAAGTGCATCATTATACCCTGATATTTTCAAATGAGTTATTATTTAGTCTGTTCTTAGTGATTCAAAGTCAACAACTAATCAGTCTTTAACACCTTTCTATTACGTGTTAGGAGTCCCTGGGTGGTACAAACAGTTAACACGCTTGGCTACCAGCCCAAAGGTTGGCAGTTTGAGTCTACCCAGAGATACTGCGGAAGAAAGGCCTGACCATCTACTTCAGAAAAGTCAGCCATTGAAAACCCTGTGTGGTGCGGTTCTACTCCGACGCACATCGGGTCACCGTGAGTTGAAATCAACTGGATAGCAGCTAGGTTTTTTTTATTACTTGTTAATCCCCCTTCCCTTTTTTATCCCCCTTAAAGTAAATGAGAGTTAGTTTGGGCTCAAGCTTTGGATGGACAAAAGTGTCTAGTAATATTGAATAATATTTTTTAAAATTTGTTTTTACAAGTTGCCTTCAATTTATGGCAAGTAAACAAGGTTTTCATGTATAATAACTGAATAAAACTTTTTTCCCAGTAAATTTATTTTAGTAAAAACAGGGAGCCAGTTGAAACTAAGTCCAGTAACTAATTTTAAAGGTAGCATGTAGATGTGGCAGATGTCGTGGAGGTGGGAGAGAAGCAAAGGATGTTTGGAAATCACTGCTCCTGCCATCTCAAGCAGGAAGAACACCAATGCCTGCTGTTCCGCTCAGGATCCCCATGGCCCCTACTTAACTTCAGAGGGGCCCTGTCACCTGTTCTTCTCTCTCAATTCCAGCAGCTTGCCGTCCATGTTACCCCAGAGCTACAGTTGACAGCAGGGGCCTGGTGAAAAACCAGGCCTTGACAAAAGAAGGGAAGAGAGGTGAGTCTGTTCACTCAAGACAGGGATCAGCTCAGCATTTGGGGAATTGGAGCTGGGGTCCTCCTCTCCAGGGGCGGAGACCATGGCAGCATGACTCACGCTACCACCAGTCAAAGTGGGGCTTTACACTGACAGATGGAGGTGGTGCGGACTGTTGGTGTCTTCCCGCTTCCTCTTGTCACTTTAAATACGCCGCCCTGACTCTTAGAGAAGAACATCCTCAGGAATTTCCACCCAGAAAACATGAGATGGATGGAAAGAGACTGAGTTAGATGTTTGGGTGTCCCAATTTTGACCTGGGTCTTTGGGATGGATGGAAAGAGACTGTGTTAGATGTTTGGGTGTCCCAATTTTGACCTGGGGTCTTTGGGATGGATGGAAAGAGACTGAGTTGGATATTGGGTGTCCCGGTTTTGACCT
>NW_004443937.1:43839690-43850040 GCF_000243295.1 Trichechus manatus latirostris | reverse complement strand
TCTTTGGGATGGATGAAAAGAGACTGTGTTAGATGTTTGGGTGTCCAATTTTGACCAGGGGTCTTTGGGATGGATGGGAAGAGACTGTGTTAGATGTTTGGGTGTCCCAATTTTGACCTGGGGTCTTTGGGATGGATGGAAAGAGACTGGGTTGGATGTTTGGGTGTCTCAGTTTAGACCTTGGGCAAGTCACTTATCTTCTTGTTACCTGTCAGATGGGAATGGTATGTTTGATGTGATTGGTGGTGCGGTGGCAGAATTCTCGCCTTCCATGCGGAAGACCCGGGTTCGATTTCCAGCCAATGCACCTCATGCACAGCCACCACCCGTTTGTCAGTGGAGGCTTGTGTGTTGCTATGATGCTGAACAGGTTTCAGTGGAACTTTCAGACTAAGACAGATGAGGAAAAAAGGCCTGGTGATCTACTGCTGAAAATCAGCTAGTGAAGACCCTGTTGATCCTAACAGTCCAGTATGCAGCTGATCATGGGGGTGGTGCGGGAGCAGCAGCATTTTGTTCCATTGTGCATGGGGTCACAATGAGTCAGGGGCTGACCGGATGGCAGTTAACAGTGTTTGGTGTGAGAATTAAGCTGATGGAAGCAAAGGGGGCCACATGGAACCCGCTGTGCAGCAGATATGATTAATATTGGAGGTGGATGTGAAGTGGGGTGAGGGAATGCAACCCTTATGTTTTTCCCACCTAAGATTATCAAATCAACATGTTGCCCTGGGATCAAGATTTCATCATGCAGGTGTCACTGGGTGACCATTGAGGGAATTACTGGTGGAAAGCCATTCATTTCCTCCATGTTCATCTGAATTCTTTATATTGCAAAAAGCTAATTCAAACTGGCTTGGGCAAAAACAAAAAACTGTGTGTGTGGGAAGCAGATGATTACTGACTTACTACCTCCAGCTTTTCTAGATCCAGCGTCCCATGTGATATCGTGAGGACCTGATCTGCTTTGTTCTCATTGTCATGCAGGTGCGCCCTTCCTGGTGGCAAGGTGGTTGATGGAGTCTTTCTCTTCTCAGAAATTCCAACAGAAATCCTGAGTCTTAATCTCATTGGCCCAGTCGGGTCTTGTGCCCATCTCTGAACCAATCACTGTGGCGAGGGGAATGTATACACTGACTGGCTTAGACCAGTCATGGGGCCTCTTCGGAAGCTGTGCTTCAGCACCACCCAGACCAAGTGGACACGGAGGCAGTGAGCACAGTGAGAGATTGCTTCCCTGGACAGTCAGCTGTTTACAGAAAGAGGAGGACAGGATGCTGGGCATGCTGAAACATCCAGTGACTATTCCACCCTCATGTATACATCGTTGTTTCTCACCTCTTTCTCCATTCCACCTGTCCCATCCCTCTCCTTTTCCTCTCCGTTTTTGTTCTTTCTCCTCCTCAGTACACAAACCACTCTCTACCCCTTTAAAAACCTGGTTCTTTCTTTCCTAATTTTGAATCTCCCAATCGGTCTAAGAAAGCAGATGCTTCAGAAGCAGGCTGCCTCAGAGAGCAGTTCCAGCCTGATCACGTACGTGTGATCATTGCCTAGGGACAATTTGGTGCCAGCTGATCATCCATTGCCTTGCTTATGTTTCCTGTGTGGGAGAATGGAACTCAGAGTGACTTACTGCTAACTGATCTGGGAAGGAGGCAAGTGATGCTTCTTGCATCTTTTCTTCATCTTTCTGTGCAGCCAGAGGGTCTGCAGTGGGGAGTTCGGGAGGGATAGTAAAGACTCATCTATGAGTTGCAGCAGACAGGAAGAAAGCTCATGCTAGAGAGATCAAAGATCAGGGGAAAAGATGCCTGAAAACACTTTTTTCTGGTCCTATTTTTATATATTTTCATGTATTCGGTGTTAGTTGCCAATGAGTCGGCTCTGACTCATGGTGACCCATGCAAAATAGAATGCAATGTCGCCCTGTCCTGCATCTCATCACGCCAGTCACTGGTGTTCTTGAGTCCATTCTTGCAGCCTTCCAACCTAGGGGGCTCATCTTCCAGTGCTAGGCCAGACAGTATTCGGTTGCGATTCACAGGGCTTCATTGGCCAATTTTCAGACAGATGCACCAGGCCTTTCTTCTTAGTCTGTCTTGGTCTGGAAAGTCTGCTGAAAAACGTCCACCATGGGTGACCCTCCTGGTATTTGAAATGCCAGTAGCATAGCTTCCAGCATCATAGCAACACATAAGTCGATACAGTACAACAGACTGACAGATGGGTGATATATATGTATGTGTATATGTTGTTGTTGGGTGCCCTTGAGTTAATTCTGTAGTGACTTCATGTGACAAAGTAGAACTGCCCCACAGAGTTTTCTTGGCTGTAATCTTTTTTTTTTTTAAAGCAAAAAGAAAAGTTTCACCTTGGAAAGTGCTTGTCCGTCTTCCCATACTTGCCTGTTCTGTAATATTCTGTAATATTGTTTGGACTTGGGCAGACATGGCTCTGGCAGCATGGTTGTCCACTTTTGTCTCTTTGAACATATGCTGAAGAAAACTTTTCACCTCAGGGCCCAGTTGAGTGTCCTTGTGAGCCCGTGTGAGCCCAGCTCCAGCTGGGTCACATTCTGTATACTCAAGGACAGGGAATAATGATTCCAGTATTATCTCCTAAATCATTCCCTCGTGTTGATTGGAGATTGGAGATAACACATCAATGATCAACACCTGGACTTAGTCGAGCTCCTAGATGGCGGCCATGGCAGGCTCTTTAAGCTCACGGTGCTGGTTTTCCACCGGATACCATCTGGTTCTTCACCATGATCTTAAGTAAGAGCAATGTTCTCATCAGTCGCATTTCTTGGCTGTAATCTTGACGGGAGCAGATTGCCAGGTCTTTCTCCCATGAAACTGCGGGTGGGTTTGTACCATCAACCTTTCGATTAGCAGTCGAGTGCTTAACCATTGCACCACCAGGGCTCTCTCTCTCTATATGCATCTTTGTGAGCCTAACGGTTTGCATAGCAAGGCATTCTGCTGTGTTCCCTCCACAAACAGGCACAGAACTTATAAGAAACCTTGTCTGATGACCCACTTAACCAGCCTTTCCCTTTATCCTCCTCCACTCTGGTTAAACCCATTGCTGTCAAGTTGATTCTGACTCATAGCGGCCCTATAGGACAGGGTAGAACTGCCCCGTAGGGTTTCCAAGGAGCGCCTGGTGGATTTGAACTGCTGACCTTTTGGTGAGCCGCCATAGCTCATTGTAGCTTTCTACCACTGTGCCACCAGGACTCCCCGCTCTGGTTAGTACTCCTAAAAAAAAATACAAAACTAAAGTTGCCTTTGAATTGATTCCGACTCATGGTGACCCCGTGTGTCTACTCTGACATAGAACTGTGCTCCATAGGGTTTTCATTGGCTGATTTTTTTCAGAAGTAGATTGCCAGGTGTTTCTTCTGAGGTGCCTCTAGATGGACTCAAACCCCTAACCTTTGAGTTAACAGCTGAGTGTGTTAACTGTTTGCATCACCCAGGGACTCCCTAGAAACCATGGAAGTCAACTGCAGTTGTATAGGCAAAGAAGTGGAAGGTAACAGAGAAAGACAAAGGAAGAAGGAAGGAGAATGGCTGAGAATGGGTTAAAATGATTCATTCTCTTCAGGAAATTTCCAGCTGTCAAATATTTATTTCCATAGATCAACACCTTTCTCATTAGGAATTCACTGGCTTGGTCAGTACTGCCGGGAGCTGTGGTGTGCGAGTGTCAGTCCTCTCAGTGGCAAGTTGGTGAGATTTGCTGAGACACAGATCTGCGTAGGTCAGGGAAAAGGAGCACTTGTGAGAAGCTGCAGATGCATCACAGCAAACTGCATGGGTCACCCAGGTGGGTCAGCGAAGAGCTGGCCTGTTGTGTGGCAATGGGAAGGGAAAGAAAGAGGAATGAGCATGTTGAGCACCAGCAGGAAAGAAGTCGAATTTGAGGGCAGCGGTGTTCTTTAATGACCTGTAAAATCGTCTTGAGTTTTCTTGGATCTGTGTACTAAGTTTGACGCCTGTGTCAGAGAGAAAGACAGGAGGAAAAAATAGAGCTGTGCATCAGTGAGGCTAAGAGTGAAGCTCCTGGTTCCCACACTCACAAGCTATTTTTATTAGTAGATTGTTCATAATAGTAATAGCCATTGCCATTTATTGATTACTTATTAGGTTCTGGGTACTATTACGGAAACCCTGGTGGCGTAGTGGCTGAGAGCTACAGCTGCTAACCAGAAGGTCGGCAGTTTGAATTTACCAGGTGCTCCTTGGAAACCCTATGGGGCAGTTCTTCTCTGTCCTATAGGGTCATTATGAATCAGAATCGACTCAACGGCAGTGGGTTTGGTTTTTGTTTTTTTAATTTTGAGGCTGAGAAGGTGAAGCACTCGACTACTAGCCCAAAGGTTGGCAGTTCAAACCCAGCCAGAGGTGCCTTGGAAGACAGGCCTGGTGACCTGCTTCTGAAAGGTCTCAGCCCTGAAAACCCTATGGAGCAGTTCTCCTCTGCACACACGGGGTCGTCAGGAGTGGAAGCCCACTTGATGGCAACTAACAACAGCAAGGGTGAAGAAAAGGAGTGGAGGTTGCGGTGAGAAGGAGAGGAGTCGCATTTCACAGCCAGCAAATGCTGTCAGGCAGTTCGGGAGGAAAAGCTGACAAATCTAGGACACATTACCATGTTTAATTCTCACAAAAACCCTCTGAGATACATGCGAACTGCCTCCCTTTATTTTACTTCTGGATAAACTATGCCATGGAAATTGGGGTGGTTTGCCCAAGGACACACAGCTCGCAAATGCTAAAGCCAGAATTAAGATTCAGGTCTTTCCGTCTTCAAAGTCCTTTTCACTTTTGTCTTGTCTTTCACCCTGTGGACTCCACCTTCAGAATATTTTCAGAACCCCACCACTGCTCACCCCTCTGGTGGTGCCCCTGGATTGTTGCACTGTGGTTGTGTGCTGTTGAGTTGATCTGACACGTAGTGACACCATCGGACAGAGCAGAGCTGCCCCATAGGGTTTCCTAGGCTGTGAATCTTTCTGAGAGCAGGTCAGCTGGTCTTTTCTCCCATGAGCAGCTGGTGGGTCCCAACCGCAGTCCTTTTGGTTAGCAGCCAGTGCTTACCCATCGCGCCACCGGGGCTCCTTCTTGCCTCTCTACAGTCTCTTTAACATGGTAGCCAAAGTAATGCTTAAAAAATTTTTTTTTTTAATTTTTGTTGTAAAATATATATAACATAAAATTTGCGATTTTAACCATTTTTAAGTGTCCAGTTCAGTGAAGTTAACTATATTCCCAGTGTTGTGCGAACATCACCCCCAGACAGAAACTCTACCCCCGTGAAGCAGTAATTCCCCGTG
Organism: Trichechus manatus latirostris; assembly: GCF_000243295.1. Lineage (NCBI taxonomy): Eukaryota > Metazoa > Chordata > Mammalia > Sirenia > Trichechidae > Trichechus > Trichechus manatus. The sequence continues at coordinate 43,844,693 of NW_004443937.1, read as the reverse complement.
ACGCCTCCGCCCAGCCCCTGACAACGTCCGATACACTTTCTGTCTGTGAACTGTGTCAATACATCAGCACCTGGATCCTGGACCATCCTCGCGATGGGTCAGGCCCGCGCATGCCCATGCTCTGGCCATCAGGGAAACCGGCAAGTGAATGGTTGATTTTTCACCGTGTGTGATGTGAGATAGGCTCTCCCTTCCATCCATAAGGCCAGGATTCTTCACACACAGCAAGAAAGAGTTTAATGCTACAGAGCCAAAAAAAAGAAGACAAGTTCCCTGCATCCATCATTAGGTGGCTAATACAAAGTCAGGAATGTTCCTTTTCAGGAGGCCAGGAAAGACCTCGGGTCCAGTCTCAGGGTGATTCCAGGTGGGAGGGAAGGCTCATGGGGGCCTTAAATACTAAGCATGAGAGTATCTTTTCTTCTAGCCAACCCTGGTGTTCAGCTAGACCCCTTCTGATCCATCCTCCACAGGGCTCATGCGTGATTAGAAGTCAGTGGTTCAGTGGTAGAATTCTCACCTTCTATGCAGGAGACCCAGGTGCGATTCCTGGCCAATGCAGGTGCAGCCACCACCCCAGGTGCGTCTGTCAGCGAAGGCTTGCACGTGGCTATGCTGCTGAACAGACTTCCGCGGAGCTTCCAGAATAAGATGGCCTAGGAAGAAAGGCCTGGTGATCTACTTCTGAAAATTAGCCAATAAAAACCTTGTGGAGCAGAACAACCTGATCGGCAACTGATCGTGCGGATGTCACAGGACCACGCAGTGTTTCATTCTGTTACATGTGGGATCACCAGGAGTCGGGGGCTGACTCGACGAGAGTTAATGACAACAATGTTTAGCCTCAGAATGTGGTTAGATCAGGGAGGTATCTGTAAGCATGAGCTTTTTTTGAATGCAGTTGGAGAACTCTTAGACTTTCTTGCTCCTGTCAGGACCTGCAGGGACCTACTCAACCTCCGAAGACAAATAATTCCATGGTTATACGGTCAGGGTTGGGCTATCGCGCTTCTTTTAGATACCTGAGAATATCTTCTAGAAAATCATGGTATGATAAAAGAGAACACGTATCTAATGCTTATTATTTTGTAACCACTAGCTCAAGACTTTATGTTGTGTGCTGTTCATTTAATCCTTAACTCTCTGAGGTGTGACATAATTATCCCCATTTTATAGACCAGGAAACTGAGGCTTAGGGAGCGGGACAACCAGGTTGTAGGTGAAACTTGAACTTTTGAACCAAGGTGAGCCTGACGCAAAAGCTTATGGTCTCAACCACAGATTTATATGACGTTGGTAGAGTGTGTGAGCAGTGAAACTCCTTTTCAGAGCAGCTTTGCTAGTCATCATTAAGCATTATGAAGTGTCATGTGCAAATTTAGCAAAAAGACTGTGTAAAATTCTCAAATGCCCCTTTAGATTTGGAGTAGGACCTCAGGAATTTTTAGCTCTCCAAGACTTTCCTGAAGGTTTTGCTTGCATATGAAGTTTGTGTGTGTGTGTGTGTGTTTTTAAATAGTAGCAGCAATATGGAGGAACATATAATTTTTTTTTCTGTAATCAAGATAATGAACCAAGTTGCCTATATTTATTTCCATTAACATGGTGATTACATATAATTAAAACTAAGGCATCATTGGAAAAGGTCAGAAAACAAAAAAACGTAGACTAGGAAAGATGAATTTTCTTTTCACTGAAAAGAGTTTGTGCAGGCCCGCTAACGGAATGTCTCTGTGCCTGTCCCTTCCCATGCCAAGCCATGATACTCAGCTATACCTTTTCAAAAACACTTTAGTTTCTAACATGTTATCTAATTTATTATTAATTAGGTTAATTTGTTTTCATCTCCTCTTGCTAAGATGTAAGCTCTCTGAGGGCAGGAACGTTTGTTTTATTCTGTGATTGATCCCAAATGCCAGGAAGAGTGCCTGGTGCATTGTAGGCACTCAGTAAGTAATTGTCGAAAGAATGGATGAATGTAATAAATAGTAGCAGAAGTAGAATAAGATGAGAGGACATTCTGTAAGAGTATGGTGTATTTTGGAGTCCCTGGGTGGTGCAAACTGTTAACACACTCAGCTGCTAACCAAAAGATCGGTGGTTCGAGTCCACCCAAAGACATGTTGAAAGAAAGGCCTGGTGATCTAATTCTGAAAAATCAGCCATTGAAAACCCTATGGAGCACAGTTCTACTCTGACACACATGGGATAACCATGAGTTGGAATAGATTTGATGGCAACTATTTCGTTGTTGTTGTTTTAATGACATATATTTGCATGATTGTTTCAATTATCTATTGCTGTGAAGCAACAACAATAAAAATAAAAAAAGCAACACCAAACTGGTTGCTGTTGACTCAATTCTGACTCATAGTGACTCTGTAGGACAGAGTAGAGCTGCCCCATAGGGTTTCTAAGGAGTGGCTGGTGGATTTGAACTGCTGACATTTTGGTTAGCAGCCTTAGCTCTTAACCACTGTTCCACCCCTAAAATGCAATTGTTCAGAACAATGACTAATTCATTGTCCGCCATTCTGTGGGTCAGGAATTTGGGCAGGGCTCAGCTTCTGTGGCTCATCTGTGCTCCATGTGGTGTTGGTTGGGGCAGCTCAGTGGTTCTGGAGAGTCCAAGATGGCCTCAGTCATGTGACTGAGTTCTTGGTGCTAGCTGTTGGCCTGGGGTGCCTTGGTTTTCCTCCATGTGGCCTCTCTCTGCACATGGCCTTTCCTGTTGCAAGGACCTCTCTCTCCATGTAGCTTCTCTCTTGTCAGAGAATCTGAACTTCTTTATCTAGAGGCTGGGCTCCAAGAGTGAAAGTAAAGTCCTGGCTCAGACATCCCATAATGTCACTTCTATCACATTCTGTCAAAGCCAGTCATGGGGCAACCTCGAAATTAACTCTGCCTATTAATGGGAGGAGAGCCCTGGTGGTGTAGTGTTTGAGAGCTTGGCTGCTAACCAAAAGATCAGCAGTTCAGGATGGGGCCAAGATGGCGGAGTAGTCAGACTCTTCCATGGGATCCTCTTACAACAAAGACCCGAGAAAAAAAGTGATTTGATTATATATGGCAGTCTGGGAGCCCTGAACATCAAAGGCAGAGTTGAGGAACCGGACTGAGCGGTAGGGGGAGGGAGAGATGGTTCGGAAGCAACGAGGAATTGCCAGACCTGACCCGGTGAGAGCCTGAGCCCTACAGGCCTGAGCAGCTCGTGGGTGAGCAGGCAAGCGACTGTGCTCGGGAGGCATGTTTTCTGCACCAGGAGAGACCCAGCACCAGAGAGTGTACTTGGCCACCCAGAACCAGAGACAAGCAGCCCTCATCGGCGAAAGATAAATAATCACATACGGCTTACTGCATGGATCAAAAACACTCCCCTCAGGGAAAATCCTCTCTCCCATTTCCTCCCCACTCCCTGCTCTGCTTTGGATTCTGGACTGGCTTCAGCAACTGCCAAGTCCCCTAGGCCGAAAGTAGGATCTGTCACACACCCAGAGCCATTCTTCCTACCTTGGAGAGTGAACAAATTAACAAATGGGAAAAAATAAACTTCCAGTTCTCCTAACCAGGAACCCAGGATAGGCACAGCTCCCTTGCCTAGGCACAGGCATAAGGGATCCACGGACTTTGAGTGGCTTTCCCCCTGCATAGACTTGTGTAGGGTAGATACCGGAAGTCTAACTTCAACTGTTTCAGCTGTGAAATGGCAGGTTCTTGACATTTGACACTGCTCTGCCCATTAAGTAGGGTCTTCACCTACCCACATCAGGGGCCTGAGGACTGGTGGTTCCACCCATGCCACCTATCCACCTCTGATAGGGGCCCATGAATAAGAAGTGCCCTCCAGTCTTTGCAGTCAACAGCATTAGGTGCTCATAGTCCGGCTGCAAAACCTACCACCTACATGCTCTAGGGAAGAGGGACATGCTTTCCTCCTGGACACTGGGGGGTGGCCTTCAGCCCCCTGCCTTGCTCAGAGTGTGTCCCCCTGATGCAGCCAGATGCCTGTGCCTACACCAATCACCCATGCCTGTCTAGGACTGTAAGTGAGAGCCTACACTACACACTTGCTGGCTATCTACCTGGGCACCTGAGCTGAATCCATACAGGAGGAATGGGCAGACTCCTGACCTTATATACCTAGTAACATATCAAACCACCTGGTGACAGGACATTAGAGCTTCAAAGGTGCCAATAATCAAACTAGCTCATACAAGCAGTCTATTTGGGCATATCAAAACAAAACAAGAAGCGAGGACACAGTAAGCAAATATAAAATAAATATAATAACTTATTGATGGCTCAGAGACAGCAGTCAATATCAAATCACATAAAGAGGCAATCCATGTTGGCTTCAGCAAGCTCCCAGAATAAAGAATCTAGAAATTTTCCAGATGAGGAAAATTTCTTGCAATTACCAGAGGCAGAATACAAAATATTAATATACATAACTCTTCAAGAAATTAGGAAGGAAATTAAGGAAAACACAGAACATGCAGTAGAGGAAATTAAAAAGATTAGAGAAGAGCATAATGACAAATTTAACAGGCTGCAAGAATCCACAGAGAGACAGCAATCAGAAATCCAGAAGATTAACAATAAAATTTCAGAATTAGACAACTCAATAGAAGTCATAGAAGCAGAATTGAGGCAATGGATGTCAGAATTAGTGAGACCGAAGATAAAGCACTTGACACTAGCTTATTTGAGGAAAAATCAGATAAAAAGGATTTTAAGAAAATGAAGAAACCCTGAGAATTATGTGGGACTCTGTCAAGAGGAATAACCTACCAGTGACTGGAGTACCAGCACAGGAGGTGATAACAGAAAATACAGAGAGAATTGTTTAAGATTTGTTGGCAGAAAACTTCCCTGATATTGTGAAAGATGTCAAGATATCGGTCCAAGATGCTCATCGAACCCCACATAAGGTAGATCCAAAAAGAAAGTCACCAAGACCTATTATAATCAAACTTGCCAAAAACCAAAGATAAAGAGAGAAT
>NW_004443937.1:43835818-43837064 GCF_000243295.1 Trichechus manatus latirostris | reverse complement strand
CAACAAAAAAAAGCCCTGGCCCGGATGGCTTCACTGGAGAATTCTACCAAACTTTCAGAGAAGAGTTAACACCACTACTACTGAAGGTATTTCAGAGCATAGAAAAGGATGGAATACTCCCAAACTCTTTCTATGAAGCCATCACAACCCTGATACCAAAACCATGTAAAGACACGACAAAAAGAAAGACAATTACGAGCAATATCCCTCATGAAAATGATGCAAAAACACTCAACAAAATTCTAGCCAATAGAATTCAGCAACATATCAAAAAAATAATTCATCATGATCAAGTGGAATTTATAGCAGGTATGCAGGGATGGTTCAACATTAGAGAAACAATGAATGTATCCATCACATAAATAAAACAAAAGACAAGAACCACATGATCTTACCAATCGATGCAGAAAAGGCATATGACAAAGTCCAACACCCATTCATGATAAAAACTCTCAGCAAAATAGGAATAGAAGGGAAATTCCTCCATATAATTAAGGGCATTTATACAAAGCCAACAGCCAAAATCATCCTAAATGGAGAGACTTGGAAAGCATTTCCCTTGAGAACGAGAACCAGACAAGGATGCCCTTTATCACCACTCTTACTCAACATTGTGCTGGAGGTCCTAGCCAGAGCAGTTAGGCTAGGAAGAGAAATAATGGGCTTCCAAATTGGTAGAGAAGAAGTCAAAGTATCTGTATTTGCAGATGATATGATCTTATACACCGAAAACCCCAAAGAATCCACAAGAAAACTACTGGAACTAATAGAAGATTTCAGCAAAGTTTCAGGATATAAGATAAACGTACAAAAATCAGTTGGATTCCTTTACACCAACAAAGAGAACCTCGAAGAGGAAATCACTAAAACAATAACATTTACAATAGCCCCCAAGAAGATAAAATACTTAGGAATAAATCTAACCAGAGACGTAAAAGCTTGATACAGTGAAAACTACAAGACACTACTGCAAGAAAACCCAAAGAGAACTGCATAAGTAGAAAAACATACCTTGCTCATGGATAGGTAGACTCAGCATTGAGAAAAGTCAGTTCTACCCAAAGCGATCTACAGACACAGTGCAATCCCGATCCAGATTCCTCCAGCATTTTTGAATGAGATGGAGAAACAAATCACCAGCTTCATATGGAAAGGGAAGAGGCCCCAAATAAGTAAAGCATTACTCAAGAAGAAGAACAAAGTGGGAGGCCTCACACTACCTGATTTTAGAACCTATTATACCGCC
>NW_004443937.1:43828972-43834412 GCF_000243295.1 Trichechus manatus latirostris | reverse complement strand
ATAACAAAGCTTATTAAGAAAATGTTCTGAATTCTACTTTGGTGAGTGGCATCTGGGGTCTTAAAAGCTTGCAAGCGGCCATCTAAGATGCATCAGTTGGTCCCAACCACCTGGAGTAGAGGAGAATGAAGAACACCAAAGACACAAGGAAAGTAGTAGCCCAAGAGATGGAAAGGGCCACATAAATCAGAGACGTCCTCAGCCCGAGACCAGAAGAACTAGATGGTGCCTGGCTACCACCAACAACTGCCCTGACAGGGAACACAATGGAGAGTCCCTGTTGGAGCAGGAGAAAGGTGAGGTGCAGATCTCAAATTCTGGTAAGAAGACCAGACTTGATGGTCTGACTGAGACTGGAGGAACCCTGGGAAGTCTGGACCCTGGATTGTCTTATCAGCCTAGAACTAAAACAATTTCCAAGGCCAACTCTTTAGACCAGGATTTGACTGGACTGTGGGACATAAAGTGATACTCGTGAGGAGTGTGCCTCTTAGCTCAAGTAGATACAAGATACTAACATGGAGCTTCTGTCTGGAGGTGAGATGGGAAGGCAGAGAGGGTGAGAAGCTGGTTGAATGGACATAGGGAATCGGGTGGAAAGGAGGAGTGTGCTGTCACAGTATGGGGAGAGCAATTAGAGTCACATAACAATGTATGTATAAATTTTTGTATGGAGAAGAAATAAAAAAGAAGAGGTCAGCAGTTCAAATCTACCACCCGCTCCTTGGAAACCCTATGGGGCAGTTCCACTCTGTCCTGTAGGGTTGCTGTGAGTTGGAATGGACTTGATGACAACAGGTCTTTTTTTTATTATTATTAATGGGAAGATGAGAAGTGTCACATTGCAGAAAGGGCGTGAATGTGGGGGTGAGGAGGGATGGGGGTGATGGGAGGGCAGTTTTTAACAGTCTACCACAATAACATAATCTAAATTTTCTTTATAGCCTGTATCCACAATTTTCATGATAAATATTTTTAAACTTTTTTTTTTTTTTTTGGGGGGGGGGCTACTGCTGAAAACATTGCTAATGCCCATCCCCCTTTTCTTTCTTGTTCTTTTAAAACATTTTGTCATTTCTTTCTCTACATGCATATATTGTCCTGGAGAACTTACTATGTGTCAAGTTCTATTCCTAGGGAATCTTCGTGTAGCGCAGAGAAACTTTACAGGGAAGTTAGCTAAACGGCAAGGATCTTCCACCAGGTCTCTGCTCTCAGCCTGGCATGAACTCTGCAGCTCACACAGATTTCTAGGCTAGGGTGGCATCGTTTTCCCTGAAAAGCTTTGGAGCGTCGCGCTAGAATACAGTTCTGAAGTACATTCAACTTTCCAGCATATTGCCAGCCCTCTGTGACTAATCCGAAAATGAATCTTTTGAGAAAAAGGAGGGGAAGCAAATAAAAAAGCACCCTCCCAAGACAGACAATGAGAAATTGCTAAAAATAATTGTTGCTTTATTGTTTCTCTTCCTAAAGGCCATAGTCTTGGCTGGCATCAGCTATTATTCATTCCCCTGGGGCACATTCCATTTTCTCCAAAAGATTGTATAGTAAGGGGGAACAGCTTATAATTTAGGCTACAAATTGTGTGTGACATTTCCGGACCTTATTTAGTGGTTTTTATCTGTCTGTATTGTTCTCTGAAAAGAGCTTTTTTCTTTCATCGACATTGTTTGAAAGCAGGTAATGTCCCTCCCAAACGAACGCCCCCCTCCTACTATACAGATAAGATGTATACTACAGCTCATTTCTGGGCTTTTTAACAAATAGGATTAAGGCTTTATTTCTCACAGTCACAGTACTCATCTGTACCCTACATCGTTCCCATTCCTGTTGAGTCGTTCCCACTCCTAGCAACGGTACAGGACAGAGTAGAACTGTCCCGTAGGGTTTCCAAGGCTTTTACAGAAGCAGACTACCGCATCTTTCTCCTGCAGAGCAGCTGGTGAGTTTGAACCACCGACCTTTAGGTCAGCAGCCAAGTGCTTTAACCACTGTGCCACCAGGGCTTCCCTCATACGATAACAGGAGTAAATTTTGTTCCTCATGTCCCCATAGCTTCAATATTGGGAGGAGGCCTGTCAAACTGGGTGTATTGGGATCTCTTAGGTCCTTTTTGGAGTGGGGACATATTTCTGTTTTTCTTTGAAGATAATGTTTGATTCAAAGTGTTTTAGGTGTCAGCCATCCTAATGGTGATTGTGCAGGGTGGTGGTAGAGAACAAAGGCTTTGTAGTCCGGCACATGTAGGTTTCAGCTGAGATCTGCCCACTCACTAACTGTATGATCCTGGTCAAATCGTTAAATCGATGCTATTAGCTACCATATCTGTAAAATGCAGATTACAATAATATCTACCTCCTTGGCTGAGTTAAAGAATCAAGGAGCACTGTGTGTACAAAGATAAGCTAAATAATTATTTGTTCTTCCTATTATTAAATAAGCTGCCTGAGAGTACGGAGCCCTGGTGGCGCAGTAGTTAAGAGCCTGGCTGTTAACCAAAAGGTCAGCAGTTGGAATCTATCAGCCACTCCTTGGAAACCCTATGGGGCAGTTCTGTTCTGTCTTATAAGGTTGCTATGAATTGGAATTGACTTGATGCCAAAGAGTTTGGTTTTCTTTTTGGCCTGAGGGCATGAATACACAGTTTATATCATCAATAGTAAATATTCAGTAATAATCTACCGAAAAGATTTGTTATAGTGAAAACAGCCTGCATATTGTAGAGCTCTATACAGTTAAATTCTTCTCTATGCCATGTTTTTGTTTATGATAATGATGATAGCAGCCAGGATTTATTGAGTGGTCACTATGTGCTAGACATTGTGCTAAGTGCTTTACTCGTGTTAACTCATTTAATTTGCACATCAGCCTGTGAAGTAGGTATTATAATTGTGCCCATTTTACAGATGAGGAAACTAAGGCAAATAAAGTTAAGCAACTTCACTTGTCACTCAGTAAGTAACAGAGCCAAGATGTGGAGCCTAATCTGCCCACAAAGCCCACGGCTACAAAGTTCATGGGTTCTCAAAACTTTTGCTTCCTTTATATTCTTAAAGGAGCCCTGGTGGTGCAGTGGTTAAAGCGGTCAACTGCTAACTGAAAATTCGGTGGTTCGAAACCACCAGCAGCTCCGCAGGAGAAAGATGTGGCAGTCTGCTTCCGTAGAGATTTACAACTTTGGAAACCCTGTGGGGCACTGTGAGTCAGAATTGACTCGGCGGCAGTGGGTGAGTTACGCTTTTAAAAGATCTTTGGGTTATGTAGGCTATATCTATCCAAAATTGTTATTGTTAGCTACGTAGAGTCAACTCTGACTCATCGTGACCTTCTGTACAGCAGAACAAAACGCTGTCCAGTCCCGCATCATCCTCACAATCACCAGCATGTTCGAGTCCATCATTTCTGCTTTTGTGCCATTCCATCTCACCGAGGGTCTCCCTCGCCCTAGTTGGCCCTCTACTTCCAAAACATTATGTCATCCTTCAGCAACGGATCCCTCCTAATGACGTGTCCAAAGCAAGCAAGTTGGACAGTGTTCTGTCGTGACCCACAGGGTTTTCATTGGCTACTTTTCAGGAGTGGATTGCCAGGCCTTCTTCCTAGTCTGCCTTAGTCCAGAAGCTCCGCTGAAACTTGTCCACCGTGGGTGAGCCTGCTGGTGTTTGAAATACCAGTGGCATAGCTCCCAGCATCCCAACAACACGCAAGCCGCCACAGTCCAACAGACAGACAGACGGGTGGTGGTATCAGTAGTTACCATAACTGAAAAATATGAAACTGAGAAAACTATTAAGATTCATTTAAAAAGTAAAAATTAGAAAACTCATTACATGTTTACGGAAATAATGTATTTTTCAAAATGACAGCAAAATTACTCTGAAGAGCGGCATTGTTTCCCTTTTCCGGTATCTTCACGTCTGCCTTACTGGAGGACATCCAGGTTCTCGTTCTGCTGCTTCTGCAGTCCGTTTGTTGTGATATTACCAGTCATTTAACCTCCGGAAAACTCCACTGTATGTTCATGAGAGAATGAGGGTGAAAATGGCAAATAACATGTTACTGTTGTTAGGAAAATCTTTTTTTCCCTCATGGACCCCCTGGAGGGTCTCAGGCATCCTGAGGGTTTCCAGGCCATGCTCTGAGAACCACGGTCTACCTTTTCCTGCTTCTCCGGTAGGAAGTCTATGACATAGTCAGAATGAGGACGGGAAGGGGTACTAGATGCTCTTCCTAAACCACCAAATGGCATACAGAGATGGCCAGCACAGTCGGTAGCCTGATTTCTCGTACTGTTTCTAGTTTAGTTATGTAATTAACCCAAGGGATAAATATTTTTATATCCATTGTATAGTTGAGACCCCTGAGACTAAGAGGTCGAGATTTGCCCAGAGACACCTTGTACAGCTAGGATTTGATCCCATGTCATCTGAGTCCAAAGTCCCCTGCTCATTCGGTCATCTTCCCAGTAAGCAGTTGACATACTACATTGTTAAGTAGACCTCTGAGTTAGGGGCCTGCACTAATTAGGATGTTGGGTTGTAAGTGACAGAACTCCAACTGAATTTGCTTAAACCAGAAAAAAGGAAACTTATTGGCAGACAAATCCAAGGTAGGTTAAATTCAGACGCTAGATCTACTGGCGTAAATAGCAAAATCAGACTTCAGTCTTTCTCTCTTCATCTTTTGGATGCGGCTGCTGTCTCGGTTGGCTTCATTCTCGGGCAGAGTTTGACCCCAGCAGCTCTAGGCTTTGTCTCACCAGCGTGGCAACCCTTGCAGAAAGAGAACGAGTCTTTCCCACACATTTCAGCAGCAGTCCTGGGGCTGACTCTCATGGGCCCCTTGAGACGCGGGCTGATTCCTGAATGGGCCAGGGAGGTGGAGGGCTCTAGTTGCTCTGGCTTAGGATCGTGTGCCAGTTCCTGGTGCCTGTGGGAGTAGTAGCATCAAACCCACCTACTCCTGTGTTAGGCCCAGTTGCCTCGTCTGAGACTAGTGGGGGGCAGTGGTTCCCAAAGGAAAACTAGGGTGCTGCTACCAGAAAAGGAGGGCAAGGGATTCTGGGCAGACAAAACCCCACAAATGCCCACTGTGGGTGCCATTTTCCTCACATAGAGTTCCCAGGTGGTGCAAACGGCTAAAGCTCAGCTGCTGATCAAAAGGTTGGTGGTTTGAGTCCACCCAGAGGTGCCTTGGAAGAAAGGCCTGGTGACCTGCTTCTGAAAAATCAGCCATTGAAAACCCTACGGGGGATAGCTCTACTCTGACACTCATGGGGTCGCCATGAGTGGGAATCGGCTTAACATCAACCGGTAATTAAAAAACGCCATCCAGGCTCACACCGTACATGAAATTCTTCGGTTTTTCCTCCCACTTCTCATTCTGCAGGGTTATGCTGTAGGGGATGCTGTGGTCATATCAGAGGTGATCTCTGGCC
>NW_004443937.1:43809563-43828792 GCF_000243295.1 Trichechus manatus latirostris | reverse complement strand
CTGGCCCTGCTGTAGGGGATGCTGTGGTCATATCAGAGGTGATCTCTGGCCCTGCTGTAGGGGATGCTGTGGTCATATCAGAGGTGATCTCTGGCTCTGTTCTTTAGGAAGTTATGTTGTCCTGGAGACAACTCAGCCACTCTCAAGTAGTTACCAAGCAACAAATTAGCAAAAGGAAATGAAATTATAGTACTGCTTAAGTATCTGTGAGCCAAGGGATTGTGTAGAGGGTCATGCCTGACAAAAATTAGGGACAGGACAGCTTTTGTGATGTATAAATCACACAGTGATTTTCTTTCTGCAAGGCAGTGTTCTAAAGAAGCCTTTTTCACTCTCCGGGAAACAGTGTCGAAGTGGAAAGAGGTAACAGTCTGGTCCCTTCCTCCTTTCCTCTCCACCGACGGCAGGCGTTTGCTTTCTGGCTGAAGTTCGTGTCCAAATAGAACCTCAGAAGTATGCCATCCCCGTTCTTTCTGTTTTGCCACCTACCTGTCGAGTATGTGTACTTCTCAACAGGTGTCCAGGTAACTCCGCAGACGCTGCCCCTGACGAGGAGGAAACAAGAACAGGTGGTGGTGCTGGTTTCCATTGGAAAGAGGAGCAATTCAGAAACAGGTGGCTGATTTTTGTTGGAATCAGCTCAGCAACACTCGCACTGATAAATGGACGTAGAGTCAACTTTCTGATGAACCAAAAAAACCAAACCTGTTGCTGTCGATTCCGACTCATAGTGACCCTACAGGACAGAGTAGAACTGCCCCATAGGGTTTCCAAGGGGTACCTGGGGGGTTTGAACTGCTTACCTTTGCTTAGCAGCTGAGCTCTTAACCACTGTGCCTGCCACCAGGGCTCCACTTTCTGACTGGATACAGGTCTGCTGGAGAAATGCAGTATTGAAAAGAAAAACTCTTACTTAATCAAGATATTGTACACCAACTTAGGATTTCTATTTAAGGGTATTTAAAAATATTTCAAGTACTTTGTATGCCGTGACCTAGCGTTATGGTTAACTGCTGTGATACATCTGTTTAAGGAGAGAGGGGAAATGTAGCTTGTCTCTAGTGAAGCCTGTTGAGCTGTTCCTGGAGCTTCAGGAATTCAGATATTGTTACGTTTATTTACAGAGTCAAAAACAGCTCCATCTGAATTAGACTTCACTTGAAGATTTTGCTCTGAAATGTACAGGCTTTGTTTTCTCCAGAGCTCCGTTTTCTAACCCAAACATGCACAGATCGGCGTTTCTCACTCAGACACGGTAATGCTCGCTTGCTGCAGTGCAGAGCACGGAGGAAATTGGCATTTCTACAGCCAGTTGGAAGCTTTTTTCTCCAGGTTTTCTGTTTGATACTTAAAACTGTGCTGCGTACATTGGTCTGCACTCCGCTGTTCCTCCGAGTCCTGAAGCGTCAGCAGAAAGACCTTCCTGATGTGGGGCTGTCATTCACAGCTTGCCTCTTGACCGCGCATTTGTTGTTAGCTGCTGTTCCGTCGGCCCCCAACTCGTGGCGACCCCATACACAATGGAACTAAATGCTGCCCGGTCCTGCGCCATCCCTGTGATCTGCTGGGGATCAGACCGTTGTGATCCAAAGGGTTTTCATTGACTGATTTTCGGAAGTAGATCGCCAGGCCTTTCTTCCTAGTCCATCCTAATCTGGAAGCTCTGCTGAAACCTGTTCAGCATCCCAGCAACGTGCAAACGCTCGCGGACAGATGGGTGGTGGGTGTGCGTGAGGTACATTGGCCAGGAATCGAACCTGCTTCTTGCATGGAATGTGAAAATTCTGTCCCTAAACTATCAATGCCCCCCACTGTGGCACATAACAAAAAATACCAAATGAAACAAAAAACAACCCATTGCCATGGAGTCGATTCTGAGTCATGGCGACCCTGTTGTTACAGAGGAGAACTGTGATCCATAGGGTTTTCTTCGCTGTAATCTTTACAGAAGCAGATCGCCAGGCCTTTCTTCCATGGCACCGCTGGGTAGGTTCAAACTGCCCACCTTTAGGTTAGTAGTTGAGCGCAAACCATTTGTGCCACCTTGGGACCTTGATAGCACATAGTGGGGGCTTCGCCCACCCCAGTTTCCAATCCTCGATATCGATAGAGAAAACATGTCCACACTGCAGTTAGTAAAACTTCATCTGAACCAATGGGCACTTGTTACTCTTTGTTGCTGAGAACCATTGCTACCCACATCCCTTTGAGGAAGGGGAGTAGAAGTCTTTTCCGTGCTTTGAGCGCACGTGGTGTTCTTGTCTCCTGCCATCCCTGCTAGGAGAATGTCGGCAAGCGCGGAGAGCGAGGAAGAGGGGCACAGTAAACTCTGTCAGCCGGTGAGAGCAACATACCAGATTAAAAGCACAAAAATTTGAACCTCATCTCTTCTTGAGCTCCTTTCCCGTAAATGCAGCCTGGACAATTTGTAACTGCCTGTTTATTTCATGACCCTCCTCTGATGGATGCCTGTTATTAAAGTGGATCGGGCCCTGCAGTGTGATAACAGAGGCGATCTTCCGGGGTGGGGAGGTTTGCTTAGTGTGGAGATTAGCGCTGTATTCAGCCGTCTAGTCTTTGTCAAGAGACCGGGGACAGAAGACCAGGAGTAGCACTTCTCACTCCTCCTCCATCATGATTTTACCATTGAGTTTAAATGGTCAAGCCATTTTCCAAGATAATTGGTGTTGGCCCCTAATTATATACCCGTATGTGCCCACTTGTTTCTGTATTTGTAATAGATGGTATAAATTGTCACCTGTTGTTCTAGAATCTTGGCCAGGGTGCAAAGCAAAGGCAGAGTGTGAAAGCACCCCACATGCTGAGTTCGGATGTTGAGGCTATCCAGGGTTTGCCAGGGGGTTCCATTTCAGGAGGATGGACTTTTTCAGAAGCACCCCAACCAAAGCTGATGTAAGAGAGGAACTAGGGAATGAGAAGAGTCATCTTTTTAGGGAGAAGGGTGTTTTCCAAAAGCTATTAACCACCCGCATTAGAGAAGTGAGGGGGTTACCCCATTGTTGTGAACTGACCCAAACCAACTTAAACCTTTTTGGATTGTTTTGGAAGAAGTTAGAATTGGTGAGTATTCACTGTTCTTCAGTAACCTTGCTCTTTGTTTTGAGGAAAACAGGCCTTGGACCAAATTCTCTCACACATACAGACACTTACTAAATGAATGTTCATTAGCACAGCAAAGCTCAAACAGCAGCTCATAGCTACTCCGTCAGCCTCACAAAGTCGCAGCTGACTATCCTGTAGAGTAGTGGCACTCATCCTGGGCTGCACGTTGGAATCCTCAGGGAAGCGTTAAAGAGATAATGATACTGGTCCTACCTCCAGAGATTCTGATGAGATTTATCTGGGTGAGGCCCGTCTGTGTTGTTGTTGCTAGGTGCTGTCGAGCTGTTTCCGACTCACAGCCACCCTGTGTGTAACAGAAGGAAACACTGCCCCGTCCTGCGCCATCCTCACAATCGTTGTTATGCTTGAGCCCATTGTTGCACCCACTGTGTCAGTCCATCTTGTTGAGGGTCTTCTTCTTTTTCACTGACCCTTCACTTTACCAAGTATGATGTCCTTCTCCAGGAACCTATCCCTCCCGATAACATATCCAAAGTATGTGAGAGGCCTGCCTATGGGGTTTTTTAAAGCTCCATATGTAGTTCTCATGTTCAGCCAAGGTTGGGACCCAGTGTTTTAGATGCTGTAAGCACACTCTGTAGGAAAGGTTCATTTAATGCCAACTCAGCAGCATCTCTGGCAGGGTCTGACTCCTCTAGTCCAGTCAGAAAACCTTCTAAACCCATGGCTGGACCTAGGGACAAGGATCAAGTCATGGGTGCATCACCAAGGGGTGCAGGGTACAGGCCCAAGTGGATTGTTCCTCCTGGTTCATGCAGCGGTGGGAAGTGTCTCTAGGGGATTCCAGCCACTTTGTACATCCTGAAAACTGTTCATTTTGTTAGTGAGGCTTGTTTCTAACACCCATCATGCTAATTAACAAGTCTTTAGTTTCACCAATACGAGCCTGTGTTGATACCCTGGATGTTAATTAGCAAGCGCTGGTTGTTGATGAAGCTGGACTAAGAGACGTGTGCACATGGTAGCTGCC
The DNA here is from genome assembly GCF_000243295.1 of Trichechus manatus latirostris. Classification (NCBI taxonomy): domain Eukaryota; kingdom Metazoa; phylum Chordata; class Mammalia; order Sirenia; family Trichechidae; genus Trichechus; species Trichechus manatus. Next base: position 43,824,678 of record NW_004443937.1, on the reverse strand, counting down.
CGCGGATTGTGGCTTTTTCCAGCGTAGTGACAACTGACCTCCCTGAGTCTATGGATTCTTGGTAGTATGTTAGCTGGCAATCCCTAAAATTAAGGCTAAACGTACGTGTATCACACTATGCAGATGCATTTTATCGTAAATTACAGTCATCATAGCACTCTGTCTTCCCAAAGCCAAAGAAGGAATGTTCCAGGAGAGTTGTTTACAAAGTTTGGACATGTCCCAGCTGCCAACCATTCCTTCCCTCTACCCCAGCCAGTTGAGGGCCTGGGATCTTCTCTCGTCTGAAGGTTGTGGAGCACCAGCTCAGGACCTGATTTAACCTTAGCAAAAAGGGCAGGAGAGTGTGGACAGTGGAATGGCCAGGCCCAAATGGGGCCAGGGTGCCCTCCAGTTCTGGAGGGGTGTGAAGCTGCCCCCATTCTGCCTGTAGACCCTGGAGTTAGAGAATGACGCAAGTGGATGAGACGGAGGCTTTGGACTTGTTTGGGGACACTACGTAGGGCAGGAGGCACACACGTTCGAGGAACGTGGCCCAAGGCCACCGGTGGTAAGTCAGCCAGGAGATGCGGTTGACTCTCTCAAGAGGCCCACCGATGACTAGGACAGCTGGTTCTACCTGTTCACACCAATTGCACATGAAGGAACTATTAGCTGTACGTGTTCTATGTATAATCCCCCTGTATTGGCCAACTTTTCCTACAATAATGCTACACAGCAGTCCACCCCTAACCTAAGTAAGTGGCTTATGACAACCATGTTGGTTTCTCTAGGATGGGATGGCTGAGGGGTTCTGCTTCAAGCCGAGAGTTGGGCTGTGCTTGTTCATGGTGGGCTGGCCTAAGATCTACTCCCATGTGTATCACCTGGTGCCCAGGCTGAAGGGGATCCGCTGCCTGAGGAGATTTTCCTCGTGGCAGTGATTGATGTGCAAGAGGGCAAGCCCCCCTGCTCAGGCGGGCTTCAAGCCTCTGCTTCTGTCGTGGGGTATTGACATCCGATTGGCCAGCACAAGTCACATGACCAAGCCCAACCTCCCATAGAGGTGAAATTCACATACCGTAAAATTAACCACGTTAGAGCGAACAGTTCAGTGGTATCGAGTACATTCACAGTATTGTGTGACCACCACCTCTGACTATTCCAGAACATTCCTGTTGCTTCCAGGTAAAATGCTACTCATTAGTATTTCATTTGTCCTCAACTCCCAGCCCTTGGCAACTGCCAGTCTGCGTTCTGTTTCTGTGGTTTACCTCTTCTGGATGTATCATGTAAATGGAATCATACAACATGTAGCCTTTTGTGTCTAGCTTCTCTTAGCATGATGTTTGGGGAGTTTATCCACGTTGTAGTGTCTATTAGTACTTCATTCCTTTGTATGGCTGAACAATAGCCCATTGTAGGTATATACCACGATTGTGTATGTGTTCATTCACTGATGAGCATTTGGGCTGTTTGCGCCGAGAATGAGTATTTCTGAACTATCATCTAATCTGCCAAAGGAGCCAAGAAACCAAAAAAAAAAAAAACCAAAAAACAAACCTGTTGCGGTAGACTCATAGTGACCCCATAGGACAGCATAGAGCTGCCCCATAGGGTTTCCAAGGAGCGACTGGTGGATTCGAATTGCCAGTCTTTTGGTTAACAGCCAAGCTCTTAACCACTGCGCCACCAGGGCTCCCGAGAGAGTCACACGTCATCTTTCCTGTCATCTTCCTTCCCCTATAACAGCAGTAAACTCAGGGTCACTGTAATTCAGAATCGACAAGACAGCAACAAGCTAAGAAAGGAGGGAGGAGTTACATGTGAGGGCAGACCACCCCTCACAACAATTTGACTCAAATACAAAATTGAAGTTTTACAAAGCTTAGCCTTAGAAAACGAGAATGAGACGCTTCCAACAATTAAAAGTAACTGAAAAATTATAGGGTTGGATTAAGATGTTTGTTGAGGGAGACTTCCATCCACCAGGAAAGAGTTCAACACAGCAGAACTGAACGCTGGGACTGGCAAAACCGATGCCGTCTCATATTTCTACCTCAGTGTGTCGAGACTCTGGTAATCTGTTACATATGTCTGCTTTGATGTCACTGAGGGAGATGCCCTTTTACATCATCTCTTGTCTGGTTGTTGGCTATAAGGAGTGCATTTCACATGAGCTGCACCTGGGGAAATCCACTTAGCTGGCAGGACAAGGGGGAACAGAATAACACCTTGCTATGGAGTCTTTTCCTTACTCTACTGTAAGAAATTGCCTCCCTTCTTTGGGATTTTACTTGCCCATCTGCTCGTTATGGACAATGCTGCCTTTAAACAAAGTGATATTTCTCAAAGTATGTTTCATAGGATCCCAGTTTTGAATCATGTTATAAAAGTTGCTCTTGGAAGAAGGGATTCTATGGCCAAATAAATTTGAGAAACTTGGGTTAAATAAATATAATAGTCTTCTTCACTGCAGGACTTTTCAGAGCCTTTAATATGTTACTGTTCTTTGTAAATATCAAAAAGGAATGGCTTACACCTACTCCTCACTTATTGGCTATCTTTGTTATTCAGATTTCACATTTACAAAATGTAAATTTTTTTACAATAGTGAAAAAATCTACTATCCAATTATTTTGCACATGAACGATGTACGTCTGGCAGTAACAAACACCGAGGCTGTGATGGTTAAGGTCATGTGTCCACTTGGCTAAGCCATGAGTCTCAGTGGTTTAGCAGTTATGTAATGATGTAGTCATCTTCCATTTTGTAATCTGATGTGGTCATCCTCCATTTTTGCATAACACTGATTGTCACATAATGACCTAATCTTTGGAACCTAACCATGTCGATAAGCCAAGAGTGGGTATATACTGACTTTTTTTGAATCTGTGTGATAAGGTAATGCTTTTCTCAGGGAATTCTAGATTTGCAGAAGATAATGGGGCAAATGCTGCCCTAGGAAATTTCTAGGATAAGTTGTGTTAGATAACCTAAGGTTTTAGAGAAAAAGTGCTAAATTTATTTCTAAAAATTGTTATTAAAGACTTACTTTAGTTTGCTGTTTCAAACATCACCTCCACAAAAACCGGCATCACCTCGTGAGCCTGAGCAATAAGATCAGTTTTCTAGAAGAGAGTTTGACACCAGAGGTAAAGGTCTGGGAGAAAGAGTTCAGAGAGAAAACGTTGACAGACGCAAGATCAATGAGACAACACGTGCCATCATTGATTTGTCTCACTTTCAGGCTAAAGGATTCTAGTTCATTTCTTCCTACTGTGTAGCTTAGGTTTCATTTCGGCCTAGTATTTAGCCATCTTTTTGGAGAAATTTAATGGGAATGCTTCATTGTCGGCCTCCATCAGCAGCACATCGTTTCTCTCTCCTCAGCTGGAACTCTATTGCCAGTCGTTCGAAGACATTTCTGAGCACACTCATTTCCTCGCACCCATTTTTCTTTGCCCGCCACCCTATCCAGTCAGCACCTCTGGTAAAGTCCTGTCATCCACATGTTCTGTTATTGATCCTGGGTTGCCATGTTTTTGAAGGGAAACTCATAGCCACGTAGGAGACATCCCTACACACGAGTGGCGTCCTGCTTCTGCCCGTCTTCTCAACCAGGCCTCACTTCTACTTACCAGCTTCCCAGTGACAACTTTTCAAGGGGATCCTTCTTTCCCACCCCATCCCTTTCCTTGCAACAGGAAAAAAAAAGGCAGTCAAGAGTGATAATCCTCAGCTTCGGTCTCCTCCAAGTCAAGACATATGTGCTCAATCATTTCTCCCCCTTTTTCCTCATAAGGTCAGAGAAAGCCTGTTGTGTGTGTTTGAGTTGATCCTGACTCATAGTGACTGTATAGGACAGGGTAGAACTGCCCCATAGGGTTCCAAGGCTGTAATCTCTATGGGAGCAGACTGCCACATCCTTCTCTTGTGGAGTGGCTGGTAGGTTCAAACCACCAACCTTTAGGTTAGCAGCCGAGTGCGTAACCACGGTACCACCAGGGCTCCAGAGAAAGCCTAAAGCTACGGAAACCAAACCCATTGCCATCGAGTCAGTTCCAACTCATAACAACCCTACAGGACAGAGTAGAACTGCCCCACAGGGTTTCTAAGGCTGTAACCTTTACGGAAGCAGACTGCCACATCTTTCTCCTGCAGAGCAACTGGTGGGTTCGAACTGCTGAGCTTTAGGTTAGCAGCCAAGTGGCTAAACCACTGCGCCACCAGAGCTCCGTAGAGAAAGCCTAACCCCCCGAGAATAATAACAATAGCCAATTCATTTAATCCTCACAACAATCCCTTGGGGTAGACAGTATCAGTATGTCCATTTTAAAGATGAGGAGACTGAGGCACAGAGAGGTTAAGTAATTAGCAAAGGTGACACAGTCAATAAGTGTCAGAGCTGGGATTTAACGCAGAATCCAGGCAATTCTTTTTTCTCAGCTTTAAAGAAAACAGGAAAATCGTTTTTGTGTGATTTAATTCATATATCATAAAAATCACCCGTTTAAAAGTATGCAGTTCAATGCTATTTTGTATATTCATGGAGTTGTACGCCAACATCACTGTCTAATTCCAGAAGATTTTCATTACCCCAAAAAGGAAACTCATACCCATTAACAATCGTTCCCTATTCCCCCTACCGCAAGCCCCTGGTCACCACTAATCGACCTTCTGCCTCTGGATTTGCCTGTTCTGGACATTTCGTATAAATGAAATCATGTAATATATGGTCTTTTGTGACTGACTTCTTTCTCTTAGTGTATGTAATGTTTCCAGGTTCATCCGTGTTGTAGCATGAATCACATTTCATTTCTGTTTGTTGTGGAATAATACTCCACTGTATGGATAGACCACATTTTGTTTATCCATTCATCAGTTGATGGACATTTGGGTTGTTTCTACTTTTTGGCTATTGTGAATAATGCTGTTATGAATATATACAAGTTTTTGTGTGTACATAATGTTTTCGTTTTTCTTAGGTATATGCCTAGGAGTGGAGTTGTTGGGTTATATGGTACCTGTAAGTGAGAAGTTTCTCTTTTGAGGAGTTGCCAAACTGTTTTCAAAAGTGGCTGTGTCGTTTTATAATCCCACCGAGAATGTGCAAGGGTTCCCATTTCTCCACATCCTCAACAATACTTGTCTTTTTTATTTTAGCCATCCTAGTGTGTGTGAAGTGGTATCTCATTTTGATTTTTATTTCTCTGATGACTACTGATATTGAGCACATTTTCATGTGTTTATTGGCCATTTGTGTGTCTTCTTTGCCGAAATATCTATTAAAATCCTTTGCACATTTTTAAAATTGTATTACTTATTTTTATTGTTGAGTTGTAAGAGTACTTTACGTATTGTGAATGTAAATCTTTATCAGATATATGATATATAAATATTTTTCTCCTGTGGATTATGTTTTCATTTCTTGGTAGAGTCCCTTAGAGCACAGAAATTTTTTAAATTTTGATGAAATTCAATTTATTTTTTTCTTTTGTCGCTTGTGCTTTTGGTGTCATCTGAGAAACCATAGCCTAACCCAAGGTCGTGAAGATGTACCTGTATGTGTTCTCAGAGTTTTACACTCTTACGTTTAGTTATATGGTTGATTTTGAGTTAATTTTTGTATACGGTGTAAGGAAAAGGCCTAACCATTGTCCAAGAACCATTTGTTGAAAAGACTATTCTTTCCCCATTGATTAGTCTTGGCACCCTTGTCAGAAATCAATTGACCATAGACAACTTGGATTTCTGGACTCTCAATTCTAGTCCATTGATCTTTATCTATCTTTATGTTGGTACCACAGTATCTTGATTATTGTTGTTTTGTAGTAAATTTTACAATTGGCAACTGTGGGTCCTCCATTTTTCTTCCTTTTGAAAAATGTTTTGTTTGTTCTGGGTCCCTTTATTTCTATAAGAATTTAAGGATCAGCTTGTCAGTTTCTACCAAAAAAAAAAAAAAAAAAAAGGCAGCTGGGATTTTGATAACTAGTACATTGAATCTGTAAATCAATGTGGAGAATGCTGCCATCCTAACAATACCAAGTCTTCCCATCCATGGACATGGGATGACTCTCCGTTTATTTAGGTCATGTTTAATTTCTTTCAATAGTGATTTGTAATTTTTAGTGACACAGTTGGCACTTCTTTTGTTAAATTTATTCCTAAGTATTTTATTCTTTTTGATGCTGCTATAAAAAGAATTTTTATTTTGGATTGTTCATTGTAGTGTATAAAAATACAGTTGACTTTTATATATTCATCTTGCTGAACTTGTTTATTAGTTTCAATACTTTCTCAGTGGATTCCTTTAGGATTTTCTGTATACAAGATCATGTCATCTGCAAGGAGGGATAGGTTTGCTTCTTTCTTTCCAGTCTGGATGCATTTTATTATTTTGTCTTGCCTAATTGCTTTGGATAGAACTCTAGTAGAACGTTGATTAGAAGTGGTGAGAGTAGAGCAGACATCCTTGTTTGTTCCCGATCAGAAGAGGAGAGCTTTCAGTCTTTCACTATTAAGTAGGAATCAATCTTCATAGATGGCTTCTATCAGGGGAAGGAACTTCCCTTCTATTTCTAGTTTGTTGAATGTTTTTATTATGAATGGGCATTGGATTTTATCAAATGCTTGTTCTATTGAGATGATAATGTGGTTTTAATCCTTTTTCTATTAACAATGATATATTACATTGATTTTCCAATGTTAAACCAACCTTTTATTCATGGAATAAATCCCACTTGGTCATGATGGATAATTCCTTGCACATATTGTTGGATTCAGTTTGCTAGTATTGTGTTGAGGATTTTTGCAATGTTAGGCAATTGCCACTAAATGTTCTCAGCAAACACCCCAGGGATAGGCCTTCATCCTCTGAGCATGCTCTGAATCAGGCCATGTAAAAACAAGTCCTGTTAATGGGGCTTTTCCAGGAAACATCCAGGCTGGTCAAATAGTGACAACTTAGGAAAAAAAAAAAAGTAAGCCACTTCTAGAGTTCTTCTGAACACACAGCTTGCAGTCCTATAGACTTGCATTTATAATTAGGGGATGGGGCTTTTTGGGAGCTCCAAACCCATTAATCGCCGTCTGCTGGCTGCTAAACCAGACCAGTTGCTGTTAAGTCGACTCCAGCTCACGGCAGCCTCATCTGTTCAGAGTAGAACTGTGCTCCCTAGGGTTTTCAATGGCTGATTTTTCAAAGTAGATCACCCAGCCCTTCTTCCGAGGCACCTCTGGGTGGACTCAAACCTCCAACCTTTCAGTTCCAAGCCACGCACCTTAACTATTTGCACCGTGCAGGGACCCTCTGGGGCTGCCAGGCTGCTGTCTTACAGTTTTGTTTTGTTTTTTTAATTTGTTTTTATGGTACTTCAGATGAAGGTTTACAGAACAAATAATTTCTCATTAAACAGTACACGTTGTTTTATGACATTGGTTACCAACGCCACCACATGTCCACACTCTCCCTTCTCGACCTTGGGTTCCCTGTTACCAGCTTTCCTGTCCCCTCCTGCCTGCTGGTCCTTGTCCCTGGGCTGCTGTGCCCCTTTAGTCTCGTTTTGTCTTAGGGGCCTATGTGTCATGCGGTTTGTCATTACCGTTCTTGCAGGATTGCTGGTTTTCAAGGCTATTGCAGAGCGGGGGGCGGGGGTGAGGGTGCGAAGAGGATAGGTTAAAATACTGCAAAGCTCGTTTGCTATTCTTACCAAGAATCAGCCATTTTCCAAATAAATGCTCCTCAGATTTTACAAGCCTCTGAGTAATTTCTAGAACTCTGAAAAAATCAATCTTGACTGTTTTTGCCAGTATTCTTGTTCCTTTTACAGAGGAGCAGATTTTGGGAGGTAGTGACTCTTCCGTTCTGGAATTGCTTCTCCAGGCAAGCTGGTTTTAATTGATAAAAATAAATTTTAGTAACTCCTTTATGAGTACTTCAAAGACTTAGTTATCAGTGGAAGTGGAAATCTGTAGGATTCCAAGTCATCTATTCAGGAGAACTCCAGAAGTAGCTGAACTCCTTTTCTATTAGTTGACATCCATTAAGAGGACATTTGTAGCCAGTATGTGCAGACCATGCTTTCAGAGACGTTGTTCTGTTAGTTAAGTTTTCCTGACTGGATGGTGTTACTTGTGTTTGGATGTATTCTGATTCAGTGTTGATGGGCATTTAGTGTTTTCCCAAGCTTTCACTGCTACAAACAATGTTACTGGGCATATAATTGGACTCTAAATCTTTTGTTATCTGTGAGTCAGTCTGTTGGGTGAATCCATTGATAGGAACTTTCTAGCTCAAAAGGTACATGCATTTACAGTCTTGAAAGCTACGCTAGGGTTTTCATTTTTATATCTTTAGAGCCTTATTTTCTTTTTCTTTCTCTTGCTAATGTTGGGAATATTTTTCTTTCCGGTTCATTCTTTGTCCTTCTTAATTTTGAAATATCTTAAATATGTACTAGGTGTCTGAAAAGTTGGGAAAGAGGGTAAACTAATTTGAAACAGTATTTTAGTTATATTTGCAAATCAATTTTGCTGTAACCTCTTGACGTCATTTTTAGGTGAAATACATCTAAATTTAAAGCAACTGGGTGGATTGTTAATCTAAAAAGAGGACAGTGAATACATTCTTTTCTCACGGTGTCCAGACTTCTCTGGGCAGCCTGTAGTTGGGTAGGTAGTGTTTTATCTCCACTCAGAACTGATACCAGGTACCAACCTGAATGGCTGACACCCTTCTTGGCATCTGAAAACCCAGTTTTGCAGGTGCTCCTCTGAGTACTTTTCTCTTTCAAGTGAGTTTTAGTAGGATGCCTCACTTTCCTGGATTTGTTATCCAGAGGACTGAGAGTATAAAATTGGAACGTCCACGCCCTTCTCGTGTGGTTAGATGAGAGCATGCCTGAAAGTGTTGCCGTACAAGGAGAACCTGGGTATTTCTAACATGTTTTGAAAAGCATTTTGAGTTGTGATCTACACTTTTTCATTACAGGAAGGGAGAATAAAGATGGTCTTCTGTACACAGGCTTCCTCAACGTTTGCCTTAACGTTTATCTGGCTGTCTTTTGCTATTTTATCACTCATTCTGCCTTCTAATGAGCAGAGCAGAGAATACGTTTCAGGCAGGCTGTGCTGAGGTGTCAGTTGCCTCATCGGGAGAGAGCTGGTTTTTGAGCCAGTAACCCTTGGCACTAGGACTTAGGAAATACAAGTTGCCCTTTCTGAGTCTCCGCAGAGTTACAGGCCAGATCCCATTGCAGCAAATCCCAACACAGCTGGATCTTTGAGTCACAACAGGAGTCCCAAATCCAGCCAAACAATGGCCTGCTCATTGCCAGCAACAAAATCCTAGGCCTGCATACGCAGTGGGAGCTTTTCGTAATGGAATTTGACCCGCGATTATGTCTGGAGTAAGAGCTGTGCTTAGGGAATGGTGATTCTGTGCCCTAACTGGAGGAGTAAAAGGCTTCGTTTGCCTTTCCATGAACTACGCCATCAGCCAGGTGGAGCCACCCTATATTAACTCCATCAGCCAACCCGAGCCAACCTACAGTAACTCCACCAGCCAAACAGAACCACCCTACAGTAACGCCACCAGCCAGCCGGGGCCACCCTACAGTAACGCCACCAGCCAGCCGGGGCCACCCTACAGTAACGCCACCAGCCAGCCGGGGCCACCCTACAGTAACTCCATCAGCCAGCCGGGGCCACCTTACAGTAACGCCATCAGCCAGCCGGGGCCACCCTACAGTAACGCCACCAGCCAGCCGGGGCCACCCTACAGTAACGCCACCAGCCAACGGGAGCCACCCTACAGTAACGCCACCAGCCAGCCAGGGCCACCCTACAGGAACGTGACAGAGTCTCAGATGGACACAGGAGAGTCATAAAAGCTGCTCCTCCCAGTGTGATCAGCAGCTCAGGCTCTTAGAACAAGCGGCGGCTGCCTATATCTGCCCCCAGCGTGGTGCCTGGTGCCTGATCCAGGAATATGCGTTTGGAAAATATTTGCTGAATTCTTCACTAGACACGAGGAACAAAAACTTCTTTGCTTATTTTTCCAGAGTTTCTGAAAGAGAAAGTTGTGTGCGGTTTTCGGCCCTCCATGGAGGCCCGGTTATGATTAGCATTGCAGACAAGTCCAGTCTTTTATGAGCCTGCACACCAAGGCTGATGGACCCTTAGCAGCCTCCACTCAGCTCCTAGCCTTTTCCAGAAGTGCAGAGCTGGTGAAGGAAACAGCGCTGTTGTTAGGAACTCAGGAGCTGGCTCTGTGGAGCCTGGTCTGCAAAGCTGCTTCCGGTCCACCTGCAGAGGGTCTTGGAGGTGACTCGGGGCTCTCTGGAGTGAGGTTGCGATCTCTCCACTCAGGACTTGGTGGCTGCTGTTGTCACCTGTGCTGGGACAGGAAAAGCCTCCCTGTTCCACAGCCATCACATAGAAATAAAAGTATTTCTGCTAAATAATGATAGCACCAAATTCTTACACAGCCCTTTTCATGTCCCAGGCACTGTTTGAAGACTTTATATACTTTAAATACTTTATAGACAAGGATACCATGAATTAGGTACTTTTTCTCCCTTGTACAAATGAGGAAACTGAGGAACAGAGAGGTTAAGAATGTTACCCAGTTATTAGGTATGAAGTATCAAAGCGGGAATTTGAACCCAGGCAATTTAACTCTGTAGTTCATACACTTCTCTTTAGTGCCACTCACCCGAGAGACCTCCAGATTCCGAGATGTGAAGTTACTGGTTATGCAGGGGTGCTGTTCCTTTTACTCATTAATATGCTTGGTAAACATGCATTGAGTGCCCACTGTGGACCAGCCGTGGGGATTACAGTGGGAAACAAAAATAGACAAGGTCCCGGCCCTCTCTGGTGACAAACGGTCGTGCTGATGAACGTACAGATTGTGAGACGTGCTCAGAAAGAATGAAGCTTGGTTCCGTGGAGGCCTTTAACGAAGGAACCTGCCAGATCAGGCTGGGGTGCACGGGGAGGACAAGGCAAGGCGGGGTAGGGGCGCTCTGCACACATGGATCAGCATACGACAAGGCCAGGGGCAGGTGGGATCGGGGTGTTTTCAAGGCACTGTAGCCGGTGGTGAGGGGGATGTGGCTGTAGAGGTTGGCTGGGGCAGTGAGGGTTCTCTAGATCATGTCAGAAAGTCTCGTCTTAAGGGCCTTGGGTGGCAGAAATGGTTTGCACTCACTGATAACCAAAAAGTTGGCAGTTGGAACCCACCCGGTGACATCACGAAAGAAACAGGCCTGGCGATATGCTCCCTCGCTGCTGTTGTTAGGTGGTGTCGAGTCGGCTCCGACTCATAGTGACCCCATGTACTACAGAATGAAACACTGCCCGGTCCTGTGCCATCCTCACAATTGTTATGCTCGAGCCCATTGTTGCAGCCACTGTGCCAAGAAAACCCTACGGGGTAGTTCCGCTCTGTAATAGATGGGGTCTCTCCGAAGTCACAAACCAGTAACGAAAACAAAATCTACAAAAAACCCACAATGAAAACAAAATCAACAACAGGGGGATTTTCTCATTAAAAAAAAAGTCTTATGAGCAATGGAGACTCATTTAAGAATGAGTAGATTGGGATTTTGAAAAGATCCCTCTGGTGTCTTGGGAAGAACAGATGGGCGGGGCAGTAGAGATACTGGGAAACCAGTCCGGGAGTCTCCCGTGTCCAGACAAAAGGTGGAGACAGCTTGGACTAGGACGGAGGCAGAGGAGATGGGGGAGGATAGACAGATCTGAGAAATATTTAGATGATAAAATCAACAACATTTTATCACAAATAGAGTATGGGAGGGGGGCAAGATGACACCAACTATCACGGTAACCAAACAGCTGAACGAAATGCCGCAAAGAAGGTTTAAAGTCAGGCCCTGAGAGCCATCTAACCAGCAATATCAACGGTTTTATCTGCATAGCTGGAGAGAGACACTATGTATGCAGTGAACAGATATCTGCTGAGTACCTCTTGTGTGCCAAGCACTGTGGTAGCCAGTCGGTAAATGATAACATAGGCAAAACTCTGCCATGAAAGGGATGTATAACATGGTCCTCAGCTGGGGGTGGATTTGCCCCGCTCCAGGGGACATGGGGCAATGTATGGAGACGTTTTTGGTTGTCCCAACTGGAACTGTGGCATCTAGTGGACAGGGGTCAGGGTGCTGCTGAACATTGACCATGCTCTCCCCCGCCCCCAGCAGAGAATTGTCTGGTCCAGAATGTTAGCGGCACCAGCTTGGGAAACCTTGGTTTATACATTAGGTGGGAAGACAGGCAAGTAAATAGTGTAGTTTATAATACAGTGTGTCAGGTCCAGCAGAGGGTGTTACGGGAGTACAGGGCATCTCCCCCAGCCTTATTTTGGGGGGCGATAGAGGAGGAGGGAACGAGGAACAAGGAAGGCTTCTGCCCTTAGCAAAGGTTGGAGAAGCTACTGTAAAGCTACAGGAATAGTATTGAAGTTCTGTTTAACTCAGAATAATTAAGAGTGTGCATTAGTTAAGAGTGTGGGTTAGTTAAGAGTGTAGGTTAGTTAAGAGTGTGGGTTAGTTGAGAGTGTGGGTCCTGGTACCCAGTGGTTCTACTCCAGGCTGTACCTTTACTAGCTGCATAACCTTTGACCTCAATTTGCCGCACTTTCTGCACTTTCTTCGTCTCTGTATGTGGTTCTCCCTTCATAGTTCTGTGGAGAGATTAAGGGGATAATCCTTGTGAGAAGTTTAGTAGAGTATCCTGCACGTCGTAATCACTTAACAAATGACCACAGTAAGCACCTTGTCCCTCAGCTGCCTGGTTTACCCCATTTTTATTTTCTCAACATCGTCTTGGAAGAGCAGAGGACATAGAATTCCTTGACTCCAGCCCTGTCACAAAACCAGTTCCTGAGTTAGCCTACTGAGTGTGCAAAAACCTCTTTCCTGCTTGTGACAGGAAAAGTGAAAGAGAAGAAAATAATGCAAGAGCTGTGTCTGTTCACTGTAGCATTCAGATTTTCGTGGAAGCATCTGATGGAAAAGTTGGGCTTTTGTAATGGGATCCTCAACCTTTACTCACAGTTGAGCAATAAGTGTGGTGCTTCCTGATGCAACACTGGGCACGTCTGCAGAGCATAACTGTCCAGTTACAGAACAGCCATCCAATACGTTTAATCGTCATATGGTAATTGGCTCCAAAGTTCTGCAGAATTTGAGGCATCCTGTCCTGTTAATGTGCTGAAGCCAATTGCATTCACACAACTGTGTTTACTGAAAAGCAAGGCCAATTTTTTTTTTAACTCCCCAGTGAACTTGATGCATTTAAACCCTCTTAATTGATTTTTCTTTTTTTTTTGTAAGAAAAGCAAAAAGCATTTGGAGAAAATTCCCAGTGGTCTCTTAAACACTGGGCCCACTGTAAACTAGGGTTAATAACGACCTCAGGAAGAATGAAGGCGTGTTGGGCGAGGTTGGTAAATGGTATGACTGGGAATCTGCTGCTTGCCACCATTGGGGAGGAATCAGGCTGGGTGTGTCTTCCAAACAGGATGTGCTCAGTGGTTTTCCAGCAAATCAGAGACAGCATCCTCCTTGGTGTGGCCACTGTACTGTAGAACATGGGTAGGCAGCTTTGGCCCATGGAGCAAACCTGGCCCTCTGCCTGTTTTTATAAATAAAGATTTCTGGGACACAGCCATGCTTAGTCATTGAATTTGGCTATGGCTGCTTTCAGGGCAAAGTTCGGTGGTTGCAACAGAGATCACTTGGCCTGCAAAAGCTCAAAATACTTTCTACCTGACCTTTTACAGAAGAAGTTGGCCAACTCCTGCTCTAGGAGAGTGCTTTTCAAGCTCTAATGTGCCTGAGAATTACCTGCAGATTCTGAGTCGGCAAGTCTGGGGTGGGGCCTGAGGGTCTGCATTCCTGACAAGCTCCCAGGAGATGCCCATACTGCTGGTCCAGAGACCACACTTTGAGTAGCAAGGCTCTAGAAATTCATTGGCCTGATGGGATATTCTTGTTATGCACGGTGCTTGAGAGCACAGGGTTCAAGTCGTGTTCCTAACATTTATGATCATTTCAGCATGTAAAGATTTCTAATGTCCTTACATGTCAAATTGTTGCTCTATAGTAGAGAAGTGCTGTGTATAAATTTCCTATCACGGGGCCTGGCCTATAGTATGGATTCACTAATTATTAGCATCTGATCCACTGGGTATACCCTAAGACAAGTTACATTGCCATACAGGATTTAGGGACTACACATCCCTACTTTGACCTTCAAGTTATCTCTGGAGACCCTGCTAGAGGCAGGGATCTATGTGAGTTTTTTGAGCCCATGGAGGCTATTTTTTGTTTAAAGGAAACATTATTTAGAGATTGCTTTGATTTTAAAAATTAATTCAATTTATTTAAAAATCTAATTGTTCTTAGGATCAGAATTCAAGTCTTAGACTATTCTATCATGTTTATAAATCTTCAGTTCCCATTTATAAACTTCAGTCATTAAACACTTTACATTTTAAGCTACATTCATAAATGCATAATATTTGGTTTCTTTTTAAGTATCATAATCATCTGACTTTACTCCCTCTCCCGCCAAAGAAAACACCCTTTTATTTCTCTTTTAGTAAGTCTTGTAATCACAAAAAATTAAACTTATAAGTATCATGAACTTTAGGTAGATGATAGATAAATTGATAGATGATAGCTAGCTAGCTAGCTAGATTGATAGATGATAGATAATAGATGATAGCTGATGATAGATTGATAGATGATAGATGGATAGATGATAGATGATAGATAGATTGATAGATGATAGATGATAGATGGATGATACATGATAGACAGATGATAGATAATGATAGATGGATAGATAGATGATAGATACATAGATAGATAGATAGATAGATGATGATAGACAGGTGATAGATAGATGATAGATAGATAGATGATAGATGATGATAGATGATAGATGATGATAGATGGATAGATAGACATGATAGATAGATAGATGCTGTGGCCTCACCTCTGACTCATGGTGACCTTACACATGAACGTTGCCCAGTCCTGCATCATCCTCACTGTTGCTGGCTCCTGTGCCAGTCCATCTCACTGAGGGTCTCTCTGTG
>NW_004443937.1:43764945-43808772 GCF_000243295.1 Trichechus manatus latirostris | reverse complement strand
TTGTTGGCCCTGTACTTCACCAAACATGATCTCCTCTTACAGCAATCGATTCCTCCTAATGATGTGTCCAAAGCAAGTGATTGGACAGTGTTCTCTTGTAAGATTTTCATTGACTAATTTTCAGAAGTAGATCACCAGGCCTTTCTTCCTAGCCTGTCTTAGTCTAGAAGCTCCACTGAAAGCTGTCCACCATGGTGACACTGCTAGCATTTGAATACCGGTGGCAGAGCTGCCAGAGTCACAGCAACACGCAAGCCACCACAGTAAGGCCAGCTGACAGACGGTGGTGGTCACGAGCATTAGGATGACTTAAATATCATAAGACTGTGTCTGAATTTTATAAGATTTCTGTATAAAATCGTAAGTCTAAAGCAATTACTGAATTAAGCATTTTAAATTAAAACTACAAGAAAATCAAGCCAAGCCCATTGCTGTCAGGTCGATTCCGACTTCTAGGGACTCTGTAGGACAGAGTAGAACTGTCCAAAAGTGTTTCCGAGGCTGTAAATCTTTACTGAAAACAGGCTGCCACATCGTCCTCCTGCGGAGCAGGCTAGTGGGTTCGAACCACTGACCTTTTGGTTAATAGCCAAGCGCTTAGCTTCTTTTAAAATGACAAGAACGTACCAAATGTGTACAGAATTCATAACATAAGAAATATAAAGTTTATGGCTTTGGTTCTGTTAAATGTTTCTGTTCCTCATTCTAAGGCTTACCAGGATTTGAAGGTGCTAACCCCTCAAGGAAACCCTTGTCATCCTAAGTAATTTGGGGGGATACCTCGTCAGCTAGTTGAGAATCCATGATGACCAGAATCTCAGGTGGGATATGGACTGGATTCTTGTCCTTGAAGCTGCTGGGACGCGCTGAACCCTGTTTGTAGTTACGACGCCCTCGACTACCTGAGTTAATGAACAGGTGGTCATAGGTATACCACGATGCTTACAGTTAGAGCTGACAGAAGTCTCAGGCACATATCTGCACCGTGTTTCCTTGCTTGGGTTTGCGTTTCCTTATCTCTTAAGGAATGAAATATCTTGCCAGCTAACTCCAGGGACCTTTGAACTTGCTGGAAAATGGCATCTTTTCAAAAACTTGCCTGTAAACTTTCACAACTTTTCTGGCTATTATGGTGAGAACTCATTTCATTTTGTGTATCTTGACTGACATGTGGTCACAGCTTCTCAGGTCATTCTGCCAGTGGGATTAGCTCAGGTCTTTACCCTTGGATCTGAAAGCGATTAGAACAGATAAACTATACCCATGTGATTTCTTTGGCCGGCCTAAGTATAGGGGGAAATATTATAGTCACAGTTAATTGAAACTGTCTGGATTGTGTAGTCCAACTCTCTCGTTTTAAAGAAAAGAAAGATGTTCATGGGGAGGTTGAAGCTGAGTTTCAGTCGCAGAATACCTTAGATAGGCCTCGCTGTATGCTGAATAGATTGGGGGGTCCAGTCTTGTTGGAAACCAGTGCTATTCACAGTCCCTCTCTTTTCATACCTGAACTTTTCATAGAAGCTTAACATAATTGGGATGAGAGAACTGACCCAGATGATTATTTTAATTTTTGTCTGCAGTCCATTATTCAAAAATGTGAGCAGATGTTGGATGATATTACAATAATTCCATTGAAGGCATTAGTTTAGAAGATAGTATTGCTCCAGCCTTGGTCATTGGATAAATGGCCGAGTTGGGTCCCAGCTGAGATGTTACCACTGAATCAAGCTTTTCTGGAACTGGATTGAATTTCAGGTACACACTGCAACTTTTGCTCTTTTGTTATGGTAGTTTACCTCTTAAGTATATAATTTTATGAGCCAAAGATTTTCAGGAAGATAATGCTCTGATTGTATCTCACCCGTAAGTTCACCTAAAGAAGGTCAATCTCTCCAGCCTAAAGGCAAGAAGAATTTTCTGTAGAATTTTCACTCAGATATCTCTTGCCTAACAAAGACTTATTTTGTAGTTAAATAAAGGATAAAATAAATGTTTTAGTCACTTATGCTTGGGGGATCCAGAATTTAAAGCAATCAAATGGCTTTTATAAGTTGAATTATGTCCTTCCAAAATATGTGTTGGAATCCCAACCCCTATGCCTGTGCATGTGATCCTGCTTGGAAATAGGATTTTCATTGTTACATTAATGAGGCCATAAAGTGTAGGATGTGTCCTAAACCTAATCACTTCTTTTTTTTTTTTTTTTAATAATATTTTATTGTGTTTTAGGTGAAAGTTTACACAGCAGATTAGGTCACCATTTAAGAATTTTTTATACAAATTGTTCTGCGACATTGGTTACATCTTTCAGCATGTCGGTATTCTCATTATTTCCATTCTGTTTGTTCTGTTTCCATTAATCTAGCTTCTCTGCCCCTCCTTACCTTCTCACCTAATCATTTCTGAGTTATAAAAAGAGCAGATGAAACACTTGCGCAATCAGGGGAAGACAGATGCCATGTGAGAATCATTTATGAGCCAAGGAACCAAAGAATACCCAGGGCTACCTTCGAGGAAGGAATTACGTACCACAGAAACCCTGATTGAGACTTCTAGCCTCGGAACTGTGAGAAAATAAATTGCTGTTCTTTAAAGCCACCTGTTTGTGGTATTTGTGTTCCAGCCGCCCTAGGTAACTAGGACAATGGCTTTATAGGTGCTAAGTATGATCCTACTGCCTTTAAAGAATTAAGAAGTTAAGTCATTACCTCTCTGCTCCGGGTTAGGATTAAAGCTGTTGTGGTTTAGACAGCCCCTTATCTCCTCTTGAAATGTGCATTTATCCACCCATCTGACAGTCTTGAGTAATGAGAGATTCTTTCAAATGATATATACAGAGTTGATAGCATCCTGTGTTTTCTGCACACGCTGTAAATTTTCATAGCATGCCAAGTCACTTGCCTTTCTCCCTTTCTCGGGAATCCATACACCTTACATTTGAATTGCACAGTACCCTTCCAAGCTTTAGTTGGACCCACTTGTTGTTCGTGTTGTTTAAGCACAGACAGTAAAAGCAACCATTTAAAAATTTCATTAAGATGCCTGCTGTAGTCGTTGCTGCTCAGAATATTTGAATGCTCTGTAGTTCTGGGGGAAACCCTGGTGGCGTAGTGGTTAAGTGCTATGGCTGCTAACCAAAAGGTCGGCAGTTCGAATCCACCAGGTGCTCCTTGGAAACTCTATGGGGCAGTTCTGTTCTGTCCTATAGGGTCGCTATGAGTCAGAATCGACTCGACAGCAACGGGTGTTAGCGGGTTATAGTTCCGGGTGCCTTGAAAAATTATTGAAGTATAGTAGAAGAAAGAGGACAGGTGATTTAGTGAAACTTAAAAACAAAAAATCAACCTCTTCATTGTGACTTGAGTTCAGAATTCAGGTTCATAAGTTAGCACTTGGTATTTGAAAAGCACAATAGTTATAATGGGGACCTGAATCTAGTTCTTATACCCTAGACGAGCGAAGTCTTCCGGATTAGCTAGAGTGTCTTACAGTCCTACCTGATCTACTTGTCCCTAGCTCTCTGCACTGCTAATTGTTAGGAAGTGATTCGGTAAATGCATCAGTGTCATCCTTGTATTTAGTAATTTGTTATTGTTAGTTGCTGTCAAGTCAGCTCTGACTCATAGCAACCCCACGTACAATACAGTGGAACAGTGCCCAGTCCCGAGC
Source organism: Trichechus manatus latirostris (assembly GCF_000243295.1). Taxonomy (NCBI): domain Eukaryota; kingdom Metazoa; phylum Chordata; class Mammalia; order Sirenia; family Trichechidae; genus Trichechus; species Trichechus manatus. The sequence continues at coordinate 43,805,103 of NW_004443937.1, read as the reverse complement.
CTTCTCCATGGTTGTTGGGATGCTCAAGTTCATTTTGAGTCATGGTGTGTTTTGAGTGCCTCACAACCTGCAGGCTCATCTTCCAGCACTGTACCGGACAGTGTTCTGTTGTGACCCACAGGGTTTTCATTAGCTGATTTCCAGACATAGTTTGCCAGGCCTTTCTTCCTATTCTGTCTTATAGTGACTCTGTATTTCTCTGATTCAGTTCTTATTTTCAGTTCAACTTCCTTAAGGACAGTAACTGTTCTTGGTTAAATATCAGTTTTATTCACTTATTTAATCTGTATTTATTCAATAAATCAATATATATTTGAGTGCCTACTAGGTACCAGGCACTGTGCTGGATCTGGGGTCACAGTGATGGATAAACAGGAGCCCTACGAGATTAGGTCGACTTGGAACAGATAATCACAGGACTATTTAGTTGTTAGCACAGTATCACAGCTGTGATGAGTGAATACGGAATTGTGTTGAGCACAGTGACGTTCACTCACAGGCCACGTGATTTAGAATAGTTGATAATAATAAAGAAGAATTTCTGGGGCCCACAGAGTTCATTTGGGGCACCCTGCAGTATTGGCCAAGGTGTTTTTAGGGCAGTTTCCTGTGTGTTATTTATACCAAGGTCTGTTCGCTGGAAGGAGCCCCGGTGGTGCAGTGGTTAAGAGCTGGCTGCTAACCAGAAAGTTGGCAGTTCAAATCTACCAGCCACTCCTTGGAAACTCTATGGGACAGTTCTGCTCTGTCCTATAGGGTTGCTATGAGTCAGAATCAACTCAACGGCAACGGGTTTGGTATTCTCTGGGAAGTTTTAAACACTGGGATTTAAATAGTATAAGCAAGCAGACAGAACAGTGGGTTATCCTCATCTTCCTTAGTTATGCATGTATCAAGGGTGATAAAGGTTCTCCTAGTTCCTTCTCATTATTATCACAAAATTAATATGTCTGTGTGTGGGGCGGTCATGTGTGTGCGTTCATGCAATGTGATCTAAGTCCTGTCTATTTCTTAGTTTGCTTTAAGTATGTATTCCTTGTAAATGATTTTTTTCCACTCCATCTGACAGCATAGACTTGATGCTAAGTTTTGGTCTAACAATTCAGCAGTGACAGGTAAAGACAGATGCAGACCCTGGAAAGGCTCATACACAGGGTCCTCGTGAAGAAAAGCCACAGACAGGAGGGCTGATCGCATGTTACCTTCCTCCAGCCCTAATTCCAGATCTCTCTCCTCATGGGAAATGATAGCCACGCCAGGGGGCGGAGATCCCAGAGAATAAGCGATTCCTGGTTTACTTTCCATCTATTGATAATAAAAACTTTATGGGTCCGTTTCTCTCGGTTTGTTAATACGCGGATGGCAGGGATGTCTCGGGAGAGCTTTCGGCAGTCGTAGAAGGGCGAACCAGGAAGGGGAGTATTTCTGTTTCATCCAAATGAAGGGATATCACTCAAATGTAGAAAGAGTGTACAGATTACCATTCCGCGGTGAGAAACCACGTGGTCTGTCCTCTGGAAGGCACACCCACTCACGCGTCCCCGACACACGTTCTCTCCAGGTGGGGCCCTTCCCCCGCTTCTGGCCGAGGCCCACTTTGAGAAGTGCTTCCAGACATGCTCAGGTGCCGACATCTTAAAAGCTGAGAGTGGGCTCCTAGGACCCCCGGCTAGTTGAGAGTCTGCGGGGCCACACCCCGCCTGGCATCCCCGCCTGAGGGCCGCGCCATGTCACTGCCCCTGCGCGTCGTTCCATAGACGCTCCCTTATCTCCTAAGAGCCTCCGTCAGTCCCCGGGTGGTGCAGACGTTAACCACTTGACTGCTGACCGAAAGGTTGGTGGTTCAAACCCACCTAGAGACACCTCGGAAGACAGGTGCTGCTTCTGAAAGGTCACAGCCTTGAAAACCCCGTGCTGCGGTTCTACTCTGCCCACCGCGGTGGCTAGGAGTCAGAACTGACTGGATGGTAAGTAACAACAGCAGCTACCTTGTGACAGACTGTTCAAGCGCAGGAAAGGCCACCAGATGAATCTGGCAATGGAAACCTCTGCTGTTCCCACGAAAGGCTGTTGGTCCTTTTATTATTGTAAATTAACGGGGCCAGTTGCTTTCAGTGAGCAGGCTGCCGCTGGAAGAAGGGTGTGTGTTTGGATGGGTCCTTAGCACTTTCAGACTACTGGGATGACAGTTACAAGGCAGCTGCCTACAGGGCCAGGCAGGCACCTGAATGAGGTCGGTGGAGGTAGGCGCTCTGTTGGGGTGGGGGTGACTGTAGGCACTGAAGGTCACAGCCTCGCCCTGCCTCCTGCTGATCTCCACTTAGTGGAAAGGCAGGGCCCAGTCTGTCTGATCTTCCATCTTTCAAAAAAGTTGGAAATCCTGCTTTTTATATGAAATCTTCTGATTTTTAAAAGTTGGCAACTAATTCAGACTTTCTGGAACACTCCATGAGCCAAACAAAACACACCCGCTGGCCAGAGGCCCCTTTTGTGCCAGGTTCTGGCTACCCCAGGTGTGGTTCCCAGACCAGCAGCCCCAGCATCACCTGGGAGCTGCTTGGAAATGCAGAATCTCAAACTCCACCTCAGGGAATCAGACTGCATTTAAAGAAGATCCCAGGTGATTCCCATGCATAGTAGATAAATAACCGCTGTCAAGCCCAGTCTGACTCCTGGCGCCCTGACGGACAGCAGAGTGAGAAGCTGCTGGTCCTGCATCATCCCTACGATCGCTGGTACGTTCACCATCACTGCAGCTGTGGTGCCATTCCATCTCGCCCAGCGTCTCCCTCATCCTCGCTGGCCATCTTCCTCACCGCACATGATGTCCTCCTCCAGCAATTGATCCCTCCTGATGACGTGTCCAAAGCAAGCGAGTTGTTGTGATCCAGAAGGTTTTCATTGGCTAATTTTTAGAAGTAGATCACCAGGCTTTTCTTCCTGCTCTGCCTTAGTCTGGAGGCTCCACTAAAACCTGTCCACCATGGATGACCCTGCTAGTTTTAGAAATACCGTTGGCATAGCTTCCAGCATCATAGCAACATGCAAGTCACCATGATACAACACACTGACAGACGGGTGGAGGGTGTGCGCATTAAAAGTTGAGAATTACTGTGCTGGGACCTTATGCAGCTATCACTCCCTCAGGGCAGGAGGAGTGTAAAAATGGTGGGTAGAGGTGCCTGACCTCCCCTAACTTTACAAGGCAATCACCTTTCTTGCTCCATAGACTGGGAAGCCCACTGCGTCCTCTCCTGCCAGTCTCCTGGTTCTGCTGCCACCATTTCTCTGCTGCTGCTGCTTGCCATCTCTTCACATCTCCAGTGTTACAGCTCTCTCTCTCTTCTCTGTGTCTCTGTCCGTCTGTCTCTCTCTCTCTCTGTCTCTTGGGTCTAAGAGATTCTCAGCACAGGGATCCCAGGTCCGAAGGATGTGCTCCATTCCTAGTTCTTCTTTCTTGGTGGTAGTGAGGTCCCCCCTTTCTGCCTCTGGGATGGCTCATTTTAAGCCTAGGGGGTGGCAAACCTGACTAGTCCTCTTGTTAGGGTTCCATACACCTTATTTCCATGGTCTGACCCCCACAAGTTTCCATGCACCTTATTTGCATTATTAGCAAGCTGTTTAATCCCCTTCGTGGGCCACAACACCTTGTTTGCATAGTCCCACCCAATCATTGTGTGGCAGTCACAAAGACTATGGCTAGAATGGCCATATTAAGTAATTCACTGCACCACAAGGAGACTTTTGAATCATTGGATAGAAATTAAATATTTTAAGTGGAATTTTGTTTTTAAAGACCAAAGCAAACTTCATCCTTGAGGTATTAGCTCAGATGTAACTTCTTTGGGGAAACCTCCTCCGCAAAAACCAGGTTAGATAGTCTTTCCAGGGGACCCCTTACTACCACATTTTACATTTGTATTTGCCTGTTGACTTAAGTCAGATTGAACGGTGGTTTCCATGAAGGCAAGGAACATGTCTTGTTCCCTTTATAATTCCAGCACACGTCACAGTGCCTGGCACTGAAGTGTATTCAATGAATGAGTGCAGTCAGTGAAATCTCACTATCTTGATGTAATTATTAAACATCACGTTGAACTTATTTATTCTGCGAGGGTCTAACTAGACTTGTGAGAAGACCATCTAAGCAGCTGTGCTATCTTGATGTAATTATTAAACATCACGTTGAACTTATTTATTCTGCCAGGGTCTGACTAGACTTGTGAGGAGACCATCATAAGCAGCTGTACAGTCTTTTTTGCCCCTGCAGTCTTCTGCCCGTTCGCTCAGGATGTGTCTCCTGTCTCATTCATTCTTGCAGCCCGGGAACCAGCCATGGCCAGACACATAGGAGAGGCTCAGTAAAGATGTGCGGAATGGAGCTCCTAGTAAAAGCAAAGGGCCCAGTGGTGGCTCCGGTGTTAAATTCGTGCTCATTTTGTCATCATCCCTTAACTACCTGTCCCAGTTAGAGCCACATGGCTTAATTATGAACTGAAAAAAGGTATTATGCCTTTTAAACAACACTCGCCAGCACTGTGTTGACTTTCCATTTTCTAGTGCCCCAAACCACCACCGGTTAGTTCGTCCTGCTCTGGTGGCTTGCAGGTCGCTATGATGCCGCAAGCTATTATTTTAAAAAGTATTTAAAATACCAGCAAGGTCACCCATGGTGGATGGGTTTCAGGGGAGGCTTCCAGACTAAGACAGACGAGGAAGAAAGGTTTGGCAGTTGACTTCCAAAAATTAGCCAGTGAAAACCCTATGGATCACAACAGATTATGGTCTGGTATACCGCTGAGATGAGCCGCCGTGATTGGAAGGCGCTCAGTACACAGTGGACTGCAACAATGGACTTGAGCACGCCAGCGATTGTGAAGACGCCGCAGGACCAGGCAATGTTTCGTTCTGTTGTGCATGGGATTACCGTGAATTAGAACTGGCTCCAAGGCAACTGACAACAACAATAACAATGACAGCACCCTAGAACATGTAGGGTCCCTTCCACTGTGGAAGGCTGGGGAGCAGTACCTACATGTTTATCTCACCCAAATAGAACAACCAGGAGTGGCTCCCTTTCTCAGTCTCAACAGGCTGCCCCTAGGAAATCCCAAGTGAATCATAACCATCTTCATCTGATCGTGTTCTTTATCCACATGTTCTTTACAATAGCATATTATTATAGAAGAAGGAAAATGGGGCAAATCATATATAAAGATAATATTTCCTATATTATTGTTCACTTTTTTATATGCTGTATAAGGATATTTGCCAGGGCAAAAAGCCTTTTGATCCAAAAAAAATTACTTTAAATTGACTTTTTAGAAGTTAGAATTGGACTTTTTTTTATGGAAGATAAATTGGTTTTCTGTGGTTCTATCATGTAATAGAAATTGACTTCTGATGACTCTTAACTGCATGTAATATAAATCAACACTCTTGCCTTCCAAGAGAATTTATTCTGTTCAGCCACACTCTCATCCCTGAGTTTCTCATTTTTGCATTTACGCATGTGCTGGGCTTTTTTTTTTTTTTTGTCTTTTGCAGTTATACTGACTTGTTTTACGCCTCCTAGGCTGCCATCTAAAATGACTTCAGGTTTGAAAGATGTGGTAATGTCTTTCAGAGAAGAATTCTATTTTAGACCAAAAAGAACAGAAAACTGGTTTTATATGTGTTGTAGATGCTAACCTTTCTGTTGATTGTGTGAAGTGAAGAAATAATGCTGTTTTGAGGATTAACGCATAGTTAATGTTGTACATACTTGATTATAATGAACTGAGGCTTTTACAAAATATATTTGAAGGACCAGGTTGTTAAAATATGCTTTTGAAATTCTAGTCAACTGACATTTTTTTCCTTTCTTTATTTTCAGTTTTGAAGAATAATACCTTGGGAGGCCTTTAATAAAAGGTGTCCTGGTGGTGCAGTGGTTAAAGCATTCAGCTGCCAACTGAAAGATCAGTGGTTCAAACTGATGAGCCCCTCCCTGGGAGAAAGATGTGGCAGTCGGCTTCTGTAATGATTATAGCCTTGGAAACGCTGTAGGGAAGTTTTACTCTGTCCTATAGGGTCACTATGTGCTCCTTGGAAACTCTGTGGGGCAGTTCTACTCTGTCCTATAGGATCGCTATGAGTCGCAACGGCAGTGGGTTTTGTTTTGTTTTTTTATAGGGTCACTATGAGTCAGAGTTGAGTTCCTGGCAATGGGTTTGGTTTCTGTTAACAAGGTGGAGTTGAAGGGTGTGAGAGAAAAGGAGAGACTCATTTTTACATCATATACTTTATATATAAAATAAGCTTGTATTGCTTTTGTGATTCAATGGACAAATAAAACTTATGAAGAAAGGGGGAAGGGCATGATTTAAAAAATTTAAATCAATGCTGTAGTCTGATTGAACCTCATTATTCACTGTGTATTTTCAAAATTCAGTAGAAAGTTACATCGTATCAGTCAGAATGTTTGAATGGAATTGGGGGGAGGGGGGTGCTTTTGATCTGCTGCTTTTAAGTATCCAGAAAGTATTCCTGTGAGATTTCCTTAGGGCACGATAGCGTTTTGGGATGGTGAGCGTTGGCATGGTTGTTCACATTAAGCGGTGATAGCTGTCATATGGAATAAATACTTCTGTGGACGGAAGATGAGAAGAGTTGAGAGTCAGTATTGTGTAGTTTAGGAGCAGGGACGCTGGGGCCAGCTAACTGGGTGCGAATTCTGGCCCTATCACATTCTAGCTGTGTGACCTTGGGCTGGTTACCCGAGCTCTGTGTGCCTGATCCTCCCCATCTGTTAAATAGATTACAGTACAGACCTCAAGGGGTTGTTGTAGGGATTAAATGAGTTAATTCATGTAGAGCACATCGAAGAATGCCTGACAGGCATACGCACTGCATCACCTAGCTTATGCTGCAAAACAAAGCCCCCCAAAGGTTAGTAGCTTAGAACAACACGCATTGATTATTGCTCATGATTGGGGTTGGCTGAGCAGTTCTGCTCTGGACAGCCACGCCTGGCGCTGGGTAGTCCAGGGCGGATGCAGCTGTGTGATGACAGCTGGGCTTGTAGGCACAGTTCCCACCAGCAGTAAGAGGACAAAGCCCAAATGCACAGGTGCATTTCATGCCTCTGCTTACAACAGACTCACTAATACCCCGTTGATGAAAGCCAGTCACATAGCCAGGCCTAGAGTCAGTAAGGGAGGGGACCTGTCAAGAGCCTGGTACAGGGAAGGCGGGTCATCCAGACCATGTTGCAAACAGTCTCCTGCACACACTATATAAGCATTAGCTGCTGCTACTGCTAGTATTGTTGTGATAATGTTATTAACTCTCTGAACATAGAGCTACTGAAGGGAGCGTGCTCATGAGTATGCCCTTAGTTGGTCGTTCACGTTTGCCATTTCTAAATCTTGTGGGTGCCTCAGAAATGAATACTTGCAACGAGAGAGGTCTTAAGAGGAGCTTATTCTGCAGGGCCGAAATTATTATTTTTGGTCCAAACTGTGGCTGTCCCTGCTGGCCTGCCTGGGAGCATTTTACAGGTTATAAAATACAACGATTACTATGGTAATCATATCGCAAGTATAAAATGGCGTTGACCTACTTGTTAAAATGCACTGTGTATTAAAGTAAAGACTGTGAGCTTACAGCTAGATGAACTCAGAATAAACACAGAATAGCAAGTCCAAGGTGCCAGAGAAAGCTTCAGAGGGAGGGAGGGCGTTCAATAAAGAGGATGTATTTTCCTTCCATTACTCCATTTTTCCTCGGTGTGACGACCCCTGGGAAATGACACCAGTCTCAGTGTTTCTGTCCCCACCTGATCCACAGGTGGCAATTGTTTTTAAACAGTAAGAGCTTCCATTTGCAGGACCATTTACGTTGTACCAGCCACTGTGCTAGGCCTTGGAGTACAGTATTATTTCAGTTTCTCATTGTGACATCTCTCTGAAGTACGCATTATTATCACCCCTTTATAAACGAGGAAACTGAGCCACAGAGAGAGTAAACAGCTTGCCGTGAGCATGGGAATTCCCACCCTCAACAGCTTGGGTCAGTAAGGACCCATGAACCATGAGACCTAAAAGAAATTGAATACGATTACACAAATCACTTTGGTTTTCAGAAGACTGTGTTCTTGGGATATTTCCATGGCTTTTGTAAATTCACTTATTTATTAATTATTTCATTTAACAAATGTTTGGTGTGTGCATACCATGTGCCGGACAGCATGCTGGTGCTGTGTTAATGAACAGCCAGGGTACCTGAGAGGGTTCCTGGTCTCAAAGAGACTTGCCAGATGGTCAGTAGAGACCTGTGGGAGAGTGGGCGTTAGTGAGGGTAAGGATAGAACTGTGTTCTGGCTGCAGAAGTGGTAAGAGCCCAGAGGACCTGCAGACAAATCAGTTCTAGCTAGTGCAGAGAGCAGGAGGTGGGGACAATTCTGATAAAGAAATCTGGTGTCATAAGCAGGGGTCCAATCCTGAAGGGCCGTAGGAGTGAAGTTCCTTTATCCTGAGAGCAGTGGGGGCTATAGAGGAGTTTTGAGCAGGAATGATGTGACCTAATGCATAGTTTAGAGTTCTTGGGTGGTGAGGAACTCCTCCTCTCTGCTCTGTGGGAAACCTCAGCATGTTGAATGGCAGAGCATTTCCGGCCTACAAGTATCTCACCAGAGTGACTTTTGAGGACCTGATGATTTCTGAAAAACAGCAGGCCGGATAGAGCCAGGTAGATGTTCTTCAGTTCTTTGCTTTCTGTTTTTTATCTTTCCTGCATTTAAAAATAAAATTGAGCTCAATGCAAGCAGGCTTTTAGAGCGGAGGTGAAGAGGCGTCACTATCATTACATTTAATTCAATGGGAGACAATTGATTTTCTCTTCCCTGCCACGTAAGCATCGATAGGGGCTTTCTTTATGGGAGAAGTGTGTTGAGAAAGATACCAAGGCTGGTTCTGGGCTGAGCCGGAAGGAGTGCTGCGATTATTTCACGGTATCAGCTGTGGGAGCTGGACCTGGGTGGTGACGTACCTGCCATGTCTTTACCACCCTCCTCGAGAGAGCCAGTTGCTATGAGTAATAATTGTCCAGAAACACGTATATTCTGCCTCTCACATACGTTTACCTATGTGAATTCTGCCTCCTCAAGCCCCTGGCACTCTGCTTGCTACCTCGTGGGTCCTCTGTTTGATCTCACTGACATAACCCACTGGGGAGGGTGGTGGTGGTGGTTGGGTGCTGTTGAGTCCATTCCGGTTCATAGGGACCTTATCTAACAGAGGTAAGTCAGGCCAAAGTGGAGGTTGGCTTTTTACAGTCTGATAGTTTTTATGCCACCCAGGAATGCTGTAACCCCGTAGCTGATAAGTTCAGATTCTCAATTTTGTCCATAATGGTGGGTTCGAACTGCCGACCTTTTGGTTAGCAGCCGAGCGCTTAGCCGTTGTGCAATAAGGGCTCCGTATTTGTTCTTTAGTAGAGATAATTTTGAGACATTAACCAACTGCAAGCACTGCAATCGTCGGTCATATTAATTCACCTGCTGATAATTACAGAAATGGAAAGAAACTACACATAATTTGGCTGGTGAATTCAGGTCTCAGGATCACTAATTCTAGAATCCATCCGGGAGAGAAATCTGAATGTGAAAGCTTCATTTACAATTATATGGTGTGTGTGTGTGTGTGTGTGTGTGTGCAATTATTTTGAATTTTCAGTCCTATGGTAAAGGGCAAACTGGTCAGTAGGGATTAATGATGACTTCAGATTTAACTGATCTTAGTTAATAATTTCTATACACTTCTCTACTAATACTTATTTTCCTAGGGAAAAGTGAATTCTTCAAATTTTCTTGTTGCCCCTCTGAAAGAGGGCAGAATATTCGATGGACAGTGCTGATAGAAGGCTTCCCTTTGGAAAGCCTCCAAATTGGGTCTCCTAACTTAGAAACTAAACCCTAAGCCCAGTAACTGGAAACCCCAAGCTTTATGTCCCAAGGGGAGCAGCAACAAGAGAGTCTAGAAAGCGAGGGACATAGAGACTTCTGGGTTGGCAGCTTCCAGTTCAGTGGCACATAATTGATGAGTCGCTTGACCTTGAGAGACAATACTTTCATGTAGGTGATTATTGATATATCAGTGGTTCTTTTGAAAGCCAGCATGGTGCCCCAGGTCACTTCGATCATAATGCGAATTTTGGCAGTAGCGTCTGATACCTCTTCTCCTTCTTCCCCACCTTATCAGAGGAGGGGGGGTCCCTGTGGCCATGACCCAGTACGGATTCAGCGAGTACCTACAATGGCTTAGCACAGTTACAGGCATTGAGAGAGATTCAAGAGATGCCGTAAGACATCACCACTGTCTTCCCAGTCCTGATTTTTGCAGGGAGGAGGGAGGAGCAGACACCCCCACCCCCATGGAAGTGGTCAGGAACCACTAATGATAGGACGCTAGTTTATCTGCATGAGATTTTACAAAATCAGAACATTTTAAGCAGCAGGATCAGCACGAGAGAGAGCATGGTGCTTCGGGGAACTTCAAATGGCCTGGCTTTCCTCTGTTTACAGTGGGAGAGGCTTCCTGGAGGAGGAAAGATTTGAGCTGGACCTTGGAGGATTTGGGGATTTGGGTTGCATTAGTTTTCTGTTGAGGGGCAGGGGTAGAATTCTTGCCTCCCATGTAGGAGACCCGACTCATTCCTGCCCAGTGTACCTCATGCGCGGCCACCACCCGTCTGTCAGGGGAGGCTTGCATGTTGCTATGATGCTGAACAGGTTTCAGCTGAGCTTCCAGACTAAGACAGACTAGGAAGAGAGGCCTGGAGATCTACTTCTAAAAATCAGACAATGAAAACCCTATGGATCACTATGGTCCGATCCGCAACCGATCATGGGGACGGGCAGGACTGGGCAGCAGTTCATTCCACAGTACATGGGGTCTCCATGAGTCAGGGGCCAACTTGACAGCAGGTAGCGACAGTAGTTTTCTGTTGCTACGTAACAAACAAATGACTGCAAATTTAACAGCTAAAAACAACAGTTATTTATTACCTCACAGTTACGTAGGTCAGAAGTTTGGTCATGGTGTGGCTGGGTTGCTGCTTGGGTTCTCAAAAAGCTGAGATTAAGGGGTTGGCCATCTGCAGCCTCATCTGGTCCTCTTCCAAGCTCGTCCACGTTGTTGACAGAATTCAGTTCCTTGTGGTGGTAGGACTGAGGTCCCTGTCTCCTTGCCAGCTGTCAACCAGCGACTGCTCTCAGCTCATAAAGGCCACTTTTAGGTTCTTGCCACGTGGCCCCCTTTGTCTTGAAATCCAGAGCAGAGAATCTCCCTTGTATCCCTCACATCTCGAATCTCTATATCCAGGAGAACCCAGTCTCTTTGAAGTACACACCGGATTAGGTCAGGCTCACTGAGGGTTATCTCCCTGTTTTAAGTCACCTGATTTGGGACCTTAATTACATCTGCAAAATCACTTCACAGCAGTTCCTGCATTAGTGTTTGATTGAAAAACTGGGAGAAGGGGTGTGTACACCAAGAGGTGGGAATCTTGGGGGCTGTCTCAGATTTTTGTTTACTACATGGGTAGATAACAACCAGTTGCCGTGGAGGTAATTCCAACTCATGGTAACCCCATGTGTTCAAAGCAGAACTGTGCTCCATAGGGTTTTCAGTGGCTGATTTTTCAGAAGCAGATCCCCAGGCTTTTTTTCTGAGGCATCTCTGGGTAGACTTATACCTTCAACCTTTTGGTTAGCAACTGAGTCCTTGGGTCATTTGTACCACCCAGGGACTCCACGTGGGTAAACCAAACCATTGCCGTCAAGTCAATTCCAACTCATAGCGACCCTATAGGACAGAGTAGAACTGCTTCGTAGGGTTTCCAAGGAGCGACTGGTGGATTCGAACTGCTGACCTTCTGGTTAGCAACTGAGCTCTTAACCATTGTGCCACAAAGGTTTTTTCCACATGGTCGATGCAGGCTATTTAATTTCAAGGCTGGTAACCAAATTAATTATCAAAATAATAACTTCAAATGTTGATTGTGTGCGTAGCCTAGAGTTGGGAGGAGGCGCTTTAAGAGGAAATGAACTTCAGTGGGGCCACGTGGTGACTTAGAAATTTGAGGGGCCTGATTGCCTGGTGTGTTTCATGATCCAGACCCAACCTGCCTCACTGTGCTGCTTTCAGCTGCTGGTAACCTCTTTCTTCCCACCTTTCTCTTCCATACAGAGATGCACGCTTCCCTGTTAGTCCAGTAGTTCCCCACAGGGTGTGGAGACATTTGGCCCAGGGACATCTGGCAATGTCTGGAGACATTTTTGGTTGTTACAGTCGGGGGCAGTTCTCCTGGCATCTCATGGGTAGAGAGCAGAGATGCTGCTAAACATCTCACAGTGCACAGGACAGCCCCCACAACAAAGAGTTATCCAGCCCCAAGTGTCAATAGCTCCAAAGTCAGTGAGCTCTATGAAATGTCTTTTCTTATTCCATCTCCTGGGTCTCTTTCAAGCCTCCAGAATTTTGCCCATGCTGTTGCATCTATCTGACTGTACTTCTCCCATCTCAGGAATTCCTACTCAGTCTTCAAGACTTGCCACTAACATCACCTCCTGTTGGCCAAATCACCCGCTCCGCTGCTTCTGCAGCACTTGCTTCATACCTAGGCTACATCACTCAGTGCTTTGTTCTATGTGCGCATGGATAGCATAGATCTGTCTCTCTCTCCACCAGACTGTGAGTTCCTCTTGGGTGCAGACTGTCTTTATTTATATCTTGTTTCCAGAGCTTATTACCGTGGTGTGTTGTCGATAGTAGATACTGAGCAAGTGTTGGGTGGGTGGATGGATGGATGGATAAATGTCCAAATGCATGAAAAGTTTGTAGAAGTAGGTGACAACTAGTCTTGTTTCCTCTCTGCCTGTCTTCTGAGTGTCTCTGATGACCAGGATCTGGCAGATGATTTACGTATTGAGCATAGTGACTAAGACATGTGAGGATGTGAATTTCAGAGACCTGCAAGCAGGATTGCCTAGATCCTGAATCCCATCCCTGCCGCTTACAAGCTTCATTACCATAGGCAGGTTACTTGACTTTTCTGTACCTTCAGATCGCTGACAAATGGGGGGATCATCATAGTCTCTACCTCAAAGCACTGTTGCCAGGATTCAGTGAGAGAGTGCGTGGAAAGCAGAGCTGGAGGAGGCTGGGCCAGGCATCATCACGTAATGCTTCCTTGTTTTTTAAACTCCTGATTGATGCATTTCCCAAGAATGGCCGAATGTGGTATACACCTCCAAAAGTAATATTGCCTTAAAATATAGGGACAAAAATTGTCACCACAGCCACCAAGAAAAGAGGTGCCAAGATCTAGGCCCAGAAGGTGAAAATACTAATACTCAGATCTCATATTCATACACATCACCTCTTCTAGAAATACTCTTAAGAGCTTGAGGAATCCATTTCCTCGTGAACTGGAAAGCTTTTTAAATTTTCATCCTGCCCCCTCCCCAAGTGCAGTGGAGAGCATCTACTCAATCTTTGGTTATCATTCATCATTTCCCCCCCCTACTTGATGACATAATGGAGAAATAATGAATATATTAGCTTGGTTTTACTATTCTGGGCCATGTCCCAAAAATAATGGATTTGAATCTCCAGAGGTGGGGCCCAGGACTCTGCAGAATCGACAGAATCCCCAGGTGGATCTTGTGTAGACAGTGATAGTCCAGCATTTGGCAACCAGTAGACTATATTATTCATGATGTTGGATAGCAGATCCCAAAGATCTGACCAGTAGGCGTGATGGGTGGAACCAAAAATAAAAAAAATTAAGAGGCTTGCACTTGGAGCTAGAAGCCCAACTACCTAGTGTTAGAATAAAGTATATGGAGTCTAGTGAGAGATATGTGAAGGTTTTGATCAACAGCTCAGTGGGAATCAAATGAATACGTGATCTTTGAATCATGGTGTCAAGAATGAGGAGGGTGTAAGCCCACTGTGTCCTGTCCCAGTCAGATCACGTTTGAAAGTTTTGTATTATTAAGAAAATCGTCAAACACATGCAGAACTAGAGAGAATAGTACAATGAGGTCCTGTACAGCAGATTTAACAGTTTTTAAGAATTTGCATCATCTACCCCTTTTCATTTTGCTTGCCCTTTCTCCTTCCCTCACTCCCTTCCTAGGTACCTTCAAGCAATGCTCAGAGAACGTTATTTTACGCTTACCTACCTAAAAATGTTTCTCTGAAAAACATGGATGTTTTCTTACACAACCATAATGTCATATCTCACCTAACAACGTTGACAGTGGTCCCTTGTTCTTATAGAATTGAGTATGACATTTTAGCCGTTAGTTTAAAAATAGTCACTTTTTAGTCTTCTAAACCTTGTGAGTACATCAAGGTGCAAATCTCACAACCATAATGTCATATCTCACCTAACAACGTTGACAGTGGTCCCTTGTTCTTATAGAATTGAGTATGACATTTTAGCCGTTAGTTTAAAAATAGTCACTTTTTAGTCTTCTAAACCTTGTGAGTACATCAAGGTGCAAATCTCATTTGGGGGCCAGAGTTACCACTTCTCTGAAACTTGATCATTTCCCTTTTTAATGAAAAAAGAACAAACTTCAGGCTCATAGCCTTTGGTGGGCCAAAGCTTCTAGTTAACTTTTTTAAGGAAATTTGTTAAATATCTTTATAAGTAAGATAACATGAAAATTCTTAATCCGAGAATGATAAAAACAGGGATAGTAGGGATGATCTTAAGTTTCTCCCCCACTTTTTATATTTGCGTGCAGTAGAATTCACACTTCCATTTAGAGTTTCTTGAGTTTACAGATGTATACAATCATGTCACCAACCCCCAATCGAGATACAGACAGTTTTGCCACACCCCAACATTTTTTTATGCTACCGTTATAATCAACCCTACCTTCCTTCCCCAGCCCCTGGCAACTACTGATCTGGTTTCAGTTTCTGTAATTTTGATTTGGGGAACGTCATGGCATGGATCCATACAGTGTGTAACCTTTTGAGTTTGGCTTCTTTCGCTTAGCATGCTGCGTTTGAGATTGATCCTTGTCGTGTGTATCAGTACTTGGTTCCTTTTTACTGCTGAGTAGTATTCCAATGTGTGGGAGTACCACCATTTGTTGATTCACTACAGATATTAACAATGAACATGGTACCTAGTAAAAGCAGTTGGGCGGAAATCCTGGAGGTGGTATGCAAATGAGTGAGATTTTAGGGGAAAAATAACTAGCTTAACCAATTTATGCACTAAGGAGTTGTTTGAGTAGGTTGTCTTTTAAGGTCTTTTCCAGATCTTCAGCTGTGCATTTGACTGAAATATAAATGTTTTTGTCATCTTAACTCAGAACGGACTTTTGGGGTTTCTAGGTAAACCCAGTGTCTCCAGAGCATCCTATTCGTATCCTTATAGTCATCCATCCTCATCTCTTCCCTCTTTGCCTACCTGCCTGCCTCCCCTTCTCCTCCTCTTTCTTGTTCTCGCTCTTCTGTCCCCTCCCCCTGTATTCCTTTGGTGATTATGTAACTGAATTAATTAGACCTATTTCTCAAGGAGTTGGTTTTCCATAAAATTCACTTCGCAGTTGGCATGACAGAAGAGCTGACATATTAATCAAATGCTACAATTTGTTCTTTGTATCTGAATCAGGCGGGGGTTGGGCTTAGCGCTTATCTGTTGTCCGCTTATACCGTTCTGTCCTTTGCAGAGAATGAGCCTGGATTCTTTGTGATTGGCTAGGTGATGGTTGTGAGTGTTGCTAGATTGGGTGTGGAAACTCTTAACTGGGCCAGACCCTATCTCCTTAGTTGGTGTTACAGAGTCCGCAGGATATAGAGTGTCTGTATGAAAATAAATAAGGGCTTTTCTTTGTCTTTCTTTGCCTGGCGCTATTTATACTATTTACTAGAATAAAATGATACAATCTTTGTCCTTTCTTAAATAACGTGTTAATTGCTGTTGTACGCATTTATTCATTTTGTGGTTCTTTAATGTATGCACTTTATAGACATTTCTGTCCCCCAGCATGTTTTAAATCCTCAAGCATCAAGCTTTAATCTAATTGTGTGTGTGTGTCTACACATCCGAGTTGTTAGCTTTCTCCATTTAGTCAGTTTGCTGCAGAATACAAAGGCTGCTGAAGGATATGAGCTCACATTTGAAAGGCTCATCAGAAATATTCCGAGCTGTAGATTTTTTTCTCTCTCTCAGCAGCATTCCAGATACAGAGGTCGTCCTCTGTTGCCTCTGATAGTGCCATTGAATTCAAAGTGCCCCAGGAAGAAAGGAAGATCTGCTGTGCTTTCTCGTCTGTGGACTAGATGGAGGTGTCAGGTTCACAGCACTGGTGTTGTCACTCCTCCTCCGTCATGTGACAGACATCACTAATCAATCACAACGTGCTTTCCAGACAAATGCAGCCTCAGACTTCTTGTCAAGTCAGCACTGCAGGAAGCCACTACTAGTCAATCAGTGTTAGCCCAAGAGATGAAATCTATTTGCCATTCTGAAACAAAATGGTGTCCAATCTCTAAACCCATTGCCGTTGAGTCACCTCCAACTCCTAGTGACCCTATAGGATGTAGTAGAACAGCCCCGTAGGGTTTCCAAGGCTATAAAAATCTTTATGGAAGCAGATAGTCACATCTTTCTCCCATGGAGTGGCCGGTAGACTTGAACTGCCAGCATTTCGGTTGGCAGCCAAGTGCTTAAACTCTGTGCCACTAGGACTCCTGTCCGATCTCTAGAGGTCATTAATTGTGCTGTTTGTACATTTGTACACTTGAGATGATTTATAAAGTTTACAGAGCCGTCACATGGTAGAAGGTTGGAGGACACGGCAGTTCAAGGGCAGAGGATTTCAGATCGCTATGTTTTGTGCTCTTCAAAGGCAGCGTCGGGTTTTACTCAAGTTTTCTCATCTTACCCACTCTGTTAGGCAAAGCCTTTCTCATCATAAGCACTAGACAAATGTTGGTTAACTGGTACATGAAAGAGCATGTCTTTGGCCAATTCCTCCTTCTCTAAGACCTCACAAATCAGTGTTTCTTCCAGAGGACAGGCACAGCCCTGGCCATTATTGAATTTCATCCACTTTAATTGAAGCCATTCCTCCAGATTGGCTGGATTGCGTTGTGTTTTTGTCCATTGAGCACTGGCAAAGCCCAGCAGCTTGGCATCCTGTGTTGGACTTTCCAGCTTCCTCCCTATGGTATCATCCTAGACATCCACGAGTCTGTTGAGGTGACACTGAGGAGGGCCCATTTCATCCTTTCCCTGCTGGACTCTGAGCTTGTTTCAACTCGAACTGTGGTTGGGAATCTTAATGATATGGATAGGAATTCTGTCACAGTTTCAAGATCAAACACTGGGGAGAATCACTTATTTGACACTTAATACATGCAGCATTTATTACATATTTATGGATGTAGATTTTAAGTCCTTTATGGAAAGGACCAGGTCTGATAGCTCTTTGTATTTTGATGGCTTGATGATGTGCCTTTCACGTGGGAGATCCTCAGGAAATATTTCCTATTTCTCCTGATAGTTTCAGGAAAATAGGCTGAAGCCTCTGGCTTCTTTAACTCAATAAAATCATCTTTTAAAACAAAAGGAATTGTTTTCCACCCAGGCACTTGACTTCATCTAGTAATAATAATAATAGCTAGGCGTGTAGTAAAAATGAATTATAGGTCAGGCATCCTGCTGAGTGTTTCACATATATTATCCCTAAAAACCTTAAAACAACCCCAAGACTAGTGATATGAATTCCATTTTACAGATGAGATAAATGAAGCTTGGAGAAGTTCCTTAACTTGGTCAGAGTCACAAATGGCAGAACTGGGATTCAAAGCCTGGTCTAATTCTAAAGGCTTGTCCCCTAAGGATGCAGCTATGTCAGTGAGGATGATACTGCTCCTGGGAAGCCCTCCCTGAGGTAGCAGCTCTCCTGCCAACGCCGGTTGAGCTGTTCTTCCTCAGTGTTTCTAAAGCAATTTGTGTTTTTGTTAGTTGCTGTCAAGTCAGCCCCTGGCTCCTGGCGACCCCACGTACAACAGAACGAAATACTGCCCAGTCCTGTGCCATCACCATAATCGTTGCAGATTAGACTGTGGTGATCCTTAGGGTTTTCATTGGCTGATTTTCGGAAGTCAATTGCCAGGCCTTTCTTCCACGTCTGTCTGGAAGCTCCACTGAAACCTGTTCAGCATCATAGCAACACACAAACCACCACTGACAGACAGGAGGCGGCTGTGCATGAGGAGCATTGTCCAGGAATCGAACCTGGGTCTCCCATATGGAAGGTGAGAGTCCTACGACTAAACTGCTGCTGCCCTTATAGCCGTTTGCAGTCCCTTATTGTGACACTTCTGTTGGTGATATGCTGTTTACCTGGCTGCCTCCACCAGCAGACTATCCGATTCTTGAGGGCAGGGGTCTGGCTTTGTTGCCACTTTTGTTGGGTTGCTGAATGAATACGTCTTTCCCTGGAGATGTCTGCCACTTTGCCCTGGTACCTGGGCACCATATTTAATGTACAGCTAGGCCGTCATGAACCAACTGTAGTTTAGAATCATTGTGTTTGGCAATGAAAGATTCAGATGAAGGTACTCCAGCTCAAAATGCGGAATTGCAGAGGTTTCCTTTCTTCTGTACTATTAAATGCCTCCTGCTTACCTCTGTCATTGCATTATTGTTTGTTCCCACTTCAATTTTTTATCAGATGTACTTTTATGAATAATTAATACTTGCAAATTCCCGTTTATTTATCCAGCTTGTGATGCCTTGTGCTTCTTGAATCTGATGATTCATATGTTTTATAAATTCTAGAACATTTTCAGCTGTTACATCTTCAATTATTGCCTCTCCAGTTTCTCTATTCTTTCCCTGTGGGCCTCCTGTTAGACATGTGTTGGACCGTCTCATTCTGTTCTTCGTATCTCTGAACATTTTTCATATTTTTTAATTCATTATCCCCTTTGTGATTCCATTTGTGTAATCCTGAGATTATGATTCTCTTTTCAGCAGTAGGTAATCTTCTGTTTCACCTACTGTCTTAGTCATCTAGTGCTGCTATAACAGAAACACCACAAGTGGATGGCTTTAACTAAGAGAAATTTATTCTCTCATAGTTTAGTAGGCTACAAGTCCAAATTCAGGGCGTCAGCTCCAGGGGAAGGCTTTCTCTCTCTGTCGCCTCTGGAGGAAGGTCCTTGTCATCAGTCTTCCCTCGGTCTGGGAGTATCTCAGCACAGGAACCTCAGGTCCAAAGGATGCGCTCTGCACACAGCACTGCTTTCTTGGTGGTATGAGGTCCCCTGTCTCTCTGCTCACTTCTCTCTTTTGTATCTCAAAAGAGATTGGTTTAAGACACTATCTAATCTTGTAGATACCATCAGTATAACTGCCGCTAATCCATCTTATTATATCATAGTCATAGAATTTACAACATATAGGGAAATCACATCAGGTGATAAAATGGTAGACAGTCATACAATACTAGGAATCATGACCTAGCCAAGTTGACAGATATTTTTGGGGGACACAGTTCAATCCACGACACCTACCAATTGAGTTTTTTATTTCTGTGAATTTGTGGGGAGAAGTAGTCATCATGTCTTTTTACTTTTTAAGGTTTCATTTTCAGCTTTAATGTTTTAATCACTTAAAACACTGTCATTTCATGATCTTTTTCAGATTTTTGTTTTCTGACCTCTAATTCTTTTTTCTTTTTTTTTATTGTACTTCAGGTGAAGGTTTACAGAACAAATGGTTTCTCATGAAACAGCAGTACATATATTGTTTTATGACATTGGTTAACAACCCCACAACATGTCAACCCTCTCCCTTCTTGACCTTTTTTTTTTTTTTGGTGAAAATATACATAGCCAAAGATACACCATTTCAAAAATTTCTACATTCACAGTTCAGTGACATCGACTATGCTCTTCCAATTGTGCTGCTATTCTCGCTTAAGATGAAGGTTTACAGAATAAAATAGTTTCTCATTAAACAGTACACATGTTGCCCTATGACAATGGTTAACAACCTCACAACACATCAGCACTATCCTTACTCGACCTTGGGTTCCCTATCAGGAGCTTTCCTGTCCCCTTCTGCCTTCTAGTCCTTGTCCCTGGACTGTTGTGCCTCATTAGTCCCATTTGGTTTTATGGGGCTGTCCACTCCCCGGCTGAACGGTGAACCTCGGAAATGACTTCACCACTGAGCTAAAAGGGTGTCTGGGGGCCATACTCTCAGCGTTTCTGACCTCTAATTCTTGAGGCTGTGATCTGCTTATTTGGTGATGTGTGATTGACAGTTTCCTGTGATTTTTTTTTTTTTTTTTTATTGGGTGCTCATGCTTTGTAGGGCTGGTTGTAGAAGTGGCTTTCCAGGGCAATTTTTCATTTGCTTTTCCAAGGCATTCTTGGTGTATCATGAACAGGACCAATTTTTAATTAATGTTGCATACAGAGCATCATGATTTTGTCTTTTGTGTAAATTTGTACTCCAAACCTAAAACAGGCCTAGGGTTTCTAATTCTCAGTTGAAACTTTTCCCTCCCAACCATAAGCCAGAGACAGATGAGGTTTTGTTTGTTTTTTTTTTTTTGGCTGGTTGACTATTTTTCTAATTTGTTCATTAAGGGTGCAGCCCTCAATGAATGTCCCTGGCTGTATTTAGGGGTCTCATAACAACTTCCTGCTTCTCCTTGTCCCAAGGCCTTGTCTTCTCTCCCGCATGCACATAAAGACCCAGTACCCTAGGTCACCAAGGGAAACCTTTTCCCTGTTACCAAGCACCGTTCCCTCCACCCCATAGCCACAGCGCAAGTTCACGTGCGTGTTCTCTTGTTTTCAGTCACCTCTTTATTTCTAGCACCTGGGTATTTTCCTTTTCTTCTTATAAGCCAGCTAGACATTTAAAAGAATTTTTGTTATACGTATTTTATCTAGCACACCTAGGTATTGGAATTTTGAAGCTGTCATCATCTGCCGTGTTGCCACAACCCGGAGCTTATCACCAGCTCGTGGTAAAATATTCAAATAATACACAACGATGCATAATGAAACATTCATTCCCCTTCTGTATGAGATCTGCCCAGTCCTCAGTCCACCTCACCAGAGACAGTAATCTGCACTGGTTTCTTAGGCGTAGTTCTAGAGACACTTTGTACATATACAGTATATACATACGTGCACAATCCATGCAGATGTATTTATACAAGTAGGAGTATATTTATCCAATGCATTGCACTTGGCAATATATCTTGGAATTCATTGCATATTCGTGCACTTAGTTCTGCCTCTTTTTTCTCATGACTGTGTGGTATTCCATTGTATGAATTTATCATAATTTATTTAAACATGACCCTATTATTATTGAATAATTATGTTTTCAGTTAATTTGATAGTATAAACTAGCCTACAATGAAACATTCTTATACATATGTCTTTGCTTGTGTATTATCAAATATAATTCTCTGTATTTGTCTATTTCTTTCTCCTGTTTCCCCTCTCACGCTGCTGTGAGTTCCCTGTGGTCAGGGACTTCATCTTTCATTGGGGACCCCATCACCTGGCATGGGGCCATGGGGCCTGGCACTGAGTCAACACTTAATTCATTTTGGTTTCGTGAATGAGTTCACCAAGAAATCAAGCTAGCCATTAGACTCAGCCCCAGCCTCCAGCAAAGGTATTGTAGTTTCGGTAATAATAGCAGCTGCGACTGACTGAGCACCCCCTCCAGTCCAGACATGATCTAATGCGGTCTCACAACCCTGTGAGAGAGTAGGTTTCATGATTGCGTTTTGCAGATGAGGAAACCGAGAGACAAGGTTACAGAACTGGTAGGAGGCAGAGGCCACATCTGAACAGTCTTGTCTGAGATCAAGCTTGACCTCTTGACAGCTGCTGCTTAATGAACTTTATATTGTCACAGCCAACACTGTTTTCACTGTTTATTCCTTTGTTTACTCCTTCATTCATTCCATCAATAAACATTCACAGTGTGCCAGGCAAGCAGGGATGCAGCGTGATGACAGATGACAGCATTCCAGCCCTGGTGGAGCTTACAGTGGAAATGGAGAAATTAACCCAAAAAGTGCAATGTGATGAGAGACTGGAGGGGGGAGAGGGGCAGGGGGGCCTTAGGAGCAAGCCATAGCTCTGAGGCCCTTCCCGAGAGTAGGGGTCTCCGGAGTCTGTAATGAGTTGGATGAGCCTTGAAGGATGCGAGTGAGCTGGGGGGAGGTGGAGGGGAGGGGTGAAGGCAGAGGGTTCAGCATGCCCCCTTTCTTCCTGCTGGGCTGTGCATAGTATAATTTCGGTCTTCCAGCCACTGCCAGCTCTCAGGACCTCTGCGTGGAAGGGCCGGAAAGCCTGTGTCCTTCTGCTTCTGAAAGGTGGCTGAGCCCTCCACCTCCACCCCCTCAACCCTTTCTAATTTTAAAGCAGTAGCTCCCTTGATTGAAATCTCAATTTGGGAACAGGCCTAGGATTGGCCTGTGGCTCGCAGTTTTCACCAATAAGCAGAGCGGGAGGTGGGGAGGCGTCTCTTTAAGCAGCCGGGAGGCAGCCCCCAGAGCTTGGAGCTTCTCTCCCCGGCACCCGAGCGATTTTCCTGCATCTGGAGCTGCGCACGGAGCAGCGGCTGTCCCCTGGGAATGTTGCCCTCTTCGCGTAGAGCCCCTGAAGGACCCCCTCGGGCTCCGGGCAGTGGGCGGCCGACGCCGCTCTGGGCTCCTTAGCTGCAGCCGTACCCCCTACTCCTGGGTCTCCGGGTCCCTCCTCATCGCTTCCCCAGCCAGGTTCCCGGGCCCCAGCGGAGGCGCCGCAGCGGCGGAGCAAAGCGAGGCTGAGCCGGGTAAGTGGCCCCCGTGGCCGGGGTGCGTGGGAGCGCATGGAGGGGGGCGCAGGGGCGCGTTTGCTCCTGGTTTTCATGACCTCCCTTGGAAAAGGGAGCTTGAACTGGGAAACTGACCTCTGGGAGGGATGCCTCTGCCACACAGACGCTGGGGAGGTCGTGAGCTCTAGGGACAGGACCGTGGAGTCGTTTTAGTCTGTCTGCAAGCTTTCCCACAGCCATCTTATTAGCCAAAAGTAGTAATAATATAATGATTGTATTAGGACGTCTTAGGGGGAAGCGTTTGATCTTTTCTGAATTTGATTGTTAGAGAATCTTTTCTAATTCATTTCCCTTAAATATTTAACACTTATTTATTGCTAATGACCCACTTATTTATTTCCGTTAAACTATCAAAACTGTTTATTAATGTCTCCAGTAAGATCTACCTTAAAAACGTATTTTCTTCTCCCCAACACACCTTTATATTTTGAGCTTGTAGCCCCTGAAATTAGAAGATTGCTTATTTTCCTAGAACTTTTAAAATTCATTTCTTTTCTCCTTGGTGGATTTCTGTAATTAAGCAACTCTAGATTTGTTAATTTATTTTCTCTGAGTGGGGGTGGGGGGGAGAGGACCCCTCCCCTCGCCTTCCGGGCTCTAAGCTGGGGAGTCTCTAATATGGAGAAAGCTTTAGGGGTGATCGTAATTCGAACCCTGCTCTCCCAGGTTTCCAAAGGCAGCCTCTCAGCTGCTGGGAGAGTGAGGCCTTGGGGAGGACTGGGATGATGCATTTTTGGGGCATCTGGGCAGCTGTGTCCTGGGAGATCTTAGGACAAAAATAATCTGGAGGGGTGGGGGGGACACAGGTGGTTTAAAGGACGCAGTTTCAGCTCTGCAACACCCCCTCCCCCAATCTGTTCACTTGCATGAACCTAAGCAAGACTTCCTCGGGAGCTGAGTACAGAGGGTCAGGGCTTCGGCTTTTTTTGTAAAAGATGAGGCAGCTGGGAGAAATGCCTTCCAAAATGGAGCAAAATCTGATGCATGGATTGCCAAACTCTGTTTCCGCCCTTGTGAAATTATCTGGGCTATGAGCAGCCTGCGTTCTGCTGGGCTGGCCTGAACGTGTGGTTGTTTAGGTGGGGGGATCATTTGTATACTTTGGGTCCCCTGCTTTCTGCAAACAGATGTTTTTATCTGTGCAACTAGTTGAGTAATTAGAGAGAGGGACATGGCAGAGCAACCAAATAACCACTTGGAGGGGATTTGGGCCTTTGCTTTTCAAATCATCGATTGCCAAGCCTTCCCAGCCACTGGGCAATTCAGATAAAGGTGTCAGGTGAGCTGAGCAGTGAGGAATTTATATGTGCGGCTCATTCTGCTCGTCTTGCTATAAAACATCTTCTCATGGAGCCAGAAAGTTAGGAGAGGGAGGCTTATAAAAACGATCCTGTGTTCTTAGTCACGGACTCCCCAGCTCTCCCTGGATTTCTGAGAAGCTGCCGGGAGAAACTGTTGACTGGGTGGAAGTTTCAAGAAATGCAGAGCAGAAATCAGTACAAGCCCTCCTTGATGGACTTTTTATTTCTGTTTGGAGGGAAAGAACACTTTGTTAGAATAACAAATTGTGGCTGCTTTTCAAGAGCAGAAAACAGTCCTTGTTCCGAAGGCAGATTCCTTTTAAGAGCGTGAATCATTTGGTCTGGTGTTTCGTTTTGTGTTTTTCTTTTGCGGTGGAGGCTTGGAGATGATTAAACGTCCTGTCTGCAGGAAATTTCCAGGAGATTTGAATGTTTTCCCGAATCAGCCTCAGATGGTGGGCAGCTTTGGGTGTGATGCAAGGAAGCTCTGGTACTAAGCAGTCCTTCTGCAGTGATGCCCTCAGCCTCTCCCGGGTTTTTCAAGCTTCTCTACCAGCAAGTCTGTTAATTTTTATTTTGGGGGTTGCAGTTTCATTTAAGAAACTGAAGCATCTCTCTCATGCCCTTGATGAGCTTTTTGAGACAGAACTTATTTTTGAGATGGCTTTATTGCACCGACTTCTGGTCTTCGCCCATTTTCCTCCTCAGGAAAAGCTGTCAGCTCCTTTCCCAAGATTTCCTTTTAGCAGGATTGTTATCGTCAGGGACACAGATGTCTCGAGGAATGGGAGAGATGGGAAGGTTTGACTAGTGCTCACCAATTTGCTGGTGACCTTTATGTCTTTGTAGAGCTGTTTGCAGAGAGGGCAAAGTGCTTCTGGGTTGAGTTTACCCTAAAGTGCATCAACAAGGCAGAGAATGGGCAGTGAAAACACAAGGTGGAGAATGGGCAGTGAAAACACTGGGAAGGGCAGCTGAGGGACACGTGCTGTTCTGGGTAGCTGTGCTTGCAGAGATCTGTGGTTTTTAATAATCTGGAAAACCAAATCTCAGAGAGGCGACGCGCCCCAAGCTCCTTTTCTTAATTTTTCCTGAAAGGTACCCAGTCACATTAAGCCCTTCCTAGCTGTGTGATAAAATCAGAGAGCTTTGGGTGAATATAAACTCAGTGGGATGCTCTGATGTCAGTGTGAAAGGGCAGAAGGAATCATTTTCTAGCTGCAGCAGCCCCGGGTGGGAGTGCTAGTGGAGCAGAATGGAACTATGGAAATTGCATTCAGAGCTTAAATGCAATGTTCCTAAAAAGTCTCCTTGATATTTTTCATTTTCTCAAAATCGAAATGGCAGGGGTTTCTTTTCCAGGATACTTAGCATTTGATTGTCATGCAGCCTTTTTTTTTTGGGTGACATTCTTTTTTCATATCCTGCTCTTCTATGTGACAAGCAGAGGAAGACTAGTTTTCCAAAGATTGTATCTGGACGTCTTCCAGGAGAATGGAAGATGGAGGGGCGGTAGAGGGAGCGGACGCAGGTACTGAAGGACTGGACATCTGGGCAAGCTCATGAGTGATGTCCCTGCAGGTTTAGCCCGCAGGCCTTTGAGAACGGCTTTACATTTGATTTTTGACAGCCACCTGGGGTATAGGAGTCGCTATACGCAACACAAAGGTGAGCCTCCTCACAAAGCACCCTCCTGGGCAAGATGCCAATCCATGGAGTGTGCGTATGTGCCATTGCTTATCACATCTTTGAAAGTTTGTTCCTTACTACCTTTTCTTTAAAAAAAAAAAAAAAAAAAAGACTGCTTGATTCTTTGGGAACATTTTGCAAAAGGTTTCTTCGCATTCACCCACGCTGCTATAATTATTCACTGGCTTTTCCCCTGTGATTGAGGCTCTGTTCCGGCTTCTGGGGATGCGTGAAAGAATGTCTGTTCATTTGGACTTCAGATAAATTCTAATTCTGAGCACTGCGTTGTCCAGCCTAGAGGAGAGATGTCATCTCGGGGTGTTGTAAATGAGAATATAGTAACAAACAGAACGATAGCCCATACCTTACTGCGTTTTTGCTAAGCACAGGTTAAATGTCCTCTCGGTCTTCCCCAGACTTCCGTGTGTGTAAGAACGTCCTTCAGGCAGTCCTTTTCGGTAGCTCTGTGGTGAGACCTGGGAATACGTATTTTAAGAAGCATCCCAGGTGAGACCTGGACTCTTGTCTTGACATATACCTGGACTTGTTCATTATCACTTAAAATCCTCACAACAAGTCTGTGGAGTAGGTTCTGTCATCGTCCCTGTGTTACAGATGAGGAAGGGTAGCCTTGCAGAAGTACATTCTCTTTCCCTGGGCTGACTGAGACTGGAGGAACCCCAGAGAGCACGGTCCCTGGACTCTCTGTCAACCCAGCACTAAAACCATTCCCGAGGCCAACTCTTCAGTCAAAGATTAGACTGGACTGTGGGACATAAAATGATACTCGTGACGAGTGTGCTTCTTAGCTCAAGTAGATGCACGAGACTAAATGGGCAGCTCCTGTCCAGAGGTGAGATAAGAAGGCAGAGAGGGTCAGAAGCTGGTTGAATGGTCATGGGGAATCGGGGGTGGAAAGGAGGAGTGTGCTGTCACAGTATAGGGAGAGCAATGAGGGTCGCATAACAATGTTACGTATAAATTTTTGTATGAGAGACTAACTTGAATTGTAACCTTTCACTTAAAGTACAACAATAAAAGTTTAAAAAAAGAAGCCCGTTTAATTCTGTTTAACTTTGCATGTCCCGTGCTAATGTGACCCTGGAACCCCCTTTCCAGTCTCGGCTGCTCATGCGCTGCAGAGTACACTTAGAGGAAATGTGCTGCTAATCTGCACAGGTTGGCCCCTCCTCTTGTTGGCGGTGAGACTTTAGACAAGTCACTCACATATCTAAACCTCAGTTTCCTTCTCTGTAAAATGGGAACAGCAATAGTTCCTACCTGACGGGGTTTTGTTACTGTTGTTGGTTGTCATAGAGTTGGCCCCAACTTATGGCGACCCCGTGCGCGGTGGAAGGAGGTGCGCCTGGTCCCACGCCATCCCCACGATCAGCTACCAGCTGGACCAGTGTGATCCATAGGGTTTTCGTTGGCTGATTTTCAGAAGTAGATCACCAGGCCTTTCTTCCTAGTCCATCTTAATCTGGAAGCTGTGCTGAAACCTGCTCAGTATCGTAGCAACATGCAAGCCTCCACTGACAGACGGTGGTGGCTGCCCGTGAGGTGCTTTGGACCGAGTTTTGAACTCAGGTCTCCCTCATGGAAGGTGAGAATTTTACCAGAGAACCAAGAAATGGGTATCTTTAGAAAAACTTTAAAAAGTTAAGAGAAAAGATCCCCATGTCCTCTGCCTGTCTGTCGTGTTTGAGTGGATCCCTCCCTCCTTCTTGTAGCTTTCTTCTTTCTTCTGCAGGCTTCTATGTATCCCACTCATCTTCCTGAATCAATCTGCTTTGCTGCTCTTTCTCCTCTACTAGTTCTTGAAAAGTTGGACTGCCCCCAGCCTCTTTCTCCTGCTTTTCTCTTTTTTATCTCTCCTTGCTCCCTTGTTAACATCATTCAGTCCATAGCTTTAAATGTTGTTGTTACCGAGGACTCCCAAATGTGCGTCTTCAGCCTGGACCTCTCTGTGACCTATAGACGGACAGACAGACAGATGTCTTTGCAGTGTCTTCATTAGATGTTAAAAAGGCTTCTCCAACTTACTATGTGCAAGCACCATCTTAGATTTGTTGCTCTCCCCAAGCTTTACCGTGTCGGCGAATCGCACCTCCAGTCACCCAGTAGCCTGGCTAACAGCGTTTGGCATCTTCTTTAGTCCTTCTGTTTTGTTCACACTCCCATATCCAATCCAGTGGAAATACAGCCTTTCAGCTCTACCTCAAAAATGTATGTCAGATTGAGGGGGAGTGGGAGGGGGAGGCTTGACTGCAAAGGGAGCCCAAGGTAACTTCTTGAGTGATGAAGATGTTTTATATCTTGATAGGGTGTGGGTTACATGGGCATATGTGTTTGTCAAAATTGATCCAGCTCTACACTTAAGGTCTGTGCCTTTTACCACGCTTAAATTGTTGTTATGTGCCGAGTCGTTTTCGACTTAACGTGACCCCACGTGACAGAGTAGAACTGCTCCATAGGGTTGTCTAGGCTGTAGTCTTTACAGGAGCAGATTGCCAGGCCTTTCTCCTGCAGAGCTGCTGGGTGGGTTCGAACCACCAACCTTTTGGTTAGCAGCCGAGCACTTAACTGTTTGTACCACCAGGGCTCCTTAATGTATAAATTACATCTCTATAAAAAAAATAAGACGGAAAAGATATATTCCAAGTGGGACTGCCGCTCATTAACTGCAGTCTAAGCCCCCATCCTTTCTCCCGCTGCCTTGATTACTTGATAACCTGCTCAAAAAGTGGTATTTCTACAGCTTTAATCGGATGATATCACTCCCCATTTGACGTCTTCCAACAGCTTCCTACCGCAATAAGAGCAAAATCCAAACTCTTTACCATGACCTACGAGGCCCCCCCACCAACAAGGTGTGGCCCCTGCCTAATTCTGCAAGATATCTTCTTCCCCTTGACCACGAGTACCTGCGCTGCAGCCACACTGGCCCTTCAGTACCCCAAGTTCCTGCCTGCCTCTGGGCCTTTGTGCTTGCTGATCTTCTGCTTGGAATGCCCTCCCTCTAGAACTCTGCATGGCGAGCACCTGCCCATTGTTGAGGTGTTCGCTTAAATGTCATTAATCCTGCCTAGCCTTACTCCCTCCCCTGCCCTGCCACGTTTCTCTCTGCCACATTTCCCTGGTAACTTTTCCGCCATGCACTTCACGAGACCTGAAATATCTTCTTTTTTTACCATAACTCTCTGCCTGTCCTCCTAGATCTGTGAGGGTGGGGACTGTGTCAGTCAACTCCAGCCCCAGAGCACAGGACCTGCCACCAAGTAGGGGCTCCCTGACTGACCGTTACCTGGCACGGTGTCTGACACAGCATCTGCGAGAAAATTGTCAGCTAATTTAAAATGATGCAGTTGTTCTCATTACTCTTCTCGTTGCCGCTTCCCTCCTGGGGCACAGGGGGACTAATATGCTGCTCAGCCCCCTAAGTCCTCGAGGTTAACGTTCCGATCCTCAGCTTCTTTATTGTAAAACAGGGTCAGCGATGGTGGCCCGTTCTGGAGGGCTGTCTGTAAGCCCCTGGGAGGAGGCGTTATCGCAGTAGGAGTGCGGCATTAGGGTTTCATCACCTTTTAAAAATCGCACCCCCAGCTAATGGCTCTCTTTGAAGACCCCGAGCTTCTGAACTCTCCTGCCTGGGAGCAGTCTGATCAGATGCAGCTGCTCTGGGACTTGGGATCCGAAGGTTTTTAAGATCAACTACAACTCCCATGAGTGCCTTTGGAACTCAAAGGACAGTAAACATATATGGTTTTGAATCTGTTAGAGAAAACTCCTGCCCAGAGAAGAAAGGTAGAACTGCGTGTATCAAACCTCAGACTTCTCCCATCCCTCTCCTGAAGGCTACAGCCTGTGACTCGATGCTATTGCTGGAGCCCTTGTTTAAAAAGCAGAGCAAAGGTTTGAATGTTCTAGAAGCAGAAAAAAACAACAGATATTGGTGCGGAGGGAGCATGCCCTTCCCTGGGCAGGAGAAGAATTATAAACGCGTCTCTGAAAACCCACGAGCCATGTTCTATTTATTCAGACTGTTTATAGAGTTACTAGGACAGGAATAGTACCGAGGTTTTCTTTGCCTGGAGCTGTGGTTGAAAAGGATTAGGGGACAGTTTCTGAGCTCAGTGGGATAGTGCTGTGGTTGATTAGCAATGTCTGTCAGGGACAAGGAACATCCTTGGTATTGTACATAAAGAATTAGAGAATGTTAGATTTCGAAGGGCCCATGGAGGTCACCCAGTCCAACTCTTGACATGATAACTACTGCGCCCTGTCAAGGGGCCTTTAGGAAAGTAATCACGAGCTTGGCGAAGTGATAACTCTCAGTGCTGTAGGCCTTTGTGCTCTCGGTGGTCTCATCAGTGGGCTTTAGCCTGGCGGCCTGCAACGTTCCCTGAGAGTGTTCTGTGGAATTCTCCTGTGATAGTTCTGAGGCCAGTTCAGTTTGGAAAATTCTGCATTACAATACCTTGTTCTCAAAGACACCCAATGCACGGGAATCGTATCAAGGGTCCTGAGAAATCCAACTGTAAAGAAACTTGATTCAGACTCATGTACGCCAAGAACTGGATGGTGCTCAGCTACCATTACTGAACATTTTCATCAAACAGTCTGTAGAGGAATCCTGATCAAAAGGGGGGAAATTCAGAACATAATTTCAAGTGCTCATGGACTCTAGACTTTCTGAGGCCAAGGGGACTGGATGAACCCCTGAAACTGTTGCCCTGAGATAATCTTTAGAACTTAAACCAAAAATAACCCCTGAAGTCGTCTTAAAACCAAACACTAGTTTAGCTTAGCTAGTGAAGAATGTCTGCCTTGAGCATTATACTCTTTTAAGAACTCTCTATATGGGATCAAAGACAGTAGGAACCTTAGGAGGCAGTGAGTTTATGTTAATGGGGGAAGAACAACTCAGAAAAGGAGCGTAAGAATAGTTGCCCAGCTCGAATCAATGTCACTGAATTGTACGTGTAGAAATGGTTGAATTGGTGTATGTTCTGCTGTGTATATTCTCAACAACAAAATAATAATGAAAACACGTGTACATCAATGTTCATCACAGCACTGTTCGCACAGAAGGTGGCAGTGACCGCAGCGTCCATCAGCAGATGAATGGATAAACAAAATGTGCTCTGTCCATAAATGGAATAGTATTAAGGCGTAGAGAGAAATGAAGTCCTGATACACGCCACAGCATGGATGAACCCTGCACTCACTACGCTGAGTCAAAGAAGTCAATCACCCAAGGACAAATATTGTAAGATCTCACTCAGATGAAATATCTAGAATAGGCACATGTATCCAGACCGGAGTTTATGAGTGGTGGCCAGGAGTGGGAGGGAGGGCAGGGGGTGCTTGCTGAGGAAGCATTGAATTTCTGTTGATGGTGACGGAAGATTTGGCAGTGGGTACTGGTGATGGTCG
This sequence comes from Trichechus manatus latirostris, assembly GCF_000243295.1. Taxonomy (NCBI): domain Eukaryota; kingdom Metazoa; phylum Chordata; class Mammalia; order Sirenia; family Trichechidae; genus Trichechus; species Trichechus manatus. The sequence continues at coordinate 43,773,733 of NW_004443937.1, read as the reverse complement.
CGTAGCGTGATTAATGTAATTGATGTCACTGAACGGTGCGCGTGAAAAAGGCTAAATTGTGAACTGTTGTGTTATATGTGTTCTTACAACCAAAAAATAAGAAGAGGGAACCTGTTTCACTTGGTTTCTCTAACCTGTGTGACCCCAGGATGCGTTTTAGGAACACCTGTTGCCGTTTTGTACAACGCTCCCTAGGCGATGCTGCGTGATGCTTAGATGATCGGGGATGTTAGTTTCCTAGGGCTGCCACACCAAACAGCTACAAACTTGGTCGTTTCAAACAACAGAAATTTGTTCCCTCACAGTTCTGGAGGCGAAAAGTTTCAAATCGAGGTGTCAGCAGGACCGTGGTAACTCTCGAGGCTCAGGGGAGAATCTGTTTCTCATCTTTTCTACCTTCTAGTTGCTTCTGGCGGTCATTGTTGGTCCTTAACTTGGGGTCACACCACTCCAGTCTCTACCCCCGGCTTCACATGGGCTTCTGCTCTGTGAGTTTGTTATCTCCCGCTGCTGTAAGGATTCTTATGATGGCATTTAGGACCCACTTGGATAATCCAGGAGTCCCTGGATGGTACAAATGGTTAACGTGCTTTGCTTGGTAACCAAAAGGATGAAGGTTTGAGTCTACTCAGATGTGCCTCTGAAGAAAGGCCTGGCAATCTACTTCCAAAACATCAGCCTTGAAAACCCTGTGGGGCACAGTTCTACTCTGACACACGTGGGGTCAGCATGAGTTGGCGTCAGCTCGACAGCAAGTGGTTTCCTGGTTGGTTTGGATACTCCATGATAAGTTCCTCATCGCAAGAGCCTTCAGTTAATTATTTCTGACCCTTTTTCCAAATAAGGGCGCATTCATAGGCTCTAGGGATTAGGACCTGGACATATTGTTGGGGGGCTGTATTTCAACCTCCCGCAGGGGGCCTCCTGACTCAAGTCAGGAGACCTGGATCCAGTTCTCACTTTACTGTGGGCTCCCTCCCTCCAACACATGGGGAACCAGTTAGAGAGCTTAGCTCAGAAACCAAGTTCCTTTTCTTAACCCCCCGGAACCTCAGATTCCTCAACTCTAAAATGGGATGTCATCACACATACACACTGTGGTTAAGCGCTGCGTGAAAGACTCTGTCTAGATCCCAGAGTTGAGTTTGGTCATGCATGAAGCATTGCTGAAATGTGGTGAATGGTGGAGTCACATCTGTGGCTTCACTCAGGGTTGCATTATTTTGTGCCTGGTTGGCAATTTACACATATCAGTTCTGGAATTAGCTGTGGAAATATATGACCCAAATGTTCCAGAGACATAAAAAAAAATTAGGCCTAGTGCCCCAAACCCCTTTCTCGTGTGTACTTGGTCCCTTTTTGTTAGGTAGCCTTAGAGATGCATGTCTGTGGCAGATGTGGCGGGAGGCAGGCGTGGGGAGACTGCACGCCCTCGGTGTCTTTGTCTTTTGCTCTCGTATTTATTTTTCCTTGCCTGATGACCAAGAGGTAGGGAAGACAGTGGAGATGGTTGGAAAGGGTGAGGCAGACTCTGGAATATTTTTATTTGTTCAGGTCAACAAAGAATTAAGCCATGCTTTTCTATAGGATTATAGTATCTTATAAAAATGAACAAATAATTGAGCAGCTTCTGTGCCTGGCTCTTTTGCAGATACAAGTATAGTAATATCTGTCATTTATTGAGTATTTTCTGCGTAACCAGGACTATATTTGGGACTTTTCCGCATCCTGGGTCAGCATACATTTGTTGTAAAGGTCCAGATTGTAAGCATTTTAGGTTTTGTGGCCAAGAAGCAAAATCAAGGCTAATATATAAGTACTTATAAATCCAAAAAAACCCATTGTCATCGAGTCAGTTCCTATTCATAGCGACCCTACAGGACAGAGTAGAACTGCCCCATAGGGTTTCCAAGGAGTGGCTGGTAGGTTCGAACTGCTGACTTTTGGTTAGCAGCCGAGCTCTTAACCACTGCGCCACGCTAGAGAAAGCAAATTTCCAAAAAAAATTTTATTTACAAAATTCAAAACATGATAATAATTGTCTATAGTTTTTTTGTAATTCAGGTCTAATGAGAAGAATGGGATTCTTTTTCGAGGGGATAACATTTTGCTTAATCAGGCTTACTGTTTTATAGCATCAAATCGATTGCAAATGTTTATCTGTAAAAACCACTGTTGCTTCATGGGCCATACAAAATAGGCGGTGGGCTGGATTTGGCCTGCGGGCCGTAGTTTTATTAACATTACCACTGAGCCTTGTGTATCAGTCGTAATTAAGTTGGGCTGCACAGAGGAGAAGGACTCAGCACTGGCATAAATGGTTAGGGGTTATCTCTCTTTCTGTAAAAGAAGTTTAGAGGTGGCTTATAGGGCAGGTCTGACAGCTTCATGATGTCATAGGGACTGGGGTTCCTTTTTTTCTGCATTGCCAACCTTGGTATACGGCTTCGTATCTCAGAGTCAGATGGTAATCGAAGCGCTGGCCACTGTGTCTGCATTCCAGGCAGCAGGGGAGGGACAAAGGGGAAGCGTGCACATCTCCTTCCCTTTGAGGAGATTTCCCTGAAGCCCCAGCCAATTCTACTTACATCTACTTGGCCAGAACATGCTGGTGTGGCCGTATGTCTCTGCAAAGGACCCTGGGAAATAGTCCTTCACTCCAGTTGTTAGTGTGCTCAGGAGGAAGAGGAGATGGGGGGAAAGGCAACTGGAGTTCTTTGTCACACTGAACAGAGTCAGAAAGTGAGCCTTGGATTATCATCTTCTGCAAGGCCTTCTCGTAGCAGACCGAAGTGTAAACTGAGGTCTGCTCACCTCCAATGTCTGCTCTCCATGAGTCTGCCCTCAGGCATTGTGGGGAGGTGGACATGTGCATATTAGTAGGAATGAGGAGAGGGCTTGATTTGTACCCTTGCTCCGTCCAAACACGTTCCCAGGGGACCTTAAGAAAGGATAGCAGCCATTGTCCTTCAGTGGAGAGGCCTATAAAGCTGGACAGGGGCACGTGGCTTAGGTTGAAGCCTAAATGGGCCTCCTACTTCCCCCTTCACCGTAAATACAAATCCTGAGATCCTGTCAGACCTTCCCTCTAGTACATGGAACAGGAAATTGGTACAGTACCAACAAGCTCAGGCATACCTGCAGAGAGAACGGCAGTAGGCGTTGTCCTCCTCGCCCTTCCCTACCAAGCTGCAATGAGGGAAGGACGGACCTGGGGGAGAAAAAACAGTGTCTGGACATGTGACCTTTTAAAGTGTCCCTATTCACTGGGGTATCTTAGAATCTAGCCAACCAGTTTTATAACTTGTTATCCTGTGCAGGGGTTGGGTGGCATGGTTCAGTGGTAGAATTCTCACCTTCCACGCAGGAGACCTGGGTTCAGTTCCTGGCCAGTGCACTTCAGCACAGCCACCACCCGTCTGCCATGGAGGCTTGTGTGTTGCTGCGATACTAAACAGGTTTCAATGGAGCTTCCAATTTAAGACGGACTAAGAAGAAAGGCCTGGTGATCTGCTTCCAAAAAATTAGCCAAAGAAAACCGTATGGATCACAATGGTCTGGTCTTCTGGTGTGTGGGGTCACCATGAGTCAGAAGCGACTCAACGGTAGCTAACAGCGTCCTTAATGGGGAACCTGGGAGAAGGTAGATGTCATGGATTAAATTGTGTCCCCCAAAATATGTGTCCACTTGTCTAGTCCATGATTCCCAGTATTGTGTGATTGTGCACCATTTTGTCATCCGATGTGATTCTCCTGTGTGTTGGAAATCCTGCCTCTATGATGTTAATGAGGCAGGACTCAGTCTACAAGGTTAAGTTGTGTTTTAAGATAATCTCTTTTGAGATATAAAAAAGAGAAGTGAGCAGAGAGTCAGGGGGGCCTCCTAGCACCAGGAAACAAGAGCCAGGAGAATAGTGTGTCCTTTGGACCTGGGGTCCCTGTGCTAAGAAGCTCCTCGACCGGGGAAGATTAATGACAAGGACCTTCCTCTAGAGCCGACAGAGAAAGCCTTTCCCTGGAGCTGACGCCCTGAATTTGGACTTTTAGCCACCTAGACTGTGAGAGAATAAATTTCTGTTTGTTAAAGCCATCCACTTGTGGTATTTCTGTTACAGCAGCACAAGATGACTAAGACAGCCGACAGGAAGTTCAGGTTCTTTCTACATCTCTATCTGTATATCTAGCTATTAGGGAGAATTCGAGTGCTTGCTAAATACCACAGTGTTTGTGTCCCATAATCTCACAGCAGTCCTTTGGGGTACCATCATTGTCTCTATTTTAAAGAGAAGTAAATACAGTGTCAAGAGGTGAAGTAACTTGCTCAAGGCTATACAGCAGGTGGCAAGCCCAGGCACTCAGGGAGGCAGCCTTCCCTTCGTGCTGGGCTGCTACTGGATGTAGCGCTAAGTCGCCCTGGGAAATAAAAACTACAGCAGCATCACCAGCGAGGTGCACGGGCTTCCAGTGGAAGGGAGGATTCATTTTGGCTTGAGAAGAAGGTGAGGAAAGCTTCCCAGAGGTAGTGACGTGAGCTGGGCTCAAAGAATGAGTAGGGCAGGCTGGAGAGAATAAAAATCCAGTAAGACAAATGATCGTTGGTCAGACTGGCTAAAAAATAAATGAATGAACTACCCCAGCTAGGTAAGAGGTGAGAAATGGATTCAGGGGTCATATCTTTTCGTTTGGCATCCCTCGGTAGTATAAACGGTTAATGCTCTCAGCTGCTCACTGAAAGGTTGGAGGTTTGAGTCCACCCAGAGGTACCTCAGAGGAAAGATGCTGAAGATTTACTTCTGAAAAAGCAACCATTAAGAACCCCATGGAGCACAGTTCCACCCTGACACACGTGGGTCGCCGTGAGTCAGAATCGGGGGTTGACTCGATGGCACCTGTTTTTGTTTTTTTAGAACTGGTCTTTTTGTTCACCTTCCCATGAGTATCATCATCACCAGAAATCAGCTGATCCGTGTTCTTGAGGCTTCTCCTCAGTCTTGCTCTGTTTCGGTCTTGCCGGTCGCATTGGAAGACTGGAGCGAAGCCTCTTGCCGGAAGATGACCTGCCCTGAGTTGTGATGGTCTGCTATCGAGTTGGTTGTTAATCTTTCCACTGTGTTCATGACTCGGGTTGTCTAAACGCCTGTGTGTTAGTGTAAAGGAATAAAGCTCATAAATAAAAGAGGAGACGAAAGTAGGTTTTGGTAATGAGGCTTCTGCTTAATCGCGTCAGCAGCTAAGGAAAGAGCCATGAAATATTGATTGAATTGTGGCATTAACATTTTCACTCTGCTTGCTGTGGACGCTACGTCTCTGGAGAGCCTAGCTGTCTACCTCCAAGCAGGAAAAGGGAACTGTGACTGAGCTGAAACGTATACCTCTATTATTACAAGCCGGCCTCCGCTGGAAGGCCCCAGAGACAGTGCACTGGTAATTGCCGGTCACACAGGGAGACTTTGTTAGAGTTTAAGGGAGTGAGACAGTGCCCAGGCGCCGAGGGAGCACCCACGGATGTGGCCCCTCGAGACACCTCTCCTGAGCGTGTCTGCACATCCCATGTACATCCCAGGCTGCCCTTTGATTTTCCCAGGGCCACTGCTTCTTGAGAGTCGTGTTTGTGATTAATCTCACAGTGATAAACCAGTCAGATGTAGGTCCTTGCTTTTTTTCGCCCTCTTTCTCTTGGTTTAAAGAATTCTTTACGTGGGGCTGTGTTGGCCGAGTGAGACACTGCAGATCGCATCCCCAGAGCCGTGCCTGTCTGCGGCCCCCTTCCAAATAAGGCGTGCTGTAGGCATTTCAGCCGCTGTAAGGACCCGAGTCGGTCAAGGAGTCCATTATTATGCATTAAAAAGCAATTCATCATCTCTAGCGGTGAACTCGTTGTTATTTCTCGGCCAGCCTTTTAATTTATGGGGCATGCAAAAACAGCACTTCTCACATGAACTTGTGCAGGGTTCATGGAAGAGTAACCGTGGCAAGGATGGGGCACCAGCAGGGTAGGGCTCTGAACAACTTCGTATGATCCCGTGGTTCCCGAGCAAGGGCTCTGGAGTCAGACAACAGCTAAAGTCCCAGGTTACTTAGACTGCTAAAGCCTCAGTTTGTTTACCTATAAAATGGAATGATTATAGTATCTACCTCAAGGAGTAGCTCTGAGGAGAAATGAGATAGTGCACGCAAAGCCCTTAGCACAATGTTTGGTGCACAGCCATCACCTAATATATTGTAGCTGTTATTACTCTTATATCCTGAGCTTTTAATTTTAACCCCAAACCTTCTGGCCTTTGTTGTTCTTAGTTGCCACTGAGTTGATTCCGACTCAGGGCGACCCCGTGTGTGCCGAGTAGAACTGCTCTGTAGGGTTCTCAAGGCTGTGACCTTTTGGAAGCAGATCACCAGGCCTTTTTATTCCTAGGTGCCTCCTGGTGGGTTTGAACTGCCAACCTTTTGGTTAGTAGTCCCGCACTTAGTCCTTTGTACCACTCGGGACTGAGCTCGGTGTGCATTGGTAGAATATTGGACAAACTAGAGTTGAAGATGTACAATGTTACTGATTTCAATCACCAAATGTGACTGGATTGCTGTGCAGAAAGGGAACGCCAAATCTTGATGAAGGGGCCCAGACGCAGACTCGGAAATTGAAAACTTCAGAATTGCAAATCAGGATGAGCCCGTGATGAATAACAGACTCCCAGATGTGAGCTTGTCCCCATCGCTGGCTTCTCCCCATGCCAGGCATGCAAAATGAGCCCTGCCTCCTACAGAAATGCTAAGGGGTGGGGGGTCTCATGCCTTCCCCTCCTTCTCTCCCGCCGCACTGGATTTTCCCTTTGCTGTCAAAGTCCATGTGCAGTGTTTTGTGATTTCACGTAAGCTGACGTGGTGTAACACGATGCTTAAAAGCTTAGGTTTCTTTCCTCCCTGTCCCGTCAATGAAGAAGCCACTAGGAGCCTGACTTGGAGGGCAGGGGCACGTAGAAATGGTGCCAGAAGGGGAGCGGCCACCTTTGGGGGCCGTTTTGACTGACTCAGATGCTGTCCTGATTCACAGTGGACTGGGGTCATTCTGTGTTTGCCTTGAGGAGGGATTACCTGGGCAGAGATGTTCCTGACTCATTGTTAAGTCTCTGAAACAGCCACCACCTGCAAGTCTTACATTTATGGAAATGGAGATCATCAGCCACCTCAAGACTGGGCATAGTGGCTTGGATTGATTCATGTATTCATCCAGTCAGAAGATTTTTGTTGAGCACCTACCGCATGCCCTGCCATGAACAACAGAGACCAAGTCCTGCCCTCATGAAACTCACATGCGTAGTGGACAGAGACAGACAGTGCGTGACTGTGTGGTATGTCAGGTGGATACGTGAGTTCTGGAGGTGGACTGGATGCCATTATCTAGAGGCTTGGAGAGAGCCACACCTGGAGGAAGTGGGGCACCTGATGCCTAGGAGGGAGGTGTTCCAGGCAGAGGACCTGCACACACACTGCACGCAGATCGCACCTGGTGTGTTGACGGTCAGCCAGGAGGCCTGTGGGGCTGGGGTGAGGGTGCCTGAGGAGGGAAGTGGGAAGATACCTCACTGGCCTGCAGATGGAGTCTGGCTTTCATCCTGCTGGTAAGAAGCCCCGGGTGGGACTGAGCACACGCAGCAGTAGTACAGGGGGTGGATTAATCACCTCTCCGGGTTGTAAGGTTCGGAATCTCACGTCAGACCAGTGTGAGCCAGTACTGGCTGACAGCTGGGCATTCCGAGGGGTGGCGCTGGTCTCTGGCACTGTGGGGTGAGTGCGTACACAGGGTTGCAGGGTCCCCTCTCCTCTTGGGTCTGCACTCCATGGTTTTGCTTCTCCCCCTGCCGCCAGCGATGTCCACTCGCAGCTCCAGAACTTTGTAACTCCATGACCTCAGAAGGAGAGAGGTTTTCTCACTCTTCTGGTGCCCTTCTCAATGCCCGCCCCTCCAAAAAAGGACTGGTTGACCCAGCCTGGACAACTTGCACACTCATAGACCGGTCCCTCTGGCCAGCTACTCTGGTTGATCAGTTTGGGTCATGTACCCACGTCCAGGCAAGGTAGGCAGGGCCTCTGTGTAGCCCAGTGGTTCTCAATTGGAGGCAGTTTTACCCCCCAGGGGACATTTGGCAATGTCTGGAGACTTTTTTGGTTGTCACAGCTGGGGCAGTGGGTGCTACTGGCATCTGGTGGTAGAGGCCAGGGATGCTGCTAAACATCCTACAATGCACAGGGAAACTTCCCCACACCCCCAACAAAGAATTATCCAGCCCAAAACATCAGTAGTGCTGAGATTGAGAAGGCCTGTGTTATGGATAGAATTGTATTCCCTCAAAAAGATATGGTGAAGTCCTAATCCCCAGTACCTGTGAATGTGCCCGTTTGGAAACAGGGCCTTTGCAGACGTTATCGGTTGACACGAGGCCATACTGGAGTAGGATGGGCCCTAATCCAATATGAGTGGTGTCCTTATAAAAAAAGAGAGGCACAGACAGACAGACACAGAGGGAAGGCGGCCATGTGAAGACGAAGGCAGAAATGGGAGTGATGCTGTTGCAAGCCAAGAGATGCCGAGGATTGCCAGAAACCACGAGGAGTGAGGAGACAGACATCAGACAGGTTCTCTCTCAGGTAGGCAGGAGTTAATATGGCCACATGAAGATGGAGGTGGAGATTGGAGTGATGCATCTACAAGCCACGGATTGTCAGAAACCACCAGGAGTGAGGAGACAGACATCGGACAGCTTCTCTCTCAGGTAGGCAGGAGTTAATATGG
>NW_004443937.1:43729215-43764560 GCF_000243295.1 Trichechus manatus latirostris | reverse complement strand
TCTCAGAGCCCTTGGAAGAAGTTAATATGGCCACGTGAAGACGGAGGTGGAGATTGGAGTGATACGTCTGCAAGCCAAGGATTGCCGGGAGCCACCAGAAGCTGAAGGAGACAAGGAAGCATCTTCCCCAGAGCCTCAAGAGAGAGCATGGCCCTGCTGGCACCTTGATTTTGGACTTTTAGCCGCCATAACTGTGAGACAATACATTTGTGTTGTGTTAAGCCTCTGGCATAGTGGTACTTTGTCACAGCAGCTGCCAGAAACGAATACATCCTGATACAGCCCCATGAGGATGTAGCTCCACAAGGAGCACTTGTAGCACAGAGGCCAGCTTTCATAGCCTTTGGTAAAACCTGCCAAGTGGTGACACTGTTGTTGAGAGGTAAGACCAGCTCTTACTCAGGTGGTAAAAGGAAGGGAAGCAGAGGTGCAGTATTTGAGCCCGGCTTCATGGGTTCATTTCTACCTGGGCTTCTGAAGAGTTGTCCAGCCTTGAGCAACTCAAAATGGTTGGGAAGAAAGTCCGTGTCACCAAGTGGCTGCGGGCATTGAATGAGCAGCTCCTCGTGAATGTGATTTATACACTGAAATGCTCGACAGCTAGTCCTTTTCAGTGGATGGTCTAGAGGCTTAGCCAGGTACCGTAATTTCCGGGAAACAAAGTTTATGGCCTCAAGGAACATCCATTATAGTTAGAGAGATAGAAACATTCTTGTACAAAATAGCAGGTGGAAAAGTATGCCCCAAAAGATGGAAGGGATTCAGACCTGGAGAACAGAATGTGCTGATGGGGAGCAGAAGAGATGGGCTATCAGGTCCAAGGGCTGTGGTCTTGCAGGCATCTACTGTGGATTTTTGCCTCCCCTGTGGGAGTGAGCCTTGCAGAAACGAATGCTTGGTTGTGTGGTTTATTGGCGCGTCATAATCTTCTGCACTGAGCCTCTGTTCCTCCAGACAATGACTCGCACCAGCTCGCGGGGCTGCTCCAGTTAACGCGGCGTTGCCGTGTTGTTCGTTTCTGGGAAATCAGCTCCCACTCACGGTGACCCCATGGAGAACAGAACAAAATGTTGGTGGGTCCTGCATCATCTTCACCGGGGATCCCATTGTTGTGGCCACTGTGTATTTTGAGTGCCTTCCAACCCAGGGGGCTCATGTTTTGGAAGTAGATCACCAGGCCTTTGTTCCCAGTCCGTTTTAGTCTGGAAGCGCCAGTAAAACCTGCCCCCCATGGGTGCCTCTGTTGGTACTTGAAATACCAGTGGCATAGCTTCCGACATCAAAGCCCTGTGCAGGCCACCATGGTATGACTGAGTGACAGGTGAGTGGTGGGCAGTGAGTGTCGCTTCTGTTTTTTCTTGAATTATTAATGCATTTATTTTACTTTATGGGAAGGGAAATGGTTGTCAGAATTTTAGAATTAGGAAATCATATTGAGAAAAGAACCTAATAAATTGGTGAATCAGAGGAGTTACTTTAAATCACAGTCTTAAGTTATGGTTCTGGACGAGGTATCAAAAAGGAATTTTCCTTAAGAGTTACAGTCTCATTTTTCAACTTAAGTTCAGTTACTAGCCAAGGTGGTACGGTGTCACGGTCTCTATGGCGTCTGCCGTTTGATTCTGTTTCCCAAGGTACTTGCCACATTTGACTAGTTGGGGGAGAGAAATAGCCATGTTTCAAAAAAAGAGGTGCTACATTAGCAGATGAAGGGACAAGGTTGTCCAGCTGGCTTTATTGATTGCCTTCACCTCTCTCTCCTTGGATGTGAGCGGTGATTGATCTGTGGTCCAAGTCACCACCTTCTTGACCGCTGAGAGAGGTTGACCTTTTTCTGTTGATGTGGCCAGCTTTAATTACCAGCCTGTGCTGTCCTCGATGTGTGGGTGTCCCACCATCCACACGCTGGTTCACATTAATTAACTTTCTGATTGGAAACCTATTGGGGAAGAGAAGCAATTTCCCTTTGGAGTCGGCCAGCAAGTGTTGTTTTCTCCCCTAATTGTTTGCCATTTGCTGGTGTTAAATGCTTTGCTGGAAATGAAAAAGGAGGATTGAAGAGGAGTTAGGTGAAACAGTTTTCTGCCCAGAGACATGGTTTCCAAGAAGTTAGTGGGAATGACTCACGAAAATTAGCTGCTGTTGAGAGAATTCTTTCTAGTGTGCGTTTTCTTGTTCATCTGGGAAGATGGGGGCTGCCTTTTTTTTTTTTTTTTTTATTTGAAGCCGTGTTATGTGTTCAGCTTTATATTGCAGTTTTTTTCAGCAAGTCAAGTTTCAGTTACATAAGGTTTTATAGAGGACGGTTGAGTTTTAAAGTTTTATGGGTTGGGGTGTGTGCACCATGGGAAGGCTGTCAGGTTTCCTGTCCCATCCGAGGGCTGAAGGGCGAATTGGTCAGTTGGTGACAAGCTGGTGAAAAGCAGTCTCGACCCAAAGTCACTTTGATCTTGAAATGATTTTACACAGCCACTTGTGTTGGAGGCCCATTAGAAAAAGAAATTCCATGCTGTAAGTCCTAACTAAATTAACTGTCTTCATTAAGAATCAATTTAAGTTGTCAACCCAGTGGTGTCCCACATCAGAAGGCCTATCTTGTGTTAAGTCTTTACATCTCAGCACGTGGCTAAAGAAACTTTTAGGGGGAAAAAAGTTAATTTTCTCATATGTCATGGTTATGGCCTGGGTTATTTGAGTTACGACCTGTGGCACTTCAATCTGTGCACTCCTTCTTTTGAAATGGTATCTTATTAAGTAAGGGGAAGGAACTTTTTGCCTTGCTCCTAATTGCTGAAAAATTTTGCATAGCTAGACAATGGAATCAAAAGGATCCACCTACAATGAAAGCCTGATTCAGTAAGATACAGGAGGTTATGTATGATGCAAGACAAAAAGATTGCCAAATAAAGCGTCTTTGTCCCCTAGGTATAATGGTCCCTTGAGAGTGTTAGATACTCTTTTAAATTAGAACGCTCAAGTGTAATCTGTCGACTATAAATACAAAGGTAATATAAATAGGATGGTGCCACTTAAAAAAAACCTCGTATCTTTTCTGCACATTAAAATGCATGCATACTAATAGCTGCAGTTATTAAACTATATTTCAGGAGCTTTCTGTTCAAACGAAAGAAATACGGTAGAGATAATTAAATGTATATCTAATCGGAGGAAGCCTGGTCTCCTAGCTCTGGGCTCTGCACAGAGGCTGACCATCAAGAGGCCTGGATTCCAGGAGCAGCTGGGCGAGGTGCTGCTAGCATTGTGGCTTCAGGCAAGTCACGTGACTGCTTTCTTTTCAGGATCTTCCTCTGCAAAATGAGGTGCTCAAGTATGTGATCCCAAATGTTTGGTTTTTGCAAAAGGCAGTACCTTGGACCTTCCTGTGAATAAGTACTGCTAAGCCCTGGCATAGTGCTCGACTGCTAACTAAAAGGTCGTCAATTCAAACCCACCAGCCGCTCTGAGGGAGAAAGATGTGGCTGTCAGCTTCCGTAAAGATTACAACCTTGGAAACCCTATGGGCAGTTCTACTCTGGCCTCTAGGGTTGCTGTGAGTTGGAATCGACTCCCCAGCAGTGGGTATACACCCTGGGATGTGTCATCCGGACAGATCACAACCCCCTGCTCTGGGGTCCTTCCCTGTACTGGCGGGCAGGATCGTCCAGGGGAACCCGAGGGCTTTAGGAGGGTGCTGTCTGCCAGGGACTTTACTGAAATGAAGGTGAGGTGTAACATAGGAAATTAAAACTTTTGACTGTGAACTGGACCAAACTCTTTTTTTTTTTTTTTTTATTGTACTGTAGATGAAGGTTTACAGAACAAATAGTTTCTCATTAAACAGTTAGTACGCATATTGTTTTATGTGGACCAAACTCTTTAGGGATGCCTTAAGCTCTCATGTTTAAGCATCTGTTTCAGGCCCTATATCAGCAGTGCTAGCCTTACCATCATCTGGGAACTCATTAGAAATGCAGATTCTCAGGTGTCACCCCCAGTTGCTGTCAAGTTGGAATCAATTCAAGGCAACCACATCTGTGTTTTCAGTGGCTGATTTTTTGGATTTAGATTGCCAGGCCTTTCTTCCAAGGCGCCTCTGGGTGGACGGCAGCCTCCATCCTCTAGGTTGAGTGTTAACCATTTACATCACCCGGGGGCTCCAGGCTGCAGGCTGTAGGCTTCAGGCTCCACCCCAGACCCACGGAAAAGGAGGAAGTCTGAGATTGGAGCCCAGCAGTCTGTTTAACAGGTTTTCCAGCTGATTCTGTTGCACATTAAAACTTCAGAGCCGCTGAGCTGACTAAATTCCAGCCAGACGAGTTATTAAGTGGAGAAACTAGGAGATAAAGAAGAAAATTTTATTTTTAAGTCAAAGGATGGGAGCAGGTGCACTGTGCGGATGGGGCCAGGGTTATGGGAGACACCCCGAAGTCTTCTACGTCTCCGAGCTCTGTCCCTGTCAGCATGACCCAAGGTCCCTGAGGTAAGGTTTTAGAATGACAGCCGTGGCAATGAGGTTTTCCAAGGAAGGGGTGTACTCGGGCGGGATTTCATTTTTTAATGATATTCAGAAATGCGTGGATCAATACGGTAAGTCTAGAGAACTACCATCACTTAGGAGAACCCCATCTTTACGGAAATAACAGGGTTATTGGAAAAACTGGAGAGCACAGAGTTATTCAGATACGTGGTCCTTGGACCTCCTACCTTCGTTTATACCTGAGAGCTCTGAGACCAGACTTGGGCTTCAAACCACTGGATCACCAGTTGGAGAATGCTTAGCTCCGGGATCCTCCTTTTGTATCGCAGGGAGAGTCTTCTCCAAGGCTCTCTGGATGGGAATGATTGGCCGAGACTGAATGGTTATATCACCCAGTTGAAAACCCCACAATTGGTCAGTGCATCTTCCTAAAAGCCTGCCCTCCAAGGTTCTCATTTTCCTTTAAGATCTGCTGTTGTTACAACTATGGACCCTGATTCAAAACAGAAGCAGCAATCGACCTGTGGAACGTGGGTTTGGGAGTACTCTGGAGGCTCCGCCTACAAGTGGGACGATGGTAATGGGAGATGAAGGCCACTGTTGATGTGGAGTCCCTGGGTGGTGCAAATAGTTAACACGCTCAGCTGCTAGTAGAAAGGTTGGCAGTTCAAGTCCACCCAGAGGTGCCTTGGAAGAAAGCCCTGGCCATCTACTTCTGAAAAATCAGCCATTGAAAACTCTACGGAGCACAGTTCTGCTCTTGACACACATGGCACCGCCATGAGTCAGGGTTTACTCATGACAATTTTTTTTTTTTTAACCATTGATACAGCTTTGATTGCAAAAAAGACTTCTAATCCAGTTTGTCGCGTTTTTTTCTTTCTTGAGAAACCCAGAGGTAGCTTTTCCATGCATCCGCATCAACTCATTCAACCCCCCCTTTTTTTGTGGAACACTTTCAGATATTAGAATTTTTGGCAGGACATTTTGAGGGAGTAAACAGTGAATACTTTTAACAGTGGACACTTTTTTTTTTTCCCTTAAGCAAGCTTTGGAAAATTGAAAAAAAAAAAAAAAAAAACTGAAGTTATCTGTGCAGTGAACACGTAATTTTTCTTTTGGAAAGTTTGGCTTGAAGCTGTCCTATTCTTCTTACCTCTTTCTACCAGTAATTCACTCCACTGACACCAAGTGGTCAGATAACTTAATTCCACATGCTTTAGGCTAGATGTCAGTAGTCAACATCAGACCGTCCAGCACATGACCATTGTGAAATAGTTGATATCCTCTAGGCTACATCGAGAGTAATTAAATGTCCATCCCTAGCCAGGGAGCGCTCACTTCTAAATATGACTCGGTAATTGTCCTTGACATTTTCAAATGAGAGACTAATTGCTTCATCAGTTACTGCATGACTCCCTAGCTGGTTACCTCATAAAAAGAGTCGATTCCATCTCATAGGGACCCTATAGGACAGAGTAGAACTGCCCCATAGGGTTTCCAAGGAGCGGCTGGTGGATTTGAACTGCTGACCTTTTGGTTAGCAGCCGTAGCTCTTAACCACTGTGCCAGCAGGGTTCCAGCTTACCTAGCTCATAACTCCCCTTAAAATGACCAGACGGAAGTGAGTGTACAAAGTGGAGCACGTTGAGATAGCGTTTTTCCAGTTGACCCGAGAGCTTAGGGTCTCCAGCTGTGGTTGCCAAGAGGTGGAACCAACATGTTCACTGAACAAAATCAAATGACATGAGCTTTTCTAGGACCCTGGTTGATTTCCACAGACTCTCAAGGCCAAATGCTGGAAGGGTGTCTGTGACCCACTGCTGCAGTCCATGGAAGTTAACACTTCTGGTCTTCCTTCTGTTTTCCTTTGGTCTTTTGTTAGTTGCTCCATCAAATGGTTGGTAGAACTTCCCTAAAAGGCACAAGTTGTCTCTTTCTGTAATCTGAGCACCACAAATGGGAGCATTAACAATTGTGAGATGAAGACACATGGGTATAGCAGAGAAATAACATACCAGGAAGCTCAAGGACATGGCTTTATAGAGGAAAATGAGCAAAGGTATGGGGCGCGGTGGCCAACTATGTGTATTTCTTGAAGAAATAGACTGGGACCTAATCAAACTTAGCACCTCCTCTTTCTGTGCCTTAGTTTACTCGTCTGAGAAATGAAGTAGTGAAATTAGACACCTTTCAACCATCTGTTTTTCTTATCGTATTAATAACACCTGATGTTATTGGAAACCCTCGTGGCATAGTGGTTAAGTGCTACAGCTGCTAACCAAAAGGTTGGCAGTTAGAATCCACCAGGTGCTCCTTGGAAACTCTATGGGGCAGTTCTACTGTGTCCTGTAGAGTCAGAATCAAATCGACAGCAATGGGTTTGCAGTTTTTTTTTTTTTTTGATGTTACTGAGCTATTACAGCATGTCAGGCACTCTGCTGAGGGTTTCATCTATATTTTCTCCTTTAATTATTTGTCCCCATTTTACACTGAAAGACTCAGGTTGAATAATTCAACCAAGGCCACACAGCTAGTGAGTTGCAGAGCTGAGATTCCAACTCAGTTGTGTTTGATACCAGTCTGCACGCTTATCCTCTACCTTATTTGACTCCCAAAGAGACAATGACAGCATGTCGGAAGGCGGGTTCTAATGTACCTCTGGACAAGTGGGCTCCCAGCTAGAGGCGATTTTGTGCCCCGGGGGACACTTGGCAATGCCTGGAGACATTTTGATTATCACAGCTCGGGAGAGAGGTGTTGCTGACATCTAGTGGGTGAAGGCCCAGGGTGCCGCTAAACACCCGGCAATACGTGGGACAGACCCCTACAACAAAGAATTATCTACACAAATTGTAAATAGTACTGAGAAACCCTGGTCTAGGCCCAGCCTAGAAATGAATCCTTGACACTCCCTGCCCACCCTGTCCACAGAGGAGAAATAAAGACGGGGTGCCCGAGATGACCTCTCTGCTCTTAGAGTCTTACAGACATGGGCCTCATAGTCCAGCCCCCTCTCAGGACATCGTTGCATTTAAGAGCCACAGGCGTTGGTCTGAGTTATTGTCAGTTGCGGAAACACTGCTTGGTCCTGCGCCATCTTCATGATCATCGATAGGCTTGAACCCACTGCTGTGGCCATCCTGTCAGTCCATCTCATTGAGGGTTCCCTCATTTTCCTTGACTCGCTTTGTTATCAAACTTGACGTTCTTTTCTAGTGATTAGTCTTCCTGATGGTGTATCCAAAGTGAGCGAGCTGAAGTCTCACCATCCTGGCTTCTGAGGAGAATGAGACAGACCTAGTTTCAAATCTCTACTTCATCACTTTCTGTTTTTCTTTGTGTCCATCGCTTAAACCCGTAAGCCTCATGTTTCCCATCCACCAAATGGAGACACTCATCCGCTATCATGGGATGACTGCGGCATAGTAGGTGCTCAACTACTTCTTACAGCCGTCTCTCATCACTTCCCCTCTTTCCTCAGTCGGACCGCTTCTCTTACACATGGCCAGGTATGTCCTTAACTCTCCCGTTAGTGCTGACAGGGACCACAGACTGCCATTCACAGACTGATGCTCAGAGTCTCAGAAACACAGGATCTGGAGTGGGTGACATAAGCCCAAAGAGAAGCAGCTGTGGAGCAGTGGTGGTCGGTGGGATTGTGGGAAGCAGTGGTGTAGGAGCAAAGGAATCCAGGAATCTTGGCCACTGGCCAAGGTATCTACTGAAGTGGACTCTCAGGGTTGGCTGGTTTTATTGTAGAATAAATTGTTACTCTACAATGTGAATGGAAAATTGACTTGTGTAACCAATCAAAGAATCTTCGTGAGTCTTTGTGAAACATATCACCCAGATAAGGTGAAGATTTATGTATTTTCTCTCCAGAGACCTCTTCTGGGGTGAACAGGGTAAGAAAGAGGGTACAAGTTGAAGAAAGAGGGGGGTGGTTAGGTGGAAGAATTTCCTTTATGGAACGGCCCCTAAGAAAAATGTGTAAATTGGAAACGTTGCGTTTGGTTCATGTAAATTACGTTAAAATGCAGAGTTTCGGCTGGACTGCTAAGAAGGTGGTTACAGTTATGTGCACCTTATTTATTTACTTGGGTCAGTGTGGGGATGGGAAGAAGAGAGAAGAAAACAGAATGAAAGTGAAGGCTCCAGATAAGAATTCTGATCCCTTAAGCTGCTTGCAGAAGAGAGATAAGGTGATTAGAAGTCACACCTGGCATTCTGAGATTTCCAAATGACGCTTCAGCTGGTCTGAGCAGTCATGTACATGGAGGGGTTTCCACGGTCTCTCACTGGTGTGGTGTGAGGTGAATAATGAGATGGCCAGTGTAGTGAACTGTTAGCCATTTGGATTTGAGAAAGTGTTTGGATATCTTTTCCCCACCTTGGCCAATCCCGGAGGCATGACTCGGGCGGCTGACAGGTGCTTTGTGCTGCTCGTCTGGCCTCTTGCCGAGAGCTTCCCCAGGCTGCTGATGCGGGTTTGTGGTCACAGCCCTTGTGGTGGGAAGAAGAGGGGGAGAGAATCTCTATGGTTGAGTATGGGAGGAAACAGGACCTATGAGAGGTCTCAGTTTTGTTCAGGTTGCAGAGTCAAGGACATATCAAGGGCTGGAGCCCCCATCCCTCAATTCTGCTGTGGTGTATGGCATTTCAGAGATAATTGAGATGGGCAGGCAACGTTATATGAAGTACTGAAGCTGGTGGGTGCTGAGATGTATGTATGTGTATGTGTGTATTATATAAGTATATAAAAAAAACAGTTGTTGTCAAGTCACCTACAACTCATGGCAACCACATGTGTGTCAGAGTAGACTGTGCTCTATAGGGTTCTCAGTGGCTGATTTTTTAGAAGTACATCACCAAGTCTTCTGAGGCACCTCTGGGTGGACTCGAACCTCCAGCCTTTTGGTTAGCAGTGGACGTGTTAACCATTTGCACCACGCAGGGACCCTTGCTTGGATAGTGGCTCTTGACCTTGAACATGCATCAGAATCACCTCAAGGGCCTTTGAGAACCGAAATGACTAGGCTGCACCCAAGAGTCACAGGTTCAGTAGGTGGGCCTGAGACTTTGCACCTTCACCAAGTTCCCTGGCGATGCTGATGTTGCTCGTCGAGGGACAGCACTTTGAGGACCACTGACGCAGACACTTCATAGTGTTGGGAGACCTCAAAGCGTCTGGCCTGTGAAGTGGGTGACTCAGTTGGTCGAAGGAGAGGAATTAATTCTGTAGAACCCCAGGACAGATACATGCCTCAGCATTTCATGGCACACATGGGGACTTAAAGCAAAGAATTCTCTGGATCCCCAGAGTTCTTCAGAGTTCCTACAACTGCTCAATTTGACGAGCATCCCTTGGGGCCATCCAGGCCCAGCTCCATTTAGCCCACAAAGCGGCTCTGTTGTTGTTGTATGCCGTCAAGTTGATTCCAACTCAGCAACCCCACGTGACAGAGTAGAACTGCTCCGGAGAGTTTTCTTGGCTGTAGTCTTTACAAGAGCAGATCACCAGGTCTTTCTCCCATGGAACCACTGGGTGGGGTCAAACCGCCAACCTTTTGGTTAGCAGCTCCTTAAAGGGACTCTAGCTTTATATAAAATATTCATTATTTACCACTGCCGTCCTCTCCAGCGCTGGAGATGCTGTGAAGAGGGCCTGGAGCTGGGCAATGCTTTATTCACTTGAAAGCACGAGGAACTTGAAGATTAGTCCTGTGGTGCCTTGTTCTCTCAACTGCCCTTTTTCTTGGCCTGGCCAACCTCTTGGTGGTGTGCTGGCCTTCCCACATATCTGGCCAAACTCAGGTGTTCTTTATTTCAGGATCAACCCTATCCTAGAATGGAATGAGAAGAAAACATCCAGTATGGTAAATGGAAATTTTAAGAACAGCAATAAATAGAAGAAAAAGGTAATAGATTCAGCAGTGAGATGAATCCTTACACTTAATAGCTATTTTGACATCTCCAAGCCTCAGTTTCCTCATCTGTGGTCATGGATGGAATTATGTCCCCTGAAAAATGTGTGTATCAGTTTGGCTGGGCCATGATTCCCAGTATTGTGTGGTTGTCCTCCATTTTGTGATTGTAATTTTATGTTAAAGAGGATTAGGGTGGGATTGTATAACACCCTAGTAAGGTCACATCCCTGATCCAGTGCAGAGGGAGTTTCCCTGGGGTGTGGCCTGCACCACCTTTTATCTTACAAGAGATGAAAGGGAAGCAAGCAGAGAGCTGGGGACCTCATACCACCAAGAAAGCAGTGCCGGGAGCAGAGCATGTCCCTTGGACCTGAGGTTCCTGCACTGAGATGCTCCCAGACCAAGGGAAGACTGATGGCATCACAAGGACCTTCCTCCAGAGCCGACAGAGAGAGAAAGCCTTCTCCTGGAGCTGATGCCCTGAATCCAGACTTGTAGCCTCCAGGACTGTGAGAGAATAAACTTCTCTTTGTTAAAGCCGTCCACTTGTGGTATTTCTGTTTATAGCAGCGCTAGATGACTAACAGATGACTAAGACATCTGTGAAATGGGACTGTTGGCTTAAGCTTAAGGAGTTGTTGTGAGGGTTAAATTAGACATTGTGTATGTAGTAATTGTCACCCATAAATCTGCCTTACAAATCTTCTCTTCTCCCATGTGCCTACCGGCGGGCACTCCTGATAGCAGTCATCTTGTTAGCTGCCATGGAGTCTGTTCCGACTCAGGGTAACCCCACGTGGTTCTGTTCCATAGGGTTTTCAAGGCTGTGACCTTTTGGAAGCTGTTTCCAGAGGCACCTGTGGGTGGATTCCAACCACCAAGCTTTTGGTTAATGGTCAAGCATAAACCATTGGCACCATCCAGGGAGCAACTCAGTGTTCCTCTTTGTTATCTAGAAATTCCCAAAGGAATACAGGCCTTTGGAGTATCTGTGGACAGCACCTGGTGGCTCTGATTTGGCTCTGCAAAGGATCCATCCAGAAAGCATCCCTTTTTTCTCTGGGCACTGAGTGACTCCATCTTCTTTCATTCTTTGTGTTTCTCATTGCCAGCAATGTGGCTCCCCTCACCCCAGCTAGCTGGATCCTCTCTGTGAGTCTTCTTTTTGGCTGGGCTCCTAACGGCCCTCCCTTCCATAGTGCCCCAGTTGCAATGAGCCCTGCAGGGAAGACTCTGCCAGCCCCAGCCTCCCCGCCCCCCAGCAGGCTCCATGTGCGCCATTTAAGGAAAGAGGAACGTGCTCCTGACGCCTGAGTCAGAGGCTGCTACCTCGCTGTGTGTGGAGCTGAGCCGGCTGTGAGGTGCACCAGCACTAAGAAGAGGGATACTGAATAATTCACCACAGGCCTGCTCTGACGTCCACCGGGCCTGTCCCCCGGTGACCCCGACAATGCACCAGCAGCGTTCCTGCTTGCTGCGCTGTGACGTCTCGGGGAGCTGGGAGAATAAACGAGGCGGCCTGCACCCACCCTGCCTGTCAGTGACTCCCGGCCCCCACCCAGGGAAGGGCGCAGCTTCGGTGGTCTGTCTGATGTGTGCTGGTGGCCGCTCAAACCCGAGGGCTTCAGATGCCCTGGCTGAATAGAGCAAGGTCAGTGGTATGCTTACACTCGGACTCAGTAAACATTTCGAGTGCCTGCTGGGTGCTTGGCAACGTTATGTGCCTCATCTCACAGAAGGAGTCGCTGGTGGTGCAAATGGGTAATGCACTCAGCTGCTAACCAAAAGGCTGGAGATTCAAGTCCACCCAGCAGTGCTTTGGAAGAAAGACCTGGCAATGTACTTCTGAAAAACCAGCCACTGGAAACCCTGTGAAGCACAGTTCTACTCGGACACACATAAGGTCACCATGAATCAGGATCAACTCGATGGCAACTGGTAGTTTCTGGTATCTCATACAATCCAAAAAAATCCATGAGGCAGAGACGGTTAGATGAAGCTCAGGGAAGAAAGATGGCTTCTCCCAATTCACTCAGCTAATAATAAGGGGTAGAGTCAGGATTTGCCCTAGACCTCCTTCCTCCCCTTATCCAGAGGACCCTAGCATTGGGGAGCTTTACTCCCTCCTCCAGATGCTCGATCTCCTGGTGGTTCAGACTCCTGCACATTAGGCCTGGTCCTACCAGCTTCTCTAAAGGGAGGCATGGAACAGTGCTTAATTAAACCCCTCCTACTGGTTAAGAGGAAACCCTGGTGGCGCAGTGGTTAAGTGCTGTGGCTGCTAACCAAAAGGTTGGCAGTTCGAATCCACCAGGTGCTCCTTGGAAACTCTATGGGGCAGTTCTACTCTGTCCTATGGGGTCGCTATGAGTCGGAATCGACTCGATGGCAACAGATTTTTTGTTTGTTTGTTTTACTGGTTAGGAGCTTGGCTACTAACCGAAAGGTCAGCAGTTCGAATCCATCAGCCACTCCTTAGAAACCCTGTGGGGCAGTTCTGCCCTGTCCTATAGGGTCGCTATGAGTGGAAATCAGCTCGAGGACAATGGCTGTTCGTTTTGGGCTGGAGTTTCAAGTTCTGATATCTGCTTTTTGTAGTTTGAACCCTGCTAGTTTGGCCTTCTGCTAAGCAAGTTGGTGGCTGGGAGGCCATCTTCAAAAATGATGGACATGCCCAAGGGACTTCCTGCCCTGAGGCAAGTTGATTTGGCCTGGGGATTGAAGAGTGAGAGCACAGCCTGGAGGTGTGGAATGATGGACCAGAGCAGAAACAAACAAGGGTGGGGCTTTTTCTAAGCCCAGCAGGACAGGAGAACTGAGTTCTGCAGTTGTAAGAAGGTCACATTTGCACATTATGTCACATGATCGGCCTTCATAGCTGATCTCTCATTAGATGCACAAACCTCCCATCCCAGGTGTGATGGCAGGGCAGGGCTATGATTACTGTTTTACAGGTAGTAATAACCATCCCTGACACTTACCGAGTACTCCTGGAGTGTCAGGCACTGTGATATATGGAGACTATTTGAACTCATCACAAGGAGAGGTATAACTGTTATCACCATTATTCACATGTTTTCAGAGGAGGCTTCTGAAGAACAGAGAGGTTAAGTAATTTGCCCAATGTCACACAGACAGCAAGAGCCAGAGCCCAGGGTCAAGCACAGACTTGCTGCTTCCCTATCCAGGCCTAGTTCTATCGTGGCAGGACTGTCTTTCAGATCAAGATAAATTAAATGCCTTTTATAGCAAGCTATTTATAGATGTTAAAGAATATTTAAGGTTAAAACGAACAGATGTGGAAGTCAGCATAGTAGTTTGAGGGTATATATGCTGTAGCTGCCCTTCTTATTCTTTTCTCTGTCAGTCATATGCCTGATGACATTCACAGGTATGACAGTCTCCCAGGGCTATGATCAGTTTCTGAGGAAATTGCAAAAAATGTTATGTGAAAATAAAGGACTGCAGTTATTCATAATTGTCACAACAATAAATAGATCATCAGCTTTAGCAGTTTACTTTCAGCTGTGGCATACACAGGCTAAGCTGTGGGTCATAGGCACTTCTCTGGCCATTCCTTCACTCATTCATTCAACCCATGTTTATTGAGGGTCCACTGTGTGCCAGGCACTGCTCTGGCTCTGGGGATAGAGTTCTGAGTGAAACGTCAAATATCCTGGCCCCTGTGGAGCTTACATTCTAGGGTTCCCCAGGGAGACGGACCACAGAGCAGTATAAACAAGTTTAGGAGTGCTAAGTGCTAGGCCTCAACTTCAGAATGGCAGTGAAGAACAAGGCAGGCACTTTTCCCATTTAAACAGTCATTTTGACTCCTGAAAATTATTTTAAACCAGCGAAGAACCATTTGAGGTCTCTGGAAATGGTCCTAAAGGCATGCAGCAAATGGAGACACATCTATTCAAGATAATCTATACGTCTTAGTAAGGGCAGTGGGAGTCTGTGGCATTTGAGCCATGGCCCACTCACACCCAGTTTACCTCCATCAGCTTCACAATCAGTGTGATGGAAGCTCTACTCCAGGAGCGTGCAGCCAAGGAGATGGCATTCCTTCTCCTCGTAGCTCCCAGTCTAGGGCTATGATTTCATCCTGGGAGGGGCAGCCTCAAAGATTTACAACACCCTGCCAAAGAGCTCTACTTTAATCAGATCAGACTGGAGCAACATATGCCCCAGTGTCTTGTCAAGAACAACTGAGCAATCAGCTAGCAAATGGTGGAGGCTAACAGCTGGGTATGATACGGATAGATACAGACCAGCCCAGATGCTCAGGGACATTGTGTTCATACTGGCTGAGGAGCAGCATCAGGCATTACACACTGTAGGGGAAACAGACTTCACTCAGCTTGTCTGGTCAGTCACTAAACAAACAAACAAACAAAAAAAAAAAACAAGCAAACAACAACAAGCCCCAGAAAAGGGGGAGGGGCAAGTCATTATCCGGAATTGCTGCAGTATATTATCTGAAATGTCCAGTTCTTAACAAAATATTATGAGACATGCAAAGAAACAGAAAAATGGTCACTGTG
This sequence comes from Trichechus manatus latirostris, assembly GCF_000243295.1. Taxonomy (NCBI): domain Eukaryota; kingdom Metazoa; phylum Chordata; class Mammalia; order Sirenia; family Trichechidae; genus Trichechus; species Trichechus manatus. The sequence continues at coordinate 43,749,606 of NW_004443937.1, read as the reverse complement.
AGTAGAAATTGAGTGTATGGCAATGGGTTTGGGTTTGTTATACAAAGGAAGGAAAAAAGTACCTGTGAAGGGGCCCAGATATCACATTAGGCAGGCAAAGACTTCAAAGTAGCTGTTACAAATATGTTTAAAGAACTACAGGGAACTATGTCTAAAGAATTAAAAGACAACATCTCAAATACAGAACATCAATAAGGAGAATTATTTTAAAAGAGCTATTAAAAAATGGAAATTTTAGAATGAAAAAGGTTAATAATTGAAATGAAAAATTCACTAGAGGGGCTCAATAGTAGACTTAAGCTGGAAGAAGAAAGAATCAGCAAACTTGAAGATAGACTGATAAAGATTGTGTAATCTAAAGAACAGAGAGAAAGAAGAATGAAGAAAAAAACGGAGAGAGTCTCTGGAAATGTGGTACAATATTAAGTACACCAACATATGCACGATGGGACAAGCAGGAGAGGAAAGAGAGAGACAGGAGCAGAAAAAAAATTTGGAGAAATAATGGCTGAGAACTTCCCAAATCTGATAAAAAATATTAATCTACATATCCACAAAACTTAATGAACTTCAAGTAGGTAAACTCAAAGAGTTCCACACTCAGATACATCATATGCAAAATGATGAAAGTCAAAGAAAATCTTGAAAGCAGCAAAACAACTAATCACATACAAGCGAACCCCAATAAAATTAACAGCTGATTTTTCAGCCCTACCAAGGAGTCCTAGACAGATGCTTTTAAGTAGAATTGAAGCACAAGGGATAAAAAGAAAAGAAAAAATAGATAAATTGTACTTTGTCAAAGTAAAAAACATTTATTTTTTTTTAAAGGAAACTATACGAAAGTGAAAAGACACCTCTTATAGAATGGGAGAAAATAGTTGCAAATTATATATCTGATAAGAGACTTTTATCCAGAATATATAAAGAATTTTTATAACACAATAAAGGCAAGTATCCAATTAAAAATGGGCAAAGGATTTGAATATACATTTTTCCAAAGAAAGTATGCAAATGGACAATAAAATAATAAAAAGATGCTCAACATCATTTCTGCTGAGTAGTCCAAGCTTAGTCTTATTGACTTCCGTTTGTAGATGACTTTTATCCCTAGCTGCTCTTAAAATTCTCTCTTTATCTTTGGTTTTGGCAAGTTTGATTATAATATGTCTTGGTGACTTTCTTTTGGGATCTGCCTTGTGTGGGGTTCAGTGAACATCTTGGATAGGTATCTTCTCATCTTTCACAATACCAGGGAAGTTTTCCGCCCACAAATTTTCAACAGTTCTCTCTGTATTTTCTGTTACTGCCCCTGTTCTGGTACTCCAGTCACTTGTAGGTTATTCCTCTTGCTAGAGTCCCACATAATTCTTAGGATTTCATCATTTTTTAAAATTCTTTTATCTGATTTTTCCTCAGATAAGTTGGTGTCAGGTGCTTTATCTTCAGTGTCACTAGTTCTGACTTCCATTGCCTCAATTCTGCTCCTATGACTTTTTCTTGAGTTGTCTGATACTGAATTTTATTTTTAATCTTCTGGATTTCTGATTGCTGTCTCTCTATGGATTCTTGCAGCCCGTTAAATTTGTCATTATACTCTTCTATAATCTTCTTAAGTTCCTCTATTGCTTTGTCTGTGTGTTCCTTGGCATTGTCTGCGGTTTGCCTGATCTCCTTCCTGATATCTTGAAGAATTCTGTATATTAATCTTTTGTATCCTACCTGTAGTAATTCCCAGAAGTTCTTTTCCTCCAGAAAATTTCTTGATTCTTGGGTTTGGCAGCTTGCTGAAGCCGTCATGGTCTGCCTCTATGTGATTTGATATTGACTGTTATCTCTGAGCCGTCAATAAGTTATTATATTTATTTTATACTTGCTTACTATGTCCTAGCTTCTTGTTTTGTTTTGTTTTGCTATGCCCAAAGAGGCTGTCCATGTGAGCTAGCTTGATTATTGGTGCCTTTGAAGCTCTAACATCCTGTCACCAGGTGGTTAGATCTGTTACTAGGTATGTGAGCCCAGGAGTCGGTTTACTTTCCTTGTATGGATTCAGCTCAGGTGTCCAGGTAGTCAGTCACCAAGTGTGTAGTGCAGGCTTTCACCTACAGTCCTAGATGGGCAGGAGTGATTTGTGTAGGCACAGGTGTCTGGCTGTAGTAGGGGGTCACTTGCTGAGCAAGACGAGGTGCTAACGGCTGCCCCTGAGTGCCTGGGAGGAAAGCATGTCCCTGTTTCCTAGAGTGCGTAGGTGGATGGGTTTTGCAGCTGGACTATGAGTACCCAGTGCTGTTGGCTGTAAGGACCGGGAGGCATCACTTATTCTTGGACCCTTGTCACAGGTGGCTAGGTGGTGTGGGTGGAGCCACCAGTCCTCAGGCCCCTGATGTGGGTAGGTGAGGACCCCACTTAATGGGCAGAGCAGTGTCAGATATCACAAACCTGTCACTCCACCATATAGCTGACAGTTCAGGTTAAGCTTCAGGTATATACCCTGTGGTACTGCGCTAATGAGGGCCTGCGCTGTTGAAATGGGCCCACACAAGTCTATGCAGGGGTGAAAGGCATTCAAAGATCATGGACCCCTTATGCCTGGGCCTAGGCAAAGGAGCTGTGCCTGTCCTGAGTTCCCAGCTTAGAGGAGCTGGCAGATTATTTTCTCCTGTTTGTTAACTGGTTCCATCTCCAAGGCCAGGAGAATGGCTCAGGGCACGTGACGGGTCCTACTTCTGGCCCAGGGCATGCAACAGTTGCTGAAGTTGGCCCAGGACCTGGTGCAGAGCAAGGAGGAGGCAGATAAATGGGAGAGAATTTCTTCCCATATGGGGTGTTTTTTGATCTGCACAGTGGGTTAGACGGATGTATTTATCTTTTGCTGATTGAGCACCGCTTTTCACTGGTTCTGCAGGCTTGAATAGACCTTCCACTGCTTGGTCTCTCCTGATGTGGAAAACGTGTTCCAAATGCCACTGCTTGCCTCACCACGCACACCAGTCGATCTGACCTGCAGGGTGCCGGTTCCTGCCAGATCAGGTCTGGCAACTCCTCACTGCTTCCGAACCTTCTCTCCTTCCCCTGCTGCTCAGTCCAATTCTTCAGCTTTACCTTTGATGTTCAGAGCTCCTAGATTGTCATATATAATTGATTCGCTTGTTTTTTCAGGTCTTTGTTCTGAGAGGGACCACAGGAAGCGTCTGACTACTCCACCACCTTGGCCCCGCCTCCTCCATAAATGATATGCGAATGAATGGGCATGGCTGTGTTCCAATAAGACTGTATTTGCAAAAACATGCAGCAGATCGGATTTGGCCTGTGGGAGGTAGTATGCTGACTCTTAGATTAGAGGTTGGGGGTGAGGGGAAGAAAAGAGTCAACTATGACTCTGTGGTGTTTCTTCTCAACCACTGGAAGGATGGACTTGCCATTTGCTGAAATAAGGAGGAGTGCAGATAGAGCAGACTTGGGTGGGTGCATGGCGCAGGGGTGGGATATGAAGGACTGAGTTCTGGACTTACTAAGTTTGAGAAGCTTTTTAGATATCCAGGGGTGGATGTGACGTAGGCAGGTGGATATGTAAGCCTTGACGTCATGGAACAGGTCCTTCCTGGAGTCATCAATGTAGAGGTGATATTTAAGTCCCTACTCATTGCCATCGAGTCAATTCCAACCCTTGGTGACACCATGTGTTACAGAGTAGAACTGCTCCATAGGGTTTCCATAAAGATTACAGTCAAGGCCTTTCTTCCATGACGCCGCTGGGTGGATTTGAACTGCCAAACCTTTAGGTTAGTAGTCAAGTGCAAACCGTTTGTGCCACCGAGGGACCATGTTTAAGACCCTAGACAAGATCAAAGGAGTGACTGTGGATAGAGAAGAGCAGAGGTCCCCGCACTGAGGTGCCGGCTCTAAGTCGAGGTATCAGAGAGATAAGGCTACCTTCAGCTCTTGCCTCCTACCAGCAAAGGAGACTGAGGAGGAGCAGCCAGAGGGTAGGAGGGAGACAAGGAGATTATGACGTCCTGAAAGCCAATTGTAAGAAATTGCTTCCGAGAGGTTAACTCCATCCTGTTCTTCTCCATTCACAAAGGATGTTGGAATGCAGATGAGCAGAGAGATGTTCTTGCAGAAATAATCCTGAATTCCCTCTGATTTCTAAACAAAAAACAAAAACATTGTCATTTTTTTTTTTATGCATTCAACAAACATTTATTAGCTGCCAGTCCACCAGGCACTATGCTAAGTGCTTGGAAGAAAATGGTAAGCAAAAAAAAAAGGTCCCTACCCACAGAGAGCATACAGTTTAGTTAGAGAGAGATGTTAGCCAAGTAGTCATTAACACTAACCAAGGATCATAATCACTAACCAAGAATGTAGGACTAAGAGCCAGGACGAACATTTTAAAGGAAAAGACACACTTCTGAGACCAGTACTATCAGTTTTGTACAAAGGAGTCAATCTTAATCTGGAGAGCTGGGGAACCTTCTGCATTTTTCTCTGTTTTTAGCAATCAGTTACTCCCAACATACCCTACCTGATTGGGACACCTGGGTTTTTGAGAGGATGGTTGAGAACCTCTGAAAAAGAGAAAGAAATATGGGCTTTGTTATCAGACCCACCACCGAATCTCAGCTCTTCTGCTTACAAGCTGTCCATGTTTGGATCATTCTTTTATCCTCTTTGAACTACAGTGTCATCATCTGTATACCAAAAAACAAAAACAAAACAACAACAACAAAACGAGTTGCTGTTGAGTCGATTCCAACTTGTGTACAGCCATCCCATATGTGTCAGGGTAGACTTGTGCACCGTAGGGTTTTCAGTAACTGATTTTTTCAGCAGTGGATTGCCAGACCTTTCTTCTGAGGCACCTCTGGATGGACTAAAACTGCCAACTTTGTGGTTAGCAACTGAGTGCATTAATCATTTGTACCGTCCAGGGACTCCCATCTGTATGTAATGGGGGATAATTAAGCTACATTTTAGGATTATGGTGAGGACTAAGTGAAATAAAATGTACAAAACACCTGGCCCATAAGTTCTTACCATTCCTCGAGAAAAACAATGCGTCCCTTTGTATATCTGTGACATTTTGTTTTCCAGGATAATTTCCCCAGGCCAGGTCTTTGCTGCCAGTTTGCTACTTTATGAGGCAGAGAATTTTTCCATCTTTGTCTAGGGTGTCCTCCATTTTGCCAGTGTCTGTTCCAAGGGAAGCATGGAGGAGCTGAGTGCCTGCGTGGAGGAAGAGCTGGAAGATGGTGGCATCCCTGTGCACCTCTTGCAGTCCTCCCAGTTGTCAACTAGAGCAAATTCAGGCTTCTGCTCAGTTCTTTATTGAAAATTAGCAGTTTCACAAAGCTGCCGTCATAAATGCAGCTTGCTTTTTCTAAGACAAAACTGGGGTTTGCTAGCACGCCATGTCAGTGTAACAATATATCCATGAAAATGTTCAGTGGTAAACAAGTTTCAGTTGTGGATGCAATCTTTAATCTTTTGGCGGGGAGCAAAGTCTTTAGCTGTCTTTTATTCTGATGGGCACCCTCTAGCATGTCCTTATTTAATGTAATTAAAAGGAGATAAAAGGCTATATTAAAAATTGGCGCACTGGATCGTTGGGACCAGGAATAATTAAAGTGTTTGCGATGGAAAAGATTTCAAAGATGATGGAGAAAAAGGAAACAGAGGCCCCTTTCTGGATTGAAACGATGGCGGATTATTTTTCACCAGATAGAGAAATGTTTACGGTCTGAAAGTATTTATGATATGGAATCTTACACAAAAGGACAGGAAAGGCTTTCACAATTTGCTGAGGGGTCATCATGTTTATAACGAACAATGTTATCATTTATGGCTGTAGCTCTCCTTCTTGCTCCTCTTTTTGAAAAGCAAGTGAGAACTGATACTGATTTAACACCTACCGCATACTAGATAAAAGGAGCCCTGGTGGCCAAGGTTAAGGGCTTGGCTGCTCACCGAAAAGGCTGGCAGTTCAAACCCACCCTATGGCTCCATGGGAGAAAGACTTGGCGATCTCCTCCTATAAAGATCATGGCCTAGAAAACCTTTAGGGGGCAGTTCCACTCTGTCACACGGGGTTTTTATGAGTCGAAAATCGATTCCACAGCACCCAACAACAACGTATGCTATGTACTCTAGAAGGTGCTTTGTATACTTTACCTCATCTGTTGTTGTTAGGTGCCATCGAGTTGATTCCAACTCATAGCTGCTCTGTGTACAACAGAACGAAACACTGCCCGGTCCTGCGCCATCCTCACAATCACAGTTAATGCTTAAGCCCACTGTTGCAGCCACTGTGTCCGTCTATCTCATTGAAAGTCTTCCTCTTTTTCGCTGACCCTCTGCTTTACCAAGCACAATATCCTTCTCCAGGGATTGATCCCTCCCGACAACATGTCCAAAGTATGTGAGACATATCTTATCTAACCCTCCCCAACCCTTTGGTAGAGAGAAGTCCCCATTTTATAGATGAAGAGACTGAGGCTTAGAGAAACTCAGTGGCTGTCATCACCAAGGTCATGTAGCTAGGAGGTGGTGGAACCCAGATTGCAATTCAGGTCTGTCTGTCCTGCTCTTTCTATTACAACCCCCTGCCCACTGTGGGAGGCAGATGATGAATCTGAGTTGGAAAAGTAGTTAGCAAGTATTGAGGAGTATCTTTTTGAGCATTTCTTTTTATGAAGAGCATTCCCACCTTTGTGAGTACGTTCTGCATCTTTATCTGCACTGTAGAAGCTTCACACGTTTCAAACATTCATTTTTTGTATGGTTGCTGGATTGAATGTTGTTGCTTCAAAGTTCATAAAAATCTAGAATATTTTCTCTGCTTTTTCCCTTTGGGGTGAAATGGATACCACTTTGATCTCTAGTATTCATTTAGGACTATGATCTTTTTTTTCACTTAAACATCCCTTTATTTTAAGACACTGTGGGTTTAGCAGACTGTGCTTTTTAAAACACCTTTACTTGACAAAAATAAAAATTGGCAACGGTGGTAGATCTCACTGGGCTTTCCCATTATCTGTCTTTCCTCGTCTTCCCGGGTACACACTTCCCAGCCATCTTGCGGTTGGGTGAGGTGTGGAGACTAGTTTGATCAGTAGAAGTAACGCCGTTCATTTATTGCCGTAGCCTGGAAGTTACGCCCTGAGATCACAGAGACAAGGAAGTAGCCTAGATTCCTGAGTCACAGCTTGGAATAGAGGTGTCTGGGGAGCCGCTGGACCTCCAGCAGACTTTGTGTGAGCAAGAAGCCCGCTTATGCTGTGCTAAGCCACTGAGGTGTCTGGGGTGTTTGTCTCTGCATCATAGCCTAACCTATCCCAACTAACATGACAATTCCTTCTCAGCCTTCTCACTTCCAATTTTAAAAAAATTTACTGGACTTTGAAATCTGAATATCGGGGAGCCACTCTTCAATGGATTATTTATAACTACACACACGTGTGTGCACAGACACACATGCACTTTTTTCTTTTTTTTTAATACGGTGAAATTAAATGAACTTTGTTACGTGTATGGAACTTCGGTGATATTATAGGAGTTGGGATTTCACAATAGCAGGTGTTTGCCTAGACCGGCCAGGGCTGGTGCTGGCCTTCATCTTCTTGAAGTCCTCCCAAGACCGAGATGCTAACGTTTCTCTGAGAGTGTGCCAGTTTTGGTTGTCTCAGTATTTAGAAATCTCCCCTAGAAGGCCCCCTTCAGAAGGTCCGAGTGAAATCTCTCTTTAGTTCATTTAAAATCTGTTCCTTCTTATTTTCCACCTTTGGAAATGGAGATTTAAAAAAAATATACTGTTCATCTTGTTCGTCACCACCTTCCGCATTAAAGCCCTTTCTCTTGGAGGCCAGAGTCCTTGTCATCACTTACCCTGCCCTTCTGTGAGCTAACCAGCAGCGATTCGCTTAACCTTTCCCATAATCCTCTAATAAGATTCTGGCTAATGCTTTGTAGAATGGAAAGATGATTCGATTTTCCGGCGTGTGTGGCAGCCCCTTTGTCAATACCTGCCAGCGTCAGCGTGATGCTGATGGCCGTCTTGTGCCCATACAGACCGTCTTTTTTTTATGCATTTGTGCTAAACTTTCCCTCGTGTTTATGCTCCTCCTCCTGCCTGGAGCCCCCTCTCTGGCTACTAAAAGGTGACCTGACTCAAGTCCTACCTTTCCTGATTCCTGATCATGTCAGCCACAATCAGTCTTGCCCCTGTCAATCTCCCTAGATACAGTATGCAGCTGTGGTCATTTGTTAATGTCTTAGCATCCCACTCAAATGGAACGTTCCAGAGGTCAGCATTCGCATCCTGCTCTGCTATCCCAGGGGAGCCCTGGTGGCGCAGTGGTTAAGAGTATCCCAACAATAGCTCCCTACGTCTCACAGATCCCCAAGAAATGCTTGATTGAGTGGCACGTATGCATTGCCTGTTTTAGTAAACACAGTGTGAATTGTGTCCCTATTTACCACGTCTCTGAAATTTCCAAAGTTGCCTTTCATTGTCTGATACCTAGCAAGTATATTTTCCAAAAATCCTGAATAGAATGGTCTCCAGGATGAAAATAATTGTCACAAGAAGTCATCGATATGTGGATTTTTTTAATCTTGACAGTCTGTGCACGGGGGATGCACTGACTCTCCAGCTTCCTTGTCACCGAGCATGCTCGCAGAGCACGTGCCCTGAGAGGGACTTAGTGGATGCACTTCTGTATCATCCTCCTCCTGACTGCAGTTAGACCTCTGGGGTCTCTGCACACGTCTGATCAGGACACGCATCGTATTCCCCTCTAATTGCTTGCTTAATTGTCTGTCTTCCCCTCTCATTTCTAAGCTCTTTTAAGGCAGGGCCTGTGCCTGTCTTGGTCACCTTGGTGTCCCTGAGGCCTAACGCAAAACCAAACAAACCAAACCCTTTGCTGTCAAGTTGACTCCAACTCATAGCAACCCTGTAGGACAGAGTACAGCTGCCCCATAGGATCTCCAAGGCATGGCTTGTGGATTTGAACTGCTGACCTTTTGGTTAGCAGCCGAGCTCCTAAGGCCTAACACCGTATCTCGCCAGTAGTAGGTGCTCATTTAATGAGTGAATGGACACAGGAATGAAGGGATGGGACATCCAGGCATCACAATCGTTGTCTTGCCTGTTGTACAGCTTCGTTTTGACGGCTTTTTTCTCTAGTTTCATTGTTGTTGTTGTCAGCTGCTGGTGACTTGGCCCTGACTCATGGCAACCCCATGCCCAACGGGATCTGACCATAGTGACCCACAGGGTTTTCACTGGCTGATTTTCAGAAGCAGATCGCTAGGCCTTTCTTCCTAGTCTGGAAGCTCCGCTGAGACCTGTTCAGCATCACAGAAACATGCAAGCCTCCGCTGATGGACTCGAGGTGCTCTGGCCACACATTGAACCTGGGTCTCCTGCATGGAAGGCGGGAGTTCTACGCTGATGCACCACTTTCTCACTATTTTCACAGTAACTGAAAAGTGTTTGCGTTGCGTCTTGTAGAGAAGAGCATGTCAGCCGCTCACCCACATTAGGTGAACTTGGAGCTGTGCCCTAAGAATGGGGGTGATTTTGCAGTCTTCCACTTAGCTCCTTCCTCCTGCATTTTGAACATGAACTGGTCAGTTTACTAGTTAGTATCAAGTTAACTGTGGAAGTCATATCATTTCTTCTTCTACCAATAGCAAACATTTATTGTGTACTTGCTAGGCATGGTGCTAAGTGTTCCACATTGATTCTCATTTATCCTCACATCAGCCCAATGAGGGTAAGCACTGTGTTTTTATCCCCGTGTTATAGATGAGAACCTCAGTCCCCAAATCACAGACCTAGCAAGTATTAGCCAGGGTTTAAACCCAGGCAGTCCATTCCAGGTCCCACGTTATATTGCTAACCCTTATGAAGTTGGTATCCATTGCTAAATCTATTCCAGATTAAAATTAATCTCTTTTCGCTTTCTGTATTCCAGCTTTTGTCTTCGTTGTCAATTACTTACGAATTGCTTCTCATCATTCTCGGATGATAACCCTAATGATAAAGAGATCAGAGAGTAATGTGCTTGTCTTCAGATGAAGAAACTGGGGCAGAAATTGTTTAGTGACTTGTCGATGGCCATACCAGTGCACGATGCCGCTGCTTCCACATGACCGTTGGGGGCCCCAAACTGTTATATTTTTAATAGACTTTAAAGGATTTACAGATGTGGGGGACCATCCGCTTCCCCGCAAGTTCTGAGTTACGTGAAATGGAGATCTAAAGCAGAACGTTATTCATTCTCTTGTGCTTGGTTTCTATTCCTGAAAAGTTATGCCAGGTCCTGTGATTCTCACCGTGAAAAGTCTCTGTGAACCAGAGAGAGGCATTCTGAAAGAAGTTATTAAGCATTATTAATACAATTACAGGTAACAAAAGACATCATTTAACTCCCGACATCCAACAAAGAAATTCATTTGAAGCTCCAGGAACTCCAGCTGGAAGGGCAGAACTCATCAGAGTGGGTTCTTCAGGCGGGAAAGTGTGGCCAGGAGCCACGCTGGCTGCATTGTCCCCCAGGATGCCTCTGTGCCTGATAGAATACACCTCTCCCCAGCCTCCTCTGCACATTCACCCATGCTTCCTGTCACAGGCACAGAGTTCAGAGTACTGGCTTTGCTTGTGCTTTTCTCTCACCTGGCCCAGGATACTGAAAAAATCAAAGATGACCATGGAGATACTCAGAAGTAGGGACAGTGACCGTCCTGGTGAGAGAAAAGCCTTGTGTGCATTTTTCTGACTTCATCCAGAACATCAGAAGCAGCTGTTATTTATTGCATATCTGATGTTGGGTTATCCCTCGGCACAGTCCATTAGATATGTGTGCCGTCTGTGTTAACACTGGAACATTAGCTCTGTGAGAGCAGAGATGCTTCCCATCCCCAGTCTCTAGAACACTGCGTGGCACGTAGTATGTGCTCAGTAAATGGGTTTTGACTGAGCGAGTGAGTGGTACAGATGAGGACATTGAAGATGGCCAAAGGTTAAATTACTTGTTCAAGGTCAGATTACTAGCAGGAAGCAGAGCCAGGATTCAAACCCAGGACTCGAACCCGGGACTCCCCGACTTGCTAGAGTTCTTCTTTGTGATTGCTCCGATAGGCCTCTTTATGGTACAGAGATTTGGAGGTTGGAGGCTCAAAGGTGTTTAACAGAGGTTCAGCCTGAGGCCCAGGAAACATGGGCTCTGCTTCTTCCTTTCCTGAAATTCTCAGTGTGACTTTGGAAAAAAAAAATGTCAAAACCTCAATTTCATAATCTGTGAAATGAGAAGATGAAGCGATGCTGTCTGAGGGTTTAAGGGTCCTTAGAAGCCCCTGGACAGGCCTGTGCTTGTAATGTCCCATGCTCTCCTGGAGCTGGGGAAAGGTGGGGGGCTAAGTCATAATCTAAGCATGTAAGGAAAGCAGTAACTTTTGGGGTTGCACAAAAACTCACAGGTGACGTAGTTCCAGGCCAACAAACAGCCAATGCGCTGAAATGAAAGTTGAAGAGAAAAGAAAGAAAAACCAAGTAGAGGCATTTGGATGTTTGCCACAGCTTTTTTCTTTTTTTCCCCTTCTTTTTTTTTTTGGTGGGGGGTGGGGGTGGGGTGGGAAAGACAGCTCTGATCTCACTCCTGCGCTGGTGCGGCAGCTGGCAAGCATTTAATCTGAAACAGGCTCGCAGGTTGATAGCTGTGCCCAGATCGGATCCTGGCACGTAGGAGCTCAGCCCTTAAAAAGAAAAACTAGGCGTGCCTTTTAAAAGCCTCTCTTATTCTATTTGATTTTTTTGGTACTTGTTTGGGGGCTGCATAGCTGGAGCCTTTGCATCCAGCAAAGGCTTTCTTCCCCTCTCCAGGGTTTAGGGCTTATTGATTTGGAAGGTAAGGCTAATTTACATGTAAATAATCCCCGTGCTGGGCAGCAGGGACAGGGCTGTCCAGATGCCATGATGGACTTGCTGACATCACGGCTTCATTAGCATGCGGAGGATGCAGGCTCTGCAACAGTGACTCGGGCTCCACCAGCAGCTCCGCCGACGATTATTATTATTTCTTGGCGAGCTGCTCATTTCCTGGTTCAGCGTCTTGGGCTCGGCAAGCAGCTGACTGGTCACCCCGGGTCTGGCTCAGGAACAGTTGGTGACACTGAGTCTGGGGTCTGTGACTTCCTTCGGATGGTCGTGAAGAAGGGGAGTTAACACGAAGCCGGGTTCTCAGGAAGGGGATCGGAGCTTGAAGGCGGATCCAGAGGAAGGGTGGAAGTCACCCTTTTCCACTGGCTTGGTGGGTCCCCCAGCCGGGTCTTGAGCCAGCAACGCTGCTGTCTGTGAGGGAGCGCAGAGCAGCTGGGGTGGGAGGCTGCTGGCCGCTTCAGGAAGGGTCTGGATTTTGAGCAGGGTTTTGACAAGAAGATGCTTTGGCCGCCAGCAGCCCTGCCTGCGTTCTTGGGAGCCAGTCCCAGGGAGAAAGTGAACTGGGGCAACTGACAAGCTCAGCAGGTCTGGCAGAAGCTTCCTCCGAGGCTGAGCATTTCTCCTCTCTAGAGGTAGGTAAGAAATTTGCTCTAATTCACGAATCGAAACCAGAGCATATTTTCTAGTAAGGATGAGAACGCATTTGAGGAGGACCTCAGGGCTATGTTACGTGGACAAGGTGGCATTTTTGGTGGCCTTCTGACACCTTTTGCCTTTCCGCCTCGTGTTAGGAAGCTCAGCTGCAAAGTGGTATATGTTACAGCTGTAGGGAGTCTGGAAGAAATGCTTGATAAGTTCTTAAGAAGCAGCATTTCTCTACAAGAACACTTGAAGGAGTACAGTTCGCTTGAAAAAAGAAAAGGAGTAATGGGGGAGAGGGTTGAAAAACCAGACGCCTGGCAGTGTTCGTGTGCAGCCGAGTCGTTTCAGCCCGGGATGTCAGAAACCATCAGGGGCTATAAGGAATGAGGGCTTGGCTGGGACTTCAGGTGGAGAGATGGCGCTCGAGTTATTTCGGTTTAATTTTAGCCACCGCTTTCAGATTAGAAATGGTGACAGAGCTCCAGAATGTGACTGCACAGCCTGTGTGAAACACATGACTCCGTCTGTTCTCCAAACTGGGTTTCCTGCAGGAGCGTTCCTGGTTAGTTCTCCTCACTCTTGGTTTCCCAAAAGCCCGTCATAGCGTTGGTAATCTGCTCTGGCGTTCTTGAGATGGAATACAGATTTTTAATCCCATTATTCTTTGTTCTGTGGTCTTGGACTCTGATGGGGTCCGGAGAGACCTTTATGATCCACAAATAATCCGGCCTGGGCCGAGTCACTCGGGGGTAGGTGATCTGTACCTGATGCAATGCCATCCACCAGTCTGAGCATCGCTTTTGTATAACTTAGGCATGATTTCCCCGGTGAGTGAGTTCTGCTTACAGTGTCCATGCACCGGTAGCCACGGTCGGGAGGCCTCCAGTGTGCCGCAAGGGCACGTACCTAGACTGCTGGCTGTCTAGTCGGAGGCTTGCACGCCTGCAGTCGGCTTTGCTTGAACATCTCTTCCCGGGGAGAGCTTTAACCATCTCTGTGAGGCTTAAACTAAACGAAGCATCCTCGCCTCCTTGCTGGAGGCCAAATCGCCTTCTCCACTCGAGCTCCCCAGAAGGCTTGCTGGCTGCTGATGGCTTTCACAGATGGGTCAGGATGAGGTCCCCAAGGCTCCAGAGTAAGTCCCAACTTTGGCAGAATTACCACATTCTGGAAATTTGGATTTTAATGCCTCCTCGAGTGCTTGTAAAGGTTTTGCCTTTCCATCAAATGTTGTTTCCCCTCAGGAATTCTTTTTCAGTGTGACAGTTAAAACATATTGGCTCCATCGGTCACTGCCATCTGTGTAAGCAGTCCTGGGGCAGCCAGGAAGAGTGAAATAGCCTCATTTGAAATGACAGGTTTGCAAGGGTGCACTCATGCCATGTGGGAAGAAGTAGAATACGGGAAGGAAGATGCGTTTATGGAAGCTTAAGGAATGAGAAGGGAACTTAGAGGTTAGATGGGATGATGTTTACCACGGCTTGGCCTCTGGATTCAGAAAGAACTGAAGACACTCAGAGCTGCCTGTCTGAGCACTGATTCCTTGTCTGTAAATGGGGAGAGCAGTAGAGCCAGATGAGCAATAGGAAAAGCATTTAGAGCAGTGCCTGGCTACATAGTAAAACTCAGTAAATGTTAGCTATTGTTATGGTGGTGGTTGTTACCTTTATATCATTATTATTATAAGTGTTGTTGCTAAAAGCAAAACCATCCATTGAGAAGGAAATATGCTTACATCCATTGGTTTGCAAAGAGGCTTTGCTAGTGGAGAAGGTGCCACCTGCAGTCACTGTGATGTCCGGATTCATTCCCACGCAAAGAAACTTTTTACCCTAGGGGTTGAGCTGACAGAATAAAACATATTATCTAGAGCAGCTGTATCTGCACAACTGAATGACCGGATGGTATAATTAAAATCATTTAGTGTTAGCCGGAGCCCAGGAACCCTCCAAGGAGGCGTCCTGTCTAGGCAGCTGACAAATCACATGTTGAAAGCTGTGGGATCCAAATTGGAATCAGTGTATTTCTGGATTTCTCTTCTGCTCCAGCTTCGCATGCAAGAGCCAGTCCCATTCTGTCTTTTCAGTGCAGACGCTTGGCATTTCTTCTTCGTCTGGAGATGCCTCTGAGCATGTGACCCACCTGCTGGCTGGCTCCTCAGAAGTTTCAAGGCTAAACTCACACCACCACGTGGGTTGCTTCAGCTAATGGGAAGGCTGCTGAGGGAGAGGAACAGGCCTCCCTGCCCAGCGACCGTGCGTGACCCAGACCTTCCCTGCCTTGGTTTTGTGTCCGCTGACAGGACAGATCTTTGTCAGACGTGGGATCTTCCTCCTTCGTGCCAGCGAGCATACTTCAGTCCACAGCTGAACAGCTGTTTCTCCTTTCCCTTCAACATCTCTCTTTTTAATTTATGTAAAATGGAACTCTGGCCCATGGGTGTAAAGACAGATTAAAAGTGAAGGAGAGGAGCGAGAGATGTCTGCATAGACATCTCTCTCCATCAGGAGACACAGAAGTGGGGCTTGCCAGTTGCCTATGGTCTTTGGTTGAGCTGTGTTTGCATGGGGAGTGATATTTGTACCTTGATTGTAGTCCATCTCCACCGTCTCTGATGTCTGCGTGAACTCGGGAGAGCTGCCTGGCCGTTCTGGGTGTCGGACTTTGTTTCCTCTTGGTGCCGGTCCCATTTAATTCCCGCCTTGTGAACAATGGGAGGTGGGAGTTTTCATGCCCATCTGACAGGGACACTGAAGGTTGGAGAGGTAGAGGAACGTGCCCCAAACCTCACAGCTGGTGTCAGTTTCTGGTACCCAGTCCAGTGCTGCTTCGTTGCACATCGATTCCAAGTGCTGTGGGTTCGAGAAGGCTCAGACTCTGTACTGAGCTGCCTGCCTTGTATTACCGTAAACTTCCTTGTTCAGAAGCCAGCAAGCCATAGCCGTTCCCTTCTCTGTTCTCAGATACAAAAGAGTTAACATGCTGTGCCTCTCAGAGGGGAGTTCTGGGTGGGATGTGGGTGAGGATTTTGTGCGTGTTATGTGTACTTGAAACCCACTGAACCTTTCTTTGCTCACTCCGTCCGTGGCTGTGACGCTGGCAGTCAGGTGGCTGCCTGGGAGCGGTGAGCGTGAACTCCTGCAGCGTGAGCAGCTGGGGAACTAGGTGTTGGCAAAGTCGTTTTCCTGGTTGATGCTCTTGACTGACGCTTTCCTCTTTGCTCTTGTCCCAGCCTGTGAAGACTTTCAATGACAGGTTCTGGTTTTTGTACTTTGTCCGTGTGTGTGTGTGTGTGCGCGCGCGCGTGTGTGTTCTTGAATAAAGCAAGGGAGAAAATGTTGGATAAGGTCACTCTGAATTTCCACTAACATAAGGCTCCAAAATCTCCACTGGGAACCTGGCCAGTTGGGTTTGGAGACTTGCTTTCTGTTTTCCTTTGGCCTGGTGTTTGAACGGTTCTTTGTCTGGAGACTGAAAAGCAGAGGCTTTGCTTATTCGGTTATTTCCCTGGGGACAAGGCGGAGGGAGAAAGAAGCAAGGCTGGAGTGTGTGTGTATGTTTGGATGTGGGAGTTGGGAAGAGGGGAGGGGAGGGAGGAGAGAATGGGGAAGCAGCTGGGAGAATATCCGAGAACTTTCCAATCCTCCATGAAAGCACAGAGCTGAAGGCTCCCTTTGGGTGAGGTTGCACCTCATAGGACAAGAGCCTCTCTTCACCTTCAGCTAGAAGCTCTTCTCTCCATTTTTGCTGCAGATCTCAACATGCAGCCACTTAAAATGCTAAAACCCTCCTAGGGGCTTAACACAGTGCACATTTTCCACCAGAGCCAAAAAAAAAAAGTGTATTAGTGGAAAGGGGCACATTTTCAAGCACATCATGAGCCTGCCTTTCCTTGGTGGTGCTCAGGATAAACTTCACAGGCTGTAATGCATATGAGACTCAAGTTGATCGAACCGAAGGCTCGAATGTAAGCGGAAGATGAGAACAGCACTCTGGAAGGCGCAGACTGCAGAGACATCTGTGGGAGGAAGTGGATCCTCCAGGAATTCAGGTGCAGCCCCATCTGATGTTTTTCGTGAAGCTGAAGGTGGAAGCCACAATGACGATTCCTGCTGTCTGCTTCTTCCTGGTCCTGGCATGTAGGCTGTGTATGTAAACTATCCTGGGCTACTGATGGCGTCACAGGTACCATTTTTCCCTGGGGGTATGGAGCAGAGATGGACTCTAGGCTGGCACCCCAGCAGCCCAGCACCCTGCCTGTCTTCCGTGATGAGTGGCTGGTTTGAGTTGTCTCCGTTGCTGTGTCTCTGGGAGCGCCTTTAGCTTCATACCGTCACCCCTCCTTAAGGTTTCTGGTGGCACAAATGGTTTACTCCTGTCTATTAGCCGAAAGGTTGGTGGTTCGAAACCATCTGGCAGCTCCACAGATGAAAGGCCTGGCTGTTTGCTTCGGTAAACGTCACTGCCAAGAAAACTCTATGGAGCTCAGTTCTACTCTGTAACATATGGGATCACCATGACTCAGAATTAACTCTATGGCAATGGAGTTTGGGGAGGGTTTCTTTGGCGGGGGGGGCTTTAAAATAAAACCTTATAAATATTCTCCAGCCCCAACCAGGGTTAAGAGTAACTGGGACAGGAATTCTCAGCGTTTGATTTAGTCTGGGCAGGATGCCATTTCTAGCTCTTTTCTTGGCATCCTTTTGTCGGTTGTGAGTCCTCAGAGATGCTTGTTTATGGAAAATCCAGGACTCAAGCGAGAAACAGCTATGCTTTCTATGGTCACAGGGTCAAAGATCATTTGGGGGTAGCTGTCAGTATATATGTAAGTGTGTGCTTTGGGTGTCCATGTGTCTGTATGTAGTTTGCGTGTTAGTGTTTGAATGAATCTACAGAAAAAATAACTATCATATATTGAGCACCTACTATGTGCCAGCTGACATGGAAGATGCTCTACGTAGCCGACTTATTAATTCTTGTAATAATCGTGCAGCTAGGTATTGTTCTCTATCTCTAGTAATTGAGAAACCAGGACTCCCAGAGGTAGAGTAACTTGCCCAGTGTTACTCATGCGGCGAAGGTGAAGCTGAGATTCAAACCCAGGGTAATCATAGTCCAAAGCCTGAATTGTGTCCACCATTCCAGACTTTCTTCTGCTTGTTTACTGTAATGTCCTCTGTAGATATTTTTTCCTTTTCTTTCTGGATCTTCTCTATGGGTCCCTCATTTGAGAAGCACCTAAACTATTTCACAGTTGAATTAAAATCCTTTTGGTTGATCTTTTGGTAAAATTGGAAACATCCAGAGAATGTTTCAGGCATAAAGACAGAACACTGGGTCTTCTTCATGCGTGGTTTTGGATGTTGCTTTGACAATGGAAACTTAAGATTGGTTTGAAAGTCAGGAAGACACTGAGATGAGGAGTGAAGACTGCAGGGCACTGCAGAAGCCCTTTGTTGGACGAAAGGGAGCGTGTGAAATTCTGTTGTGTTTACCTCGTGGTCATAGGCAAACCAATTGGAGGCTGGAGGGAGGAGCCGTGCTGGTTGGCTCTCCATCCCCACTTGCAGGCACATCAGGTACTAAGTAGAATGGACGTATTCTCAGGCAACGTCCTCCCCCTTCCTGGGCCTCATTTCTTTCATCTCTAAAACAAGGATCCTGTGTCAGATGATCTGGAAATTCTCCTCCAACGCTGACCTGGATGAGTGTGAACTTTCAGAAATGCATCCAGCCTTGTCAGTGAAGGGGTGTGATTTGCACTGTTGGCTGCTCTTGGGCGGGGAACTAAAAGGTCAAGTTTTAAATCAGAACCTGGCCTTCTGTGTTATGAGTACATGCTGCAGTATGAGAAGCAGTCGGCGCTCTCCAGAGAATGACTTGGGGCGTCTGGAAGAACATCTGACCTTTGAACATTTCATACTGGTGAAGAGAGGGTAGATGCACCCCTCAGTGTGGAGGAGTTGCCTCTTCACCCTCAGAAGCTCTCCAGGGCTGTGTTACGTATGCAGGCGTCCTGCAGAGTTCAGGAGACCAGAGCTTTTCTTATCCGGGTGCATACAGCTGGGGAGTTGCTGAAACGCGGATTCTGCGTTTCTAAGAAGCTCCCTGGTGATGCCGATGCTGCGTCTTCTGTGCCATCTTTAGGATAGGCATGGAGTGCTCCAGAGGAAAGAAAAACTGACTAAATTCAGGAAGCCTGGGTCCTGGTCCCAATTATGCCGTTCCTTATTTGAGTAAACTTCAAAGGAATCACTTAGCTTTCCTGTGATTCAGTTTCTACATCTACAGAGTAATAGAAAGGATTGATAACTAACATTTAATGACTGCTTACTACGTGCCAGGCACTGTGCTCACTAATTTGTAGGTTGTGTCTTATTTCATCCTCGTGATACTCTTACACGCTGGGGACTGTTAATATCTATTGTTGTTGTGTGCATCGAGATGATTTCAACTCATAGTGACCCAGTATGACAGAGTAGAATCGCCCCGTAATGTTTCCAAGGCTGTAATCTTTATGGGACTAAATCGCCAGGTCTTTTCTCCATTGGAGCTGCTGGTAGGTTCAAACTGCTAACCTTTTGGTTTGTAGCTGAACGCTTTAACCATTGTGCCACTAGGGCCCCTTGTTATCATCTGTATTGTACAGATGAAGAAACTAAGCACAGAGAAGTTAAATAACTTGTCAAAGGTCACACAGTGAGTAATTGACTGCACTGGGATTTAAAATCACACGCTCTGACTCTGAAGCCTTGTATCGAGCAACTTGTAGAGATAATAGATGTGAAAGATCTTGGAACTTATTTGTACGTGTGTGTGTTTGTGTCTGTTACACAAATATAACATATAAACAAATACATTCACTTATGTGATATGTACACTTATAAATATTTAGGGCACCTGAGATTATAAAAGGTAGATTGTATTGTTTTTAAGTTAAAAAAAATAAAAAGTGTTTCCAAGTTATATAAATTAAAGTCAAATGGTTGGTGAAGTTTTGACGAGCATGGGTGTTTACTCTGTTGTCTTTGATAGTTCAGCTAAAAAAAAACAAAACAAACAAACAAAAATGTTACCTAAGGGAAATGTTCACCGGATTGGGAGGCTCTGGTTTCTAGAATTATTTAGAATTAAATCTCAGTTGGTTTTCACTCTTATTTATTTGTTTTGCAAATTTGGATTTAGTATCTCGGATCTCTTTTCTGCCTTAGTATATGAAGAGCAGGATTAGGTCAACTGAGTGTGTCTTTTGATTCCACATATGGCAGCCGTATTATCCTAAAGGGGAATTCTCAGTGTACCTGTCTTGTGAGTGGGAATTGTAAGAGGTTTATTGTGAGGGTCATCTGAGTTTGAGATCTGCAACTTACTGGACAACAGGCTGTGATCTGGCAGGATAAACGGATGTCTGCTTTCATCCTTCACTCTTCCTCGTTATTCCCCCGAAGCATCTGTTTGAATGAGAGAGGAAATATTCCTCAGCGGGGAGAATTATCTTCGGTCAACTGTGTAGCAGTGATCGGCTCCGTTCTTGGAAACACCCTGCCCACAGGGTTAGTATGCCAGATACTTGGTACTGCATCACCATCTGCAGTATCCCGTGTCCACTGCAGACCTTGTTACTAATCACACGCTCTTCTCTGTCAGGCCCAGACACCACTTCAGAAGCCTTCTCAACACAGCCCTCCAGGTTGCCTGTGCCAGTCAGTTGTAAGTGGCCCAGGACATTTAACCGACTTAACTTTTTTTTTTTTTTTGACTCATCCAAGTGTGGGTTTATTTTTCTTTTATTTATTTAATTA
>NW_004443937.1:43705560-43729115 GCF_000243295.1 Trichechus manatus latirostris | reverse complement strand
TGTAGTTTAGATGAAGGTTTACAGAACAGTTTCTCATTAAACAGTTAGTACACGTATTGTTTTATGACAGTGGTTAACAACCCCACGACATGTTAACACTCTCCTCTTCTCGACCTTGGGTTCCCTATTACCAGCTTTCCTGTCCCCTCCTGCCTGCTAGTCCTTGTCCCTGGACAGCTGTGCCCCGTTAGTCTCGTTCTGTTTTATGGAGCTGTCTAATCTTTGGCCGAACGGTGAACCTAACCGACTTTACTTTTGAATGAAGTCCCTGGGTGTTGCAAGCATTTAGTGTTTGGACATTGGAGGTTGAAGTTCACCCAGAGGTACCTTGGAAGAAAGGCCTGGTCATCTACTTCCAAAAACTCAGCTATTGAAAACCCTGTGGACTGCAGTGCTACTCTGACACACAAGGTCACCATGAGTCAGCGTCGACTCGACGGCAGCTGGTTACCAGTTACCCTTGGGTACTCTCTGGAAGTTGATTCTCTTTGCAGTTTATAAGTATCCGTTGAGCACCTACCAATTGCCTAGGTGTGCTCAAAAAGAAATCCCGTTTTCCACTTACTGTACATTTTGTTCTTCCCCCCGAAAGTAGATGAACTGCAGGCTTATTGCAGGTTTTATTTAGTTGGATTTTTGATTAATTCATATTTTAATTAATTGTTTTTCCTTCTCTGGGATATAAATTCTGTTGTTTTGATCACTAAGGGGACCATTCTTTAGCCTCTGTCACCTTTCATTACCAGTGATGTCGGCTCTTCATCCGGCTTCCCCGCTGTGATGCTCCCGGAGGAGACCCACTGTTGCAGTCTGCTTTTCTGTGGACTGCTGTCGGCGGGCATCCTCTGGGCAGTCCGTCCATCTGTTTAGCGCCTATGGAGTGGCTGCTTCTGGCGTGGCAGCTGCCTAGCCCCCAGCTGAAGCCCCGCCCCCCGCCCCGGCTTATCTATCAAGATTCGAGACTGCATTTAAATGGCTGCCTAAGTCTGTTACTCGCATTTGAGTTCATCATCTCAGAAGACGTCTGGAAAGCCTCTCAAGACTAGAAGCCGCGGATTGGAAGGATGGCGTCCTCCTCACCTCCCTGCAGGCTGGGCTGCTGCGAACCTCCTACCTCATTAGGACACGGTGCCCCCGCAGAGCAAAGAATTGCGTGTTCCTCTCTCAACCACGGGAGCCTGGGTTCTTGCTAGGATGGCGTCTGAAAGACGAATCAGAGAAAAGCAACGTAACCACTGGGCCTTGTGGAGAGTTTAAAATATCAGAGAAGAACTTTCACACTTAACGAGTTCTCTAAATCTTATGTTTTTAACTTGGGATCCGTGAACACCAAAGGACCAGACAGGACTGATGAGCTTTCTGAAGTTAAATGCAGAATTTCCCATCAATGTATATATGCTCATTTTTTAGGGAGAAGATCCCAGCTTTTATCAGATTCTTAAAGGTATCCAAGTAACCCAAAAGGTTAAGAACTGCTAGTTTGGATTGTGGGTTGTTGTAAATCCATTCAGGAAAACCTCCTGAAAACTTCCACAGGAAAACTTCCACAGGTTGATGTGGAACTGGGGAAAAAAAATTCTTCTGCCCTGTGGAAATATGACACTTTCTCCATGATGACCCAGGATCTAACTTTAACGCTGAGGAGCTGAAAGTAGAGAGCTGTTACTCTTCCATTTTATAGATCAATAAACTGAGGGCTTTGCTCTCAGTTGCCAAGGCCACGGGAGTTCTTGCTTGTTCTGCATCTCAGTAACAAGAAGATACACTTGTTACTGTTCATTCAGCAATTTAACAGTTATTTTGAACATTTACATTTGGGCTAAGCCGGTGGGTTTCAACCTTTCTATACTCAAAGCACTCTTTCAAATGTTGGGCATTTTGTAACACACGTAACAGAATTAAATTGCACTATGCGTGTGGCACAGTTGTTCGTTCTCAGCAGTGATGCATACACCCCTGCCCTAATCTTACTCTTATTACATCCTTTCATTTCATCCAGGACAAAGGCAGTCCTTCTTTGCTGTGGTCTGGATGATACTTCTCATCATGTACTTGAAGCACACTCTACGTTTTTAGCGTCATTGTAACAATATGCAATCTCAGTTATTGCAAAAAATAAAATTTGCGTATTGATCATAATTTGTTTGCATGCTGGTGAAGGATTCTCAGCCTAGTGGTTGAGAACTGCCAAGCTAGATTCTGGGCAAGGTATTAAGGATTCACTTAAACAGCTACTTATTGGAGGCTTATTGTACATTCCAGATACAAGATAAGATCCTTGATTTTATGGAACTTACATTACAATGGAGAAACATACAACAGACACGTCAGCAAGTGAGATAGTTTCTGGTAGTGACAAATGTTAAGGAAAAAAAAAGTAAGGATAGTAGAATGGAGAATGAAGAAGAAGGCGGGAATAAGGCCCTTGGTGGAGGTGCCCTTTGAGTGCTGACATACAGACCGGAAAGGGGGCCAGCCGTGAAGAGCTGGGGAAAAGATGTTTCAGGTGGAGGAACAACCATTACAAGGATCCCAAGGGAGAGATGGCCTTGGAAAGTTCAGGGGACCAATAAAAAGACAGCGGTGGCTGAAGCATAGTGGACAAGATGAGGAATGGTACAAAATGAAGTTGGAAAGAGAGGAAGAGGCCAAATTGTGTGGGGTCTTATAGGCCATGGTTAGGGAGGTTATACTTCATTCTAATTGCAGTAGAAAACCAATAGAGGTTTTAAGCAAGAAAGTTGAATGTTATCTTCATTTAAAAAAATATGAACAGCTGGTGGAAAATAAATTCTAGAAGGATGAGAATGGAAGCAGAGAATTAAGCTGTAGGCTGTTACAGTAACACAAGCAGGAGGTGAGAGAAGCAGACTCGGATAGTAAAGATAGAGGAGGCCCTGCTGGCGCAAATGGTTAAGCACTCAACTGCTAACCAAAAGGTTGGCGGTTCAGACCCACCCAGAGGTGCCTCAGAAAAAAAGGCCTGGCGATCTGCTTCCGAAAGATCACAGCCTTGAAAACCCTGTGGAGTGCAGTTCTGCTGTTACACATGGGGTCACCGTGATTCAGAATCTACTCAATAGCACCTAGAAAGAAAAGACAGAGAGGGTGAGAAGAGATAATAAATGAATGACAAAGACTCGTTCCATGTGTCATGGAACGCCGAAGTCTGGTCTGTTGTTCGTTGTGTTCACTGGGTTAAGTGTGTGCTATTCTACATCCAGCAGGCTTGGGGACGGAGGCTGGTAGGGAGCTTACATCCTTCAGCCATCACCTTGTAGATTCTGGATAGAACAAAGTTTTAAGTATTTTCAGAACTTTTACTCCTGTAGACCATGTGAATTCAATTCATGAAGGGCTTCTTTCCAATAAAACATGAAACCAGGAAATGTTAGTTTCTTTCTATGTACTCGCTCCTTCCTGTCACTGCTGCAGAATGAGGAAGCTAGCAGTGGCCAGGACGAAACCACAAAATCCTTCCATAGATCAAGCTCGAAGAGGGAAAGTCAGCGTCTTGCCTTTTTTGCCTCTCCTGGCTGTGGGAAACCCTGAGAATTTTGTTTTTTCCCTTGGGCCTGACTAAAGCCAGAGCTCTTTTGAAAACAGTGTCTTTCCCTGTTGTGTCCCAGTCATCCTGGATAGAGGGGCTTTTCTCCCAGCATCAGTATTTGGTAAACACCCAACTTGTCGACGCTCTTACTTCCCAGGTCCACTGGGGTCATCTTGAGCCTTTGGCCTCATTCACTGAGGATCCGGGATTTCTGGGAAGTTTTTGCCTCCAGGCTTTCAGGGCGGATATTAAAGGGCCCCTGTTAAGTTTCGAAGGGTGTGACCATTGCCAGAATCCCCCCAAGCCAAGCCACTGAGGTGCCATTGCCAGCTGGCCCCTGTCCACACCAGAGATGGCTGGATTTCAGTGGGTCTCTGTACGTAGCTGGCCAAGTTTCTCGGGATGAAAGGCGGCCTAATATAAACTGAAAATGTTATTAATAAGCAACCACTTAGGAGTTTCTTATGACTTGCCAGTGATGTGGGGGCCTCCGTGCCCGGGGAGGGAAGTACATCTTGTTTTACGTGGGTGAAGGGACCAGTGCTGTCCGCCTGAAGGGGCCTGAAAAGGGCATTCAGGTATCTGGTGAAGTGCTCTGGAGTCCTGCAGGCCTGGGTTTGCATTTCCATTTCATCTTTCCCTTGTGGTAGGAGCTCGAGTATGTGACATAAAGTCTTTGAGCCTCAGTTTTCCCATCTGTAAAATGAGGATAATAACAATTCCCTTCTCATAGTGTGGTTTGAGGATTAAATTCAAAATATATGGAGCTCAGCACACACTCAGAAAATGTTTCTTAAAAAAAGAGGTAGAGAGCTCACACCCCAGAAGCAGAGTCAGACTGACTTTCGTCCCCTGGTTGCGGGGACGGAGGAGTAGCTTTGGAGTTCTAAACCCATCTCGGGTACTTAGTAGCGGCAGCTGCAGCACTTTGCTTCTCTGCGCTTCACTTTCTTAGTCTGTAAAATTACGGTAGAAGGAGCCCTGGTGGCACAGTGATTAAGCGCATGGCTGCTAACTGAAAGGTCAGTGGTTCAAACCTCCCAGCCACTCCACGGGAGAAAGATGTGGCCGTCAGCCCCCATAAAGATTACAGCCTTGGAAACCCTACAGGACAGTTCTACTCTGTCCTCTAGGGTCTCTACGAGTTGGAATCAACTCCACAGCAATGGGTTTTTAAAATGCCAATAATAACCCCTGCTCTTTTGACTAGGATCCCTGGTGGCACAGTGGTTAAGAGCTCAGGCTGCTAACCAAAAGGTCGGCAGTTCGAATCCACCAGCCACTCCTTGGAAACCCTATTGGGAAGTTCTACTCTGTCCTATAGAATCGCTATGAGTCGGAATCGACTCAATGACACTAGGTTTGGTTTTGGGTCTTCTGACTAACCTTGAAAGGATTTTTGATGTAAGAGTAACCTCAATTGAACGTGCTTTTTACACTCTGAAGTACTTGATTGGTCTAAGAGGCCATTAATTTAATATCTAGCCTGCCTGCTTCATTGTGGCTTGATAAGAAAAGGTCATCTTGTGACCTTGACCTTGGCATATTAAAAGCATAGTAAACCAAACCAAACCAACGTCATAGAGTTGACTTCGACTCATGGAGACTCCACGTGTTTCAGAGTAGAACGGTGCTCCACAGGGTTTTCAAGACTGTGACCTTTCGGAAGCAGATCGCCAGGTCTTTCTTCTGAGACACCTCTGGGTGGGTTCGAACCTCCAGCGTTTCCGTTAGTAGCCAAGGACTTAAATGTTTGCGCCACCCAGGGACTCCAAAAGCATGGTAGAGAATAAGTGATCCTTTGGTAAGGATAGTAATCAGATTACCTTGCTCAGCCCAGCACATCTTTACGTTTACACTTGGAATTTAATAAAGACTTGCAGAATGAATTGTCCACCACCCTTCTGATTTCTCTTGATCTGTTTTCGTCCTAACTGGAATGCAAATCGGAATCGCCTCGAATGCAGCTAACCGCAACAACAGCAGCAGACTGTGACTTCCAGAGAGGAGAAGGCATGATCGCTCACATTTGTTTGCCACTTTGTAGCCCTGCATATAGCACAGGGCCTAGCACAGTGGCAGGTGATAACTGTTTCTCTAGACTGAGCATTGTTACTGTTATTTGATCGTAATTGCAACTCAATAAAGTGGCAGAGTCGGGATTCAAACCGAAGTCACTGGGACCCTAGAATCTAAGATGTTAATCCTCTGCACTATATTGCCTTTAAATACTGAGGGAATATTGAATGCCTCAGATCATGTGTGTGTCAGTTTAGCCAACCTCTTCCACAGAGGAGATAGAGACTGAGGAAGCACTTCAACAGATGGCGTGGAAGAGGTATTTTGTGGTGTTTTCCAGCCCATCCCTTGAAGTTCAGAGGTGTGAAGCATTAGAATCCAGTTTGTAGTCATTGCCCCAGAAACTGGTCCCCCGAACAATTATCTGGAGAAGAAGGGCTCTGGGAACTTCTCTGCTAAAGATCCAGTGAAGCAGAAGCTTGCATGTCGTAAAATCACGGTTAGCAGGTACGCAAAGGGAAATGGAGAAATTTATCCAGATGGAGTCAGCCGGCCTACCTGCCTCGGTTATTCTTAGCAGAGCGGTGGGTCTGACAGGCAGCTAAGGAAATCAGAGCTTCTCTGGATACCCATGGCCTCTCCTCAGGATGTAGGGATGCAGTGATGCAGGTAGCAGGGTTGCCATGGAGACACCATCAGTGGCCGAGCTCTTCTCCTTTGAGGGCTCACTGTCTGTTCATCAGGATGCTGTGTTAGCTATCTGTGTTCTGTTTGGTAGGCAGATTCCTCACCGGCTCTGAATACCTTTACAATAACATCAAAACCCATTTACGGAGCTCCCATGTGTAATTCCCCATCCGCCATCTTGTGAGCATGTTAGACAGTGTACGGGGGCACCATGTTCTCTCTCACCCCTGTGCTTTTATTCCCCGTTGAGAATACACTTTTCTCCTTTTTTCTAGCAACCTCCTGCTTAGCATGCTTCAGGTCCAGCTTCATCAGGGAGGCCTCCCTGTATCCACAGATCTCCTGTAGCCCAGTGCTTGGCACATAGTAGGCTTTCTATTGCTCGTTGACCCA
This sequence comes from Trichechus manatus latirostris, assembly GCF_000243295.1. Taxonomy (NCBI): domain Eukaryota; kingdom Metazoa; phylum Chordata; class Mammalia; order Sirenia; family Trichechidae; genus Trichechus; species Trichechus manatus. The sequence goes on along the minus strand of NW_004443937.1, from coordinate 43,722,466 downwards.
ACAGAGCCTCTCACAGTGCTTTTCACTGTGAGGTTTGTGGCTGTATCTTTGTGTTCCAGTCAGACAGGGACTTGCTTACTGGTTTGTTTAGTTTAATCCCTCACAACACCTACTAGAAAGCCCGGTACATTGCAGGCATTCAGTGAATTATTGTTTAGCAAATGGAGCTACCTGCATCAAGCATTTTCAATATTCCACCCTACCCTCCGGCGCTCACCATTCCAGCGAACTCTGATCCGTGGTTCCTGCTGCAGTAGAAAATGAAGCCTTTTGCCTGCCTGCTTGTCTTACATGTAGGGTAAGCCAGAGGGCCTCAGGAGCATGGCTTGTTCCCAGAAACTGTTGGGAATTGGTGGGTAAATACCCTCTAGTGTTCCTCAGGTGGGACAACTCTGAGCAGTATTCTTTACCATCTCCCAGAGGTCCTCAACAGGACTGAGCCCAGCTGCCCAAAGCTGTAACTTGCTCATAAAAAGAAAAAATTTACCACTGAGTTGATTCGGACTCATGGTGACCCCAAGTGGGCAGAGTAGCACTGCACTCCATAAGCTTTTTGGACTTTTGGGAAGCAAATCACCAGGCCTTTCTTTTGAGGCATCTCTGGTTCAAACCACCAACCTTTTATTTCATAGTCGAACACTTAACCAATGGTGCCGCCAGGGACTCCAGTTCATTACCTCGTCCTATATTGGCGTCTTCCCTTCCCAACTTCTTCCTCTAATTCCCTCTCAGGGCTTCTTGGAATCACCTCCGAAATGTCAGTACACTCAGATACCTCCCCAGGGTCTGACTCTGGGGAGCCCCCAGCTAAGACACTGGCCCTGTTATTCATAACGTGGGCTGTCACGCCTGTAAACCAAAGTGTGGTAAGAGGGCTTCAGACTGATGTGTTTCTGACAAAAGTCGTCCAGAAGGTTATTTTTAAAAGAAATGTGTTTCCACTGTTCCAGAATCAGAAGACAAATTAAAATAAGGCACTGTATCTACTTCTTCATCAAAATATGAATTGACACAGTAGGAGAAACTGCACCGAAAATCACCCCGTACCAACCTGGGCACCCCCTGGGGGAGAGAAGTGTCTCTGAGTGCAGGTGGCCAGAGCCACTGGAGCCCAGGTGGAAGGCAGGGAGCCGGATGGGGCTGGACGGCATGGTTTTGGCACACCACAGCACCAGCCTCATACCCAGCCGGCCGGTCACAGTCTCCGCCCTTCAGCTTCTGTGTTTATTAGGAAACCATTTTTCCTTTCTCACAGAGATAGAAATCTCACTTCCAGACAGGGCAGCTGTCAAGGTTCAGGACTGGGTCCCTCCTTCAGACTGAGTGTTTGCCAGAAAGGGGAAGCAATGTATTGTGGCTGGGAGGAGGGAGTTAAGAAGACAGCAAGGCTGCACATAACAGGATGTGCTGATTCCTGGGGATGAAGACAGAGGGACACAGGCGGTCCACAGACAAGTGCGTCAGGGAGACTACAGAGCCTTCCTACATCCCTAGGATGGTACCATCCCCTGAGTTGCACACCGTACTCGGACTTTGGGACAAGCAGTGGCTCAGCCAGTTTGGTCACTGTCTTCAGTGCAGAAAATGATGGGGGAGGAGGCCACCAGCTGCGCCTGAGAATGACTCATGGCGCCACTTCGTCACCACAGGGCCTTTGTGCTTGCTGTCTCCTCTGCTGGGGAAGACTCTCAGCCTGGCTTTTCTATAGCTGCTCACACTCAGCTTCCTAGAGCCCTGGTGGCGCAGTGGTTCAGAGCTCAGCTGCTAACCAGAAGGTCGGTAGTTCGGATCCCCCCGCTGCTCCTTCGGGCAGTTCTGCTCTGTCCTGTAGGGTCGCTGTGAGTCAGAATCAATTCGACAGCAATGGGTAGTCAACCTCCTAGTCACACTGAAGCATCTCTTCGGTGGAGACAGTTGTCCTGACCACCCTCAGTCCCTCCTTTTCCGTCCCCCAACCCTGTTCATTTCCGTCCTAACACACATCATGATGTATAAATGGCAAGTTTGTCTATTTGTTTACTTGATTTTTTTTTAAAGTTTTTTAAATTTTACTGTGGTAAAATATATATAACAATTTTTTTTTCCTTTTTGACCATTATTAAGTGCACAATTCATTGACATTAACTACATTTGCAATTTGTGAAGCCATCACCACAATCCATTTCCAAATGCTGTCGCCATGAGCCACAATGGACTGATGAGAACTGTTCGTTGTTGTTGTTTTTAAAACAGAAATTCAGTGCCCCTTGGGCGACAGCTCCCCATTTCCTCCTCCTGACAGCCCCTGGTAACCACCACTGTACTTGGTCTCTATGCGTTTGTCTCTTCTGGAATTTTTATAAGAGTGGGATCATAAAATATTTATCCTTTTGTGACTTATTTCACTCAACGTAACGTTTTCAAGATTCGTCCGTGTCATTGCGTGGATCAGTTCTTCATTCCTCTTCATGGGAGAGTACTGTTCTGTTGTACGGACAGGGCCACATTCTGTTCATCCAGCCGTCTTTTGTTGCCACTTGGATTGTGGCCACATTTTGGCCACTATGAATCGTGTTGCAGTGAGTATTGGTGTACGTGTATCTGTTTACCATCCTGCTTTCCTTTTTTTTTTTTTTTGGTATATACCTAAGGTGGTACTTCTGGGTCACATGATAAATCCAGGTTTAACTTTCTGCGGGATTACCAAACTGTTTCCCACCGCAGCTGTAGGATTCTACATTCCCACCAGCAACGGACGAGGGTTTCAGTTTCACTGTATCCTAACCAGCACTTGTTAGTTTGTTTACTTGATTGTTGTCTGTCTTCCTCACTTGACTCTAAGCTCCGTGCGGGTAGGGATGTTGTCTGTCCTAATCTCTGCTCTATGCCCAGCATCTTAGTATGGGGTGTAGCACACAACAGATAATTCAGAATTGGCTGGCTGGTTGCCTGGCTGGCTGGCAGGCAGGCAGGCAGATTTATTTGTCCAGTCTGCTTAAAACAAGGTAATGGAAAGAGCATTGGTCTTGGAGATGGATGATAGAGGTTCTAACTCTGTAACCGCAGTCAAGTTACTTAAGTTTTTAGCCCAAATTTCTGTATCTGTGAAATGGATAGATAAAAATGCCAACTTTACAGAACAGCTGAGAGCAAATAAATGAGATAAGCTGTCAAGTTAATAGGAATGTTATACCTCTGTCATGAATGTACTACATCATGCTAGTAGTAGAAACAGAGCCCTGTGCTCACCCGTTGGCCGCCTGCCTTTACTGCCAAGGTGGATGCTGGGAGGGAGGCCCAGCTCAGGTGCCTGCAGGTCAGACGTGTCAGAAGGACCCTTGACCCTTTGGGGCAGCTTTCACCTCTCGGGACATCCTCATTTTATTTCAGGCCAGCTTCCACAGCTATATTTCTTTCCTTCATTCCTTTCTTTCTGACATTCTGATCCCCCTTGTGTTTTGCGAGGGATGTTGAAAGGGAGAGCTGAAGCCATGTGTGGGCGCCATGTGTGACCCATGCCGTTTCGGTGGAGAACAGCTGTGTTCTTTGTGATAGCCCCGTTTGACAACTGCTGATTGAAGCAGGACACTCTCAGTGCTGCCTTCGGGCGGGCAGGCCTTGCCTCCAGTTCTTACCGACTCGGTTAAACACAGCAGTCGTTTTTGCTAACGACACCCACTGTCTCTTTTATCTGATCTCACTTCTGAGCAGCCTGCAACCCGAGCAGAACTGTCTTCACGCAATACGCACCCTTGTCTCCTAAAACCTGGAGACCAAAAAAAACACCCCAGTTTCCATCAAGTTGATTTTGACTCATGGTGACCCCATGTGTGCAGAGTAGAACTGTGCTCCGTAGAGTTTCCGTGGCTATGAACTTTCAGAAGCAGATCACTAGGACTTTCTTCCAAGGAACCTCTGGGTGGGCCTGAACCTCCAACCTTTTAGTTGGTAGCCCAGCTTTTAACCATTTGCGCCATTCAAGGACTCCTAAAATTTGGGGGGAACCCCAGAGAGGGGGCACCAAAGGGCAGTAAACTTGAAAAGAATGATTGCCTCATTTTAGGCTGGTGCTTTCCGTGCATGTAAAAAGCTGATGCTCTCCGTGGAAACTTGGGGAAATGGGGCAACAGAGCAGACTGAGAAAGTCAGGCTCCAGCCCAGCTCCTCCTGAGTCCGTCCTTCCCAGGGCGGTTCCCTTTAGGTTGTTGCAAGTGATAGAAGGCCTGGTGCATTGGAGAGTACATGACTGGTATACAAAGATGCAAATCAGAGCCAAATCCTAGTGGTTTAAAATTATCCATGCCTAGTCTCTCTCTACTTGCACAGAAGGTTGAAAGTCGATAGCTGTTGAAATCTGGTTCTTGTATGTTTTTTTTTATCTGAGACCTAACTTTTAACTCTGCATTACCCAGAAGGAAATAATGGTTCCCACACTGGGAGTGGCTTCTACTCCACATAAATATTCTCAGATCCCGCTGCAGGGAGCCAAATCAGAGCAGACCCATTCATCTCGACTGAGTAATGGACATCCATTTGCTGAGATGCTGTGTGCACGTGTGTGTGTGGCTGTGGCTCATGTCTTATCATTCTGGGCCAGAGACTGGTCCCCTGGTGCTTGGTGATGGGAACGTGTAGGATGAAATCTGGTCTCCAGTTTAACACTGAGTAACGGGACAAGCAGCTGCTTCCCTTTAACAGTGATTGTCTCTGGGGTCGTGTCTTGAACTTTTTTTCTCCTTGCTTATGTATTATTCTTGATTCTTTTCCTACATGAATTGTGTATGGGTGTTCTTTTTTTTTTCTTAGTATAAGGAAATCGTAACTTTATGTTATAATGAGGAAAAAGCATTATTCTTCTGCCTTTAGTGAGCTGGAGTCGTGGAAATTTAAATACCTAGGACACATCTGTCACTTAGAAAATGCTATCGAGGCCATTGGGTAATTTTAACCCTTTGTCTTTAACAGAAGTGTCTTTTCTTGCACCCGACCTCAGCTGTCTGGGGCATTGCCATGTTGAGCCCAGCAGTATGCATTCCTCATCAATCACTTGGTTTATGTTGGGGCTGAGCCACTCTTTAAGTAGTCTGACCCTTGACCCTGTGCATAAAAGTGAGTTGAACCTCATCTGGCCATGAATTTGGCCCAGAGGAACCTATACCAAAAGGGGTGTGATGGCAGTACAGAGGGCAGGACTGGCAACAAGAGACACAGTTCTTGTGGCTGATACCATCATACCTGTTGCCAGCACCTTTTCACAGACATGCCCTAGTGGGTACCAGCTGGCCAGCTGAACCCTAGGGGGGCTTAGTGATGTGAGAGCTTGAGACATAGTAGTCAGGAAGGATAGGGTAGATCCCCTGGAACAGCTTGAAAATTGCACATTGCCCAGGGTTGCTGAGACCATCAGGTGTAGGGGGAGTCCACACCAGGCTTCAGAGCATGCTCTGACCACAGTGCCCCCTTCTAACGAGGACGCCGCCTACAGAAGGGTGTCCTCCAGGTGTGACCTGAGGACCAGCTGCATCCCAGACTCCTGGGATCCTTGTGGAATGCAGATTCCTGGGCTCTGCCTCAGACCTCTCAGATCAAGTCACTGGGTTCCCCACTATTCCACAAGAATCTCCACATAATGTCTTGGCAACCAGATCTGTGACTTCCCATAACTAGGATCATTTATATGCAGAGTTTCACGAATAGAAATAGTTTGTCTCTTAAAAGCCACCAGCAGCCCGTTGTTTTCCATTGTTGTCGAATCACTGAGCAGACCAGACAGAGCAGTTGCTGTCAAGTCAACTCCAGCTCATGGCGGCCCCGTGAGTAGAGCTGTGCCTCGTGTTTTTCAATTTTCGAGAGTAGATCACCAGGCCTTTCTTCCGAGGTGCCTCTGGATGGACTCGAGCCTCTAACCTTTCGGTTAGCAGCTGAGCTGTTAACCATCTGCACCACGCAGGGACTCCAGTTACTGAGCACCTAGTGTATACCTTGATGAGTACCAGAAATGACCTTGAGGAGTCCAGGGAATATGATGACTTTCAAACCTGTGTCCTCAGAACCCTTCCAAAAGCCAAAAAAGCCCACTGCTATCAAACTGATGCCAGATCATAGTGACCCCATGTGTTAAAGTAGAATTATCCCATCAGATTTCCAAGGCTGTGATCTTTGTGGAAGCTGACTGCCACGTCTTTCTCCCACGGAACATCTGGTGGGTTTGAACCACCAACCTTTCAGTTTGCAGCTCAGTGCTTAACCACTGCGCCACCAGGGCTCCTTCTGGAACCCTTAAAAAACAAAACCAAACCCATTGCTGTCAAGTCGATTCCAACTCATAGCACCCCTATAGGACAGAGTAAAACTGCCCCATATGGTTTCCAAGGAGCACCTGGTAGATTAGAACTGCCGACCTTTTGGTGAGCGCCGAGCTCTTAACCACCGCGCCATCAGGGTTTCTTAGAACCATTAAAATGGCTGGGTTTTGGGGAGGAAGCTAAGCATGAGGGCGTCGGGCTCAGGGTCTCCCCCTCCCCCATTTACTTGGGCAGCTCTGATGTGTGTATTTGAGCTTCCACATAAGAATTCTTTTGCAGAAATTTGTTTCTTCTCATTAAAAAAAAGGGGGGGTGGTCTAAAGAAAGAAGAAAAAAAAAAGGACTTAATGATGTTTACAATCGCATCCAAATCTAAAATTCTGCCGTTTATGACATGAACTTGTTAGAAGCATGTTATAAAGAAAGCTCCCTTTTTACCTTCACCCTGTCACTTCTCATAGAAGACAGGACGTGTGGTTCAGGGTTCCGTGTTGTAAATAACCTCTCACCATCTCAGGGATGAGTCCCCACCCACCCAGCCGACTTTCAGGAACCTTTCTGCATCACTGTAGTTAATTGGCATCGACTGTTAGTCCTCCTCCACGTGGTGTGGACGCTGGCACAGATCACCGGGGTGCCTGCGACAGTTAAAGGGGGAGCCTCCTTGTGTCAGTCTTGTGTGGCCCGTTCAGGAGCCCATGGTGGCTTCCAAGATGAAGAAGAAAATGAGCTAATAGCTGCAGCTTTTGGGTAGGTAGGGGGTTGCAGGAGTTGTTGTGGGGTAGATGGAGGGAAAGAAGAAGAATCCAGAATCTCTGCTATCTGAATCATGGCGTGTCCTTGGAAACCTGTCACTCACAAGCCCAATTACGTGCAGGTAGACTGTCAGCTCTGACAGAATGAAACTCGTGAGCCCTTTGTGTGTGTGTGTGTGTTTAATGAAATCCTGCTTTCCTAGCAGGTTCTGTTTTCATAAATGTCTATTAACAAAAAAGCCAAATCCTCTATTTCCCCACACACCCCTGAATGTGCTTCATTCAGATGGGAAGCTGTAATCAGCGTGCAGAAAGAGAGAGCTGTTAGGTGCTGTGGTGTGCATTTTGCCGAGACGGGGAACGTGCATGAAAATCCAGAGAAACCGTCTTAGCTTTACCTCTGACCCACTGCTCCTTTCTGAGCATCTGGCCTTGGGCTCCCAATTCGTAAAAGGAGGTTATTAAATTAGCCTTTCTGAAGGCCGTCATGGACTCACTCAAAGGCTGAAAATGCTTTGCAAATAAAAATGCCGGTGCCCTGGAAATGCCTGTGAATTATAAACGAGGAGTGGAAGGCAGACGGCTGGCTGGGAAATGCATAAGTTCCTCGTGGTTTTGATTTACCATTTTTGTTTTCTTTTGTTTTGACTAGTCGGATTTGTTGTCCAGGGGGTAGGGTATTCTGTGCTTAGAATCAGGTATGCCTTCCGTCCGTAATTGCTTGGGTTCGGGGGTCAGACAGATCCTCCTTTCGGTTCCCTACTCTGCTTCCTATTTAGGGTTTACTTTGAACAAGTTGCTTAACCTCTCTGAGACTTTGTTTTCTTCTCTGGAAAATGGGGATAGTATTTCCTTCTTTGGATGACTGATTGCAAAGTTGGAATTATGTATGTAAAGTGTAAGAAGTCATCCTGCATACTGCTATACATAATGCTTGATCATAAACCACATCAAAACCGTTGCCATCCAGTTGATGCCAACTCATGGCAACCCTGTGTGTTACAGAGTAGGACTGCTCCATATGGTTTTCTTGGCTGTAATCTTTATGGAAGTAGATTGCCAGGCCTTTCTTGTGTGGCACCACTGGGTATGTTCATACCACCCACCTTTTGGTTAGGGTTAGGGTTAGGGTTAGGGTTAGGGTTAGGGGCTGTCTTGTGCATGCACACAGGGACATGCTGTTGGGTGTGTAACCCACCCGAATGATCCCCCTTATCCTGCTTCACCTTTCTGGATTTTTTTTTCATAGTTGCTGTTGGGTGCCGTTGAGTCTATTCCAACTCACAGCAACCCCATGTAACAGAGTAGAACTTGTGCCATGAGGTTTTCTAGACTGTAATATTCATGGAAGCATATTGCCAGGCCTTTTTTCCGCAGAGCAGCTGGGCAGGTTCAAACCGCCAACCTTTCGCTTAAGTGTTGTGCTCCACCAGGCCTCCTTCTTTTTCAGTGTTTACCCCTTTAACAAGCTAGGAGCGAATGTTTTCTTATGTTTGTTGCTTGTTGTATGTTTCTCCCCCTCTGAGAATGCAGGCTCCCCAGTGCAGGGACCTTTGTTTTGGTCAGGCACCCCAAGGGTCTAAAGGAGTCCTTGACATGTAGTGTGTTCTTGATAACGATTAGCTGGCCATCTGAACAGGGCCCCCCGACACTCTTCCCCCTTCCCTTCTCTGTTTGTTCTCACTCACTGCTTCGGAGACGGCCCCTGGTTTGGAGTCTGTCATTTAGGGCTTGTCTCCCTTTTATTGTTCTCCTCCTTGTCCTGGAGCTTCTGCTCGCTGGATCGTGTCCATCCAGCATTACGCGGTGTGCTCGTCCCTGCCTAGCTGTGTATGGGAGTTTCATCCACGTGTCGTCTGGGGACTGAATTTGGTACAGTTCCCCTCCACTTTATTTTAACAGTGTGACTTTTTTTATGAAAAGGATTAGTCACTGAAGAGCTTACTAAATTTGCTTAAACACACTGGAAATTTATTTCCTTAAGTCATAAACTGGCATAAAAATATTGGGGAGGGATGGGGACCTGCCTGCTTCCCAGCAGCCCTGACCTCTTTACAGTAGCTGATTAACTAAATCGAGCTCTTGACTATATTTAAAAGCAACTGCCGGGGATGTCCCTGAGTCTGGAGACCGCAAACCCCATCTGAGGTGTTTTCCATCGGATGAAAAGCAGGAAATGGGAGAATCTGACAAGCCTTACTTCCCTGGACTAGCCTGATATTTTTTTTCTTCAAGTACATTTTGTTTCAAAATTCAGACACAGCATGTTAATAAAGGACAGAAAACCACCTGATCATCTCAATAGGTGCCAGAAAGCATTGAACAAAATTCAACACCCTTTCCTGATAGGAGTACTTAACAAACTAGGGTAGAAGGGAACTTCCTGAAGCTGATAAAGAGCCTCTGCGGAAAACCCACAGCTAACATAAGACTTAATGTGGACGACTGCGTGCTTTCCCCCTAAGTTCAGAAACAAGACAAGGATGTCTGCTCTTGCCATTTCTATTCAACATCGTACTGGAGGTTCCAGCCAGGGCAATTAAACAAGACAAAAAAAATAAAAGCATCTAGATTGGACAGGAAGAGGCAAAATTATCTCTATTCACAGATGCCATAAGCTTATATATAGAAAATCCCAAGGGACACGCACACACACAAACTAGTAGAACTAAGAAAGGAGTTCAGCAAGATTGTGTGATGCAAGATCCACATACAGAAGTCACTTGTACTTCTATACACTTAACAATCAATACACTAACAATATGAAAATGAAATTAAGAAAACAGTTCCATTTACCATAGCATCAAAGAGAAAAAGATAATTAGGAATAAATTTAACAAAAGAATTGCAAAACTTGTACACTGGAAACCACAAAATACCATTGAAAGAAATTTAAGAAGATCCACTTAAATGGGAAGATATCCTGTGTTCATGAGTTGGAATAGTTAATATCGTTAAGATGGCTGTACTCCCCAAATTGATCTACAGATTCAAAGCAGTCCCTGTCAGAATCACAGATGGCATTTTTGCAGAAAAAGGGCAAGCTCATCCTAAAATTCATACCTTATGAATGCAAATACAAGGGACCCAAAAGAGCCAAAATGATTTTGAAAAAGAACACGGAGGACTCACACTTCCTGGTTTCAAAACATACTGCAGAGCTACAGTAATCAAGACAGTGTGGTGCTGGCATTAGGATAGACATATAGATCAATGGAATAGAACTGAGAGTCCAAAAAGAAACCCTTAAACACTTATGGTCAATGGATTTTTGACAAGGGCGCTAAGACAATTCAGTGGGGAAGGGAGAGTCTTTTCAACAAATGGATCTGGGACAACTGGATACCCACAGGCAAAAGAATGAACTTGGACCCCTGCCTCACACAATGTGTGAAAAATTAGCTTAAAATAGATCATAGACCTAAATGTAAGAGCTAAAGCTATAAAACTCTTAGATGAAAACTTGGGAGTAAATCTTTATGACCTTGGGCTGGGCAGTGGTATCTTAGCTATAACACCAAAAGCACAGGCAACAACAGAAAAAAAGTTGGAGTTCATCAAAATTAAAACCTTTTGTGCTTCAAATAACAAGATCAAGAAAACGAAAAGACAGCCTGCGAAGTGGGAGGAATTTTTGCAAATCGTATGTGTGGTAAGGGACTTATATGTAGAATATACGTTTAAAAATCTCTCACAACTCAGTAATAAAAAGACAACCCAATCTTCAAATGAGCTAAAGGGTTGAAAAGACATTTCTCCAAAGAAGGTATACAAGAAGCACATTAAAAGATGCTTAACGTCATTAACCATTAGGGAAATGCAAATTAAAAACACAATGAGATACGACCTCACAGCTACCAGGATGGATATAATAAAGAAACAAGTGTGGGAAAGATCCGGAGAAAACGGAACACTTGTTCATTGGTGGGAATGTGAGATGGTACAGATAATTTGGAAAACCCGAGAGAAATTAAAACACATGTCCACACAGAGACTTGTACACGGCTGTTCATAGCAGCATTATTCATAATAGCCAAAAAGTGGAAATAGCCCAAGTGTCTGTCAGCTAATGAATAAACCAAATGTGGTATATCCATGCAATGGAATCTTATTCAACGGTAAAGAGGGATAGTGTAATGATACGTTCTACAACATGGATGAACCTTGGAAACAGCTTTCTGTGTGAAAGAAGGCGGTTACAAAAGACCTCATAGTGTATGATTCCATTTATAGGAAATGTCCAGAATAGGCAAATCTGTAGAGACCAGAAAGCAGGTTAGTGGTTGCCAATGGCTGTGGGGAGGTGGGTATGGGAAGTCATTGCTGCTGGGATCAGGTTCCTTTCTGGGGCGATGAAAATATTCTAAAGTTAGATAATGGGGATAGTTGCATAAATCTGTGAGTATCCTAAAAGCCACTGAACTGTACACATTAAAACGTTGAATTTTATGGTGTATGAATTGTATCTAAGTAAAACTGTTTAGAAAAATTCAGGCACAAGTGGGAATTAGGATTCTGGGCTCTTTTGTCTCCTTTATAAGGCTTTACTGAAACTAATTATAAAGATGAGTGTACATACAGAATAGCTTATATTCCTAAGTTTTTCTTCCTCCATTCTTTTCTTCCTTTTTTTTAAATTTTATTCCTGGAAACCAGAAATGCTTTTATGTTGCTGACATCAACTTTTTAAATTTATTCATCATTTTTGTAGGTATGGATAAGGGAGCATATGGTAACCTGAAAAGGGAAATATTCAGTTTGGGGGAGGGATTTTAATCTGTGGCTGCTACCTTTTGAAATAGCTCATGTGCCTGACCTTCTTGTATATTAAAAAAACTACCAGCGCAGGGACAACTTGGGTTTCTAATTAAAATTTCAGACCTACAGGGATCTTTCAACCCAAAAACCAAACCCGTTGCCGCCTGGTCGGTTCCGACCCATAGAGACCCCACAGGACAGAGTGGGACTGCCCCATAGGGTTTCCAAGGAGCGGCTGGTGGGTTTGACCTGCTGACCTTTTGGTGAGCAGCTAAGCTCTTACCCACTGCGCCACCAGGGCCCCACAGGAATCTTTAGTGGAGGTGAAAATGCCTTTCCCATGAGACCTTAGGGCCAGATTTGTTTAGCAGGAAAAACGTTTTATTTTTGCTCTTCTCCTTAAAGAAAATCTCACCCGTAATTCTTTTTAAAATCATCTTTTCCATTTTCCAAGATCTAAAAACCTTTTATAAAAACCGCATGTTGTCAGTATGTGTTAAATCTACTGATAATTTGTCTGGTCAGCATATACATGTGTATTTTAAAAAGTTGCTGTCAAGTGGAGTTGATCTCAACTCATGACGACCCCATGTGTTTCAGAGTTGCACTGCAGCCCGTGGGGTTTTCCGTGGCTGTGATCTTTCAGAAGTAGGTTGCCAGGCCTTTCTTCTGAGGTGCCTCAGGGTGGATTCAAACCGCCAACCTTTCAGGTAGTGTAGCCAGGTGCTTAACCGTTTATGCCACCCAGGGACTCCCTATGTATGCGTGTTGCATATCAAGTTACTGTGCGGTCATGGTCTCTGTTCTGCATTCTACCTTGGAAAATTAAAAATGCATATATTGCCATTCCTCTTGTGATGTTGATTTAGAAGGAAAGGTTGCAGTCCATGTGGAAACCTCCTTCCCCGTCTTACCTGGCAGCCTCGGCTTTGCGAGATGTTTCCACACGAGTGGTACCACGCCTTCTACAAAGAGGTGTGCTGTGGAACGTTGCTCTGAATGCCGCGGGTCTTTGCCAGAAGCCTGTTGCCAAGGATTGTGTTATGGTTTAGGATCCAAGCCTGGGGATGGGCAGGTCTCTTGTGAAAACGGTTTCTTTTCCCGTCCTGCTGACCTCCGGCCTTTGCTGCTTGCAGGAAGATCTGCCTGCACTGCAAGTGTCCACAGGAGGAGCACATGGTGACGGTGATGCCGCTGGAGATGGAGAAGACCGTCAGCAAACTCATGTTTGACTTCCAGAGGAACTCGACGTCGGATGATGACTCGGGCTGCGCCTTAGAGGAGTACGCCTGGGTCCCGCCGGGCCTGAAGCCTGAACAGGTACCGCTCTTGCTGTGGGGGTCATGTGGTTTGGGCTTTCACCTCCGTCTTGCCCATCCTTCCTCATTTCAGTACAGAAGGAAGGGTGGCCTTTGCGGATTCAGAGAGTGGTGGGGGCTGAATGGGTGGAATATGTTGAGAGCCCCAGTGGGAAATGGGGCAGAGAAATAAAGCGGAGTGTTGAGTGGTCCATTGCTAATTCATTCTGAGTTACCGTTATTAACCATTAACAGAGGACTGCCTAGAAAGTTCTCGGAAACTTTGCCTTTGAAACATTGAACACAAAGCTTTATATATGGGAGTAGGGGGAGCTCCACTTTGGCCGTGGATGTTAACGTGATGATTCTTTGAAAAGGAGAGCGAGGAAGTGTGGGTTTGCTTTATTCTTCCCGTGATATATGCTGTGTTTACATACGAAGCTTGATCTTTACAAAGAAAGACGTTGGCATTTCCTGAAATATTCTGGCACTACCCGGAGGCTGTAAATATTATTGGCTCGATTAGAAGAACTTGATTCCTTTCTGTTTCCCTGCATTTTTATCAGTGATATACAGCCTCTGCTTTGCATTTCTTGATACTTGGAATTTTTTCTTCCACCAGCTTCTTTTAAACACTGGCTTAGAAGCAGCTTTTGTAAAACTGGATACTTTTATAATCTTCCCCATGAATCTTTGAGAGACAGCAGAATCTTAAGTTTGACCCACGATTGCTTTTCTCTGACACGTAAAATTTATTTCTCTGGAGGTCTCTTCTCTATCTGGCAGAATGTTTTGAAGCTTAAACAGCCGTGACATTTTAAGTCAGGAACTTTAGGTGTGATAATGCTATCAGAAAAAAGCTCTTTATAATTAAGGAAGATCCAAGAATTCACCAATGACTTAAGAGCAATAACCCTGATATCATCCCTTTGATTAGCTGTTCCTCATTTTCTTCTTCCAATATGGAGGTTGCAAGTTGGCAGATGAAATAGGGCACACTGGTTGGATTTGTTTAGCCAGCAAAGTATTTTTTAAAAATCTGAATTTTCTGGTATTTAAAAATTAGGCATTTTTATTTTAAAAAATTTGTATTTTTAACTTGAAAATTTGAGGATCTGACAGCTCTGGAATCTCACCTCAGTCCCTGCTGTCTCAGCAAGTCGCCTCAGTCCCTACTGTGTCTTCTTCATCCATTTGTGTTGCCTTCCTAAACCCTACAGGCATGTCAGATTTGCAATCCCGGTTCTAATTCTTCCTGTGTAGAAAATACCTTAAAATAGAAACATTCGCAGAAAGTTCACCATGAGAATTGAGGGCAGAGTTCAGTGTTGAGATGTTATGTTAGGATATTAGCAGGAAGATCTAAGAATACTTTGTCCCAGTTTGTAGGTTGCGGTTATATTTTTCTTTTCTCCAGTTTCAGTAAAGACTGTGTTATTAAAGAATTCGTTTAAGAAAAATGAGAGTATTTGATTGAATTTTTCTGGAAACTCAAGTGAGGTGATGATGTCCTTGTTCAACATTGCCGTGCTAAACCAGTGCTTGAACAGAGAGTTATTCACACCTAGACACATCTGTGCGCTTGTTTCATTTTCTTGCCTCATTTCCAGCAACGTCTGAGAAACCCATCTTTCTTTTGTTCACCTGAAGGCTGTTGCTTCCAGAATTCGGGATGTTGGGCCTTGAATTCTCCAAGTTAAGCTGTTTGCAGATCTCTGCGTATGTAGTTTCTTCTCTAAGACCATTAAATACCCTTCCATAATGTTCAGATTTAAAGCAAATGTTTTAGTCACATTGGCCCAAGAGAACAGATAATTGCAGAAGCTAAGAGTCTTGATTAAATTTACCAAACCCAAAAGTGAGTGCTTATGGTAATTTGGGGGACCCCTGGGTGTTGCAAACAGTTAATCACTTGGCTGCTAACTGAAAGATTGGAGAATTGAGTCCACCCAGAGGCACCTTAGAAGAAAGTCCTGGCGACATGCTTCCAAAAATCAGCCATTGACAACCCTATGGAGCACAGTCTACTCTGATACACATGGGGTAGCCATGAGTCAGAATCAACTCGATGGTGACTGATGTTGTTTCCATTCACAGTGAATGTCTTTGGGAAATATAAAACTGAACTGTCTTTGACTGGTTTTGAGAGAAAACGACATGATATTAAGCAAGTGGCTTGAACTATGCTGAATGAAAAGGTTTTCCTAGCTCCTGTAGTTCTGTTGTTTTTTCAGAAGGATCATTCTCCCTATTCCTCACCCTTACTCAAACCTACATGACTCAGAGGATTAGGAAGGACAATTGCCCTACAGAGAGAGACTATCTCTGGAAGCTACATTAAGAGCTCTATACGTGCCTCGGAAAACATAAGTTTATTCTAAAGGTGTTGGAAGGCATCATTGTGCATAAAAGAAATGGGCTTCAGTTTTTAAAATTATACGTTCTCTTAGAAGTCTGTTACTCAGGGCACTGGTTATGTTGTTGTTGTTAGGTGCCATCGAGTCGGTTCTGACTCATAGTGACCCTGTGTAGGACAGAATGGAAACACCGCCCGGTCCTGCGACTCAGCTGTGTTTGAGCCCGTTGTTGCAGCCCCTGTGTCAGTCCATCTCCGTGAAGGTCTTCCTCTGTTTGCTGACCTAAAAGCTGTCTAATAGTAGTCTAAGACTGGAAAAATTCAAGTTTCTAAATGCTTTTCACTAATAAAAATTCAGAAGTTTAACATCATGTTAGTTGTCTCTGACTTGAGGAGAACTCATTTTCCCATCAAGAGAAATTATAGTGAACTATTAAAATGCTTTGTGCTAGAGGGAAAATATTAAAGACTGGTTCGGGCTGAAAGGTTTCGTTT
Source organism: Trichechus manatus latirostris (assembly GCF_000243295.1). Classification (NCBI taxonomy): domain Eukaryota; kingdom Metazoa; phylum Chordata; class Mammalia; order Sirenia; family Trichechidae; genus Trichechus; species Trichechus manatus. The sequence goes on along the minus strand of NW_004443937.1, from coordinate 43,706,520 downwards.
TTATTAGGAACCTTTCATTTCACTCTCTGCTGGTGGGGCTGGTAATATGCCTTCAGGTGACACTCTGTATTATTCACTTTCTTCTGAGGAATGCTTTCGATTAAATATCACACAAACAAAGGCGACCTCCCATCTAGGGAAGTGTTCTTGAAAACGGGCATTTAGTTTCACAAGAATCCACTAGCTGCAAAGCCCAACTTTTCAAAAGCGGTGTGAAAAATGATGACCATATGCTGCCAGAAAGGGAAGACATCTGCCTTGTGTTTTCTGACAGGTGGACTGAAAGCTAATCAGAAAAGTTGTTCAGGTCCTTCACCTCTGCTCACTCCAGATGTGGTGTTTGAGGCCATCCAGAGAGCCCAGCAGCAGCAGAGAACTGGGTTCTCCCCTAACTCACTGTCTCAATCATCTGCAAGTCTGCGGTTTCAATCCAGCATCCAGCCGTTAGTAGTGTGTGCCCTGTCTCCTAGAGATATCGTGGTGATAAATTTACAGTAGCCAATGCTTCAGGAAGAATTTGGAAAATATGTAACAAACTATAAAAAAGAAAAAAAGGCAAATGGTAGCAGCATTTATCAGCCTTGACACACCTGACATTCTGGGATGGATAATTCTCTGTCGTAGGGGCTGTCTTGTGCATTGTAGGATGTTGAGCAGCATCCCTGGCCTCTACTCCCTACAACCGAAAATGCCTGCAGACATTGTAAGATGCCCCTGGCAGAGGAGGGGGGGGCACCCCAGTTAAGAACCACTGGGTGAATGTGACGTTATTTCCCTCCAACCTAGAGGATCTGTCAGCAAGATTTTGACCCAGTCAAGACAAGAAGAGGAGCCCTGGTGGCGCCGTGGTGAAGCGCTCAGCTGCTAACCAAAATGTCGGTGGTGCTAACACACCAGTGGTTCTGCAGGAGAAAAGACGCGATGATCTGCTCCCGGAGAAAAGACGCGATGATCTGCTCC
>NW_004443937.1:43702455-43703640 GCF_000243295.1 Trichechus manatus latirostris | reverse complement strand
TTCCCACTGGGTGCCTGTGTCTTTACGCGGCCTTTTTAGAAGGATGGTAATCATTGGATTTAAGCCTACCCTAATGCAGTATGATCTCATCCTAGCTAATCTGCAAAGACCCTATTTCCAGTAAGGTCACATTCTGAGGTGCCAGACGGACGCGAGTTCGGCGGTACCCTATTCAACTCAGTACAGTGGTGATTAGATTGTCTAGAACACTTGACTTCCACTTCAAAGAGTAGCAAGAAGGATGAAGATTGGATAACAGGAGTAACTGCCGTGATTGTGACTTTCAAAGCATGCTACCATATGGGGCAAAGATAGATGATCTAATACTACCTAGAGACAGGGTGAATAGTTGTTTGTGAGCCCTGTGAAACTCTAAACTCTCTCTGTTGGAAGTGCATAAAATTGTTTTAGTGACTGTTACTCATCCATCCGGTGTCAGATCCCTGACCACCCGTTGACCCCCAAATACAAGAGTAGGTCCCCAGTTGCGTGCTTTTTAGAAACTCTGTAATTTTCCTTATTAGCACTTAATTAAACTTGCAATTAGATATTTATTGGTGTACTTATGTGTTTAATATTTGGATCTCCCACTTTGCTCTAAGATCCAGGAGGGCAGGGATCTTATCTGCTCTGTTCCTTAGAAATTCCCCAGTGCCCAGCACAGTGCCAGTGCATGGCAGCCACCCAACAAATACGTGTTAAGGAACATCTGATGAGGGCAGGTGACAGGCGTCCTGCGCAGAGCCAGAAATGTTCAGGTTTGCATCACACTGAAAAAATAAGTGTTTTACCTTTTTTTCCTATGTAAAGGATTATTTTGTCTCCAATAACCCTGTTTCCTCTGCTGTTCTGAAGGCGTGTGTCCCAAGCACGTTCCTCTCAGCATCCCAACTGCTTCAGAGGTTTCTTAGTCTGCAAAGGGGCAGGAGATGGGTGGCATCTTAGGAAGGACCGATGCGTCAGAGACTTGGGTTTGGAGGAGGATGGGAGGAGCTGGGGTCCTGGCAGAAGCCCACAGTGTTTCCGAAAGTGGGGACCATTTGTGCCCTAATCCAAGTCTAGGGAGCCCTTTGGGAGCCATGGGATGAGAAAGAAAGCAGAGTGGCACCGTGGGGAGAGCCTGGCTTCTGGAATGGGGCAAATCTGACTGCTGCTCCGTCCCTTCCAGACTACAGGAAAATTGCT
>NW_004443937.1:43699552-43701008 GCF_000243295.1 Trichechus manatus latirostris | reverse complement strand
GTTGGGCTTTTGTCACCTGTTCATTCATTCATTCATGCATTCATTCATTCACTTGTGTAACAGCTGTGTCACGTGGGGTCTCGATGAGTCAAAATTGGCTCGAAGGCTCCTAACAACAACAATGTGTACCTACTATGTCTCAGACGGTGTTCTGGGCGCTGGGGATTAAAAATAACAAGATAAATAAGGTTTCTGCTCCATTGTAGGATCCGTGATGATGCAGACCGTTAAGGACTTGGTGCTAACCAAAAGGTTAGTGGTTCAAACTCCAGCTGCTGTGCAGGAGAAAAAAAGCTGACAATCTGCTTCCATAAATATTATAGCCTTGAAAACCTTCTGGGGTAGTTCCCTCTGTCCTATGGGGTCACTCTGAGTCAAAATTGACTCCCAGCTCACAACCTCTCCATTGTAGTTGTACGAATATTTGGAAGCAAAATAAAGTAGAAAATGAATACATGCTAAAGACAATTCCAGACGGTGATTTAAAAAAAAAACAGCAATAATGATAACAATGGGAATAGAAACATTTAGTGAACTCTTGCATGTACCAGACCTTATCTTAGGTGCTTTACAAGCAGTGTCTCATTTAATCCATACTATGAAGAAAGTAAGAGTCCCTCAGTGGTGTAAACGGTTAACGTGCTTGGCTGCTAACTGAAATTTTGAGGTTCAAGACCACCCAGAGGCACCTCAGAAGAAAAGACTGGCAATCTGCTTCTGAAAAATCAGTCATTGAAAACCATATGGAGTCCAGTTCTGCTCTGACACACATGGGGTCACCGTGAGTCAGAATTGCCTGGACAGCAACTGTTTTCTGTTTTTAATTTTTCGCTGTGCCTTAGATGAGAGTTTACAGAGCAAATTCGTTTCCCAATCAGTGGTCTGTACAAAGAGTGTTCCATGGCATTGGTTGCATTCCCCTCAATGTGTCAGCACTCTCCCCATTTCCACCCTGGGTTTGCCATTTCCTTTCTGGATATTCTACCGCTTCCTGCCTTCTTGTCTTTGCTTTGGGGCAAACATTGTCCTTTTCATTTCGTATAATTGGTTGTTCTAAGGAACACTTTCCTTTAGGGTGTTATTTTTTATTTTATGGGCCTGTGTATTGTTTGGATGAAAGGTGGTCTCCGGGAAAGGCTTCAGTTCCGGGTCAGGAGGGTATCTTAGGGCCATAGTTTCGGGGATTCCTCCAGTCTCTGTCAGACCAGTAAGTCTGGTCTTGTTGTGAATTTGATTTTTTGTTCTACATTTTTGTCCCACTCTGTCTGGGACCCTCGGTTGTGATCCCTGCCAGAGCAATTAGTAGTGATAGCCAGGCACCATCTGGTTCTTCTGGGATCGGAGTCATGTAGGCTGTGGTTCATGTGGCTTGTTAGTCCTTTGGACTAACTGCTCCCTTGAGTCTTTGGTTTTCTTCACTCTCCTTTGCTCCGGATGGGAAGAGACTAATACCTGT
>NW_004443937.1:43697252-43698260 GCF_000243295.1 Trichechus manatus latirostris | reverse complement strand
TAACATAACTGCCTCTGATCCTGTCTCATTAACATCATAAAGGTTAAGATTTACAACACATAGGATAATCACACCAGGTCACAAAATGGTGGACAACTACACAATACTGGGAATCATGGCCTAGCCAAGTTGACACACATTTTGAGAGGGCACAGTTCAATCCATAACAGTGTGCATATATCTATTAATATCACGGCCCTTATTTCTTTAGGGTATATGGCTAGGAGTGGGATTGTTTGATCATATGGTATTGCTATTTCTAGCTTTTTAAGGAAGTGCCATACCATTTTCCATAGTGGTTGTACCATTTTACATTCCCACCAGCAATGTATAAGAGTTTCAGTCTCCCACAACCTCACCAACATTTGTTATTTTCTGGGTTTTAATGAGTTCCATTTATTGTCGAGGTGAGATGGTATCTCACTGTAGTTTTGATTTGCGTCTCTAGTGGCTAATGATCACAGCATGTCTTCATGTGTGTTTTAGTCGACAGAATGTCTCCTTTGGTGAAGTGTTTGTTCATATATTTTTTTCCCATTTTTTAATTGGATCTTTTTTGTTGTTGAGGTGTTGAAGTTTTCTATGAATTTTAGAGGTTAGACACTTGTCAGATATGTTTTAGTGAAAAAAAATTTTCCCAGTCTTTGATTCTCTTTTTACTCTTTTGGAGAAGTCTTTTGATGAGCATAAGTGATTTATTTGTAGAAGGTCCCATTTATCTAGTTCATCATCTGCTGTCTATGTATTTTTAGGTATGTTTAGTATTCTATTTATGCTATATATTAGGGCCCCTAGCATTGTCACTATTTTTTCATACATGAGCTGTATAGTTTCAGGTTTTATAGTTAGGTCTTTGATCCATTTTGAGTTAGTTCTGTGTATGATGTAAGGTATGGGTCTGTTTCATTTTTCTACAGATAGACAACCAGTTTTGCCAGCTCCATTTGTTAAAGAGACTATCCCTTCCCCATTTGAGGGACTTTGACCCTTTGTCTAAGATCAGTTGTC